>NC_135955.1:9415047-9717494 GCF_053455715.1 Rhinoraja longicauda
TAGAAGTGCTGTATGTGTGTGCGCGTAAGTATCTGTATTAATGTGTGTGCGTGTGTATTTGAATGTGTGTCTGTGTATGTGTATATGCCACTCAATTAAAGTGCTCCAGGAAGGAAGCGTGAGAAAGCAAAGGCTTATTCTTACCGAATTGTTAATTATTCTGAGGAATTTTCAGAATTTTTTTTTTTCTAACCTGTCATTTCTGAATCATTTTCTCCTTCAATCTAATTGTCCATTCTTTCTTTTAGGCAGCACAATGGCGCAGCGGCAGATTTGCTGACTTACAGTGCCGGGTTCGATCCTGACTACGGGTACTGTCTGTACGGAGTTTGTACGTTCTCTCTGTGACTGCATGGGTTTTCTCCGGGTGCTCCAGTTTCCTCCCACCCTCCAAAGATGTACAGATTTGTGGGTTAATTGGCTTCGGTAAAATTGTAACGTGTGCCTAGAGGGTAGGATAGTGCTAGTGATGGTGAACTACACTCGTCCCCCTGCAGGACCTATACATCAGGAGGTGCAGATCCAGAGCAAGCAAGATCATGAGGGACCCCTGCCACCCCAGCAACGGACTGTTCCAGATGCTACGGTCAGGCAAACGCCTCCGCTGTCACGCTGTGAAAACGGAGAGGATGAGACGGAGTTTCTTCCCACAGGCCATCAGGACTGTCAACTTTTATAACTCCAAAGACTAAATTTTTGTCTACACTATAGTAACTTATTAACTTATTTATATGCTGTAACTGTAATTCTTTTTTGTGCACAATCCGCAGGCATTGCCACTTTCATTTCACTGCACATCGTGTATGTGTATGTGACAAATAAACTTGACTTGACTTGGACTCGGTGGGCCAATGGGCCTGTTTCCACGCGGGAGACTCTGAAGTCTAAAGTCTCTCTTTTTTTTCACCATCTAATATGCCTCCATTTCAACCTATTTCCATTTATTATTGGTTTCTTTAAATTGAATTTCACTGCTTAAATATCACTACCATTTTCATGCATTGACAGATCAGATGCTCTCTTATAAGCTGACACATAATTTGCAACACAAAAGGCTCGTGAGTGTCAGAGTGTTAAATCTCGCAAATCAGCAAATGTGATTTTCACTGTTCCCAACTTTTCACGGTTCCCATCAGCCTCGGTGTGTTTTTTACAGACTTGTTGGGACTTTATATTAGCTTGGCAACACTTACAGCAACGTTGCACTTAAATAGGTTAAATCCTTCATAGCAAGAGGATTTGAGTATAGGAGCAGGGAGGTTCTGCTGCAGTTGTACAGGGCATTGGTGAGACCACACCTGGAGTATTGCGTACAGTTTTGGTCTCCTAATCTGAGGAAAGACATTCTAGCCTTAGAGGGAGTACAGAGAAGGTTCACCAGATTGATCCCTGGGATGGCAGGACTTTCATATGAAGAAAGACTGGATAGACTAGGCTTGTACTCGCTGGAATTTAGAAGACTGAGGGGGGATCTTATTGAAACATATAAAATTCTTAAGGGGTTGGAGAGGGTAGATGCGGGAAGATTGTTCCCGATGTTGGGGAAGTCCAGAGCCAGGGGTCACAGCTTAAGGATAAGGGGGAAGTCTTTTAGGGCCGAGATGAGAAAACATTTCTTCACACAGAGAGTGGTGAGTCTGTGGAATTCTGTGCCACAGAAGGTAGTTGAGGCCAGTTCATTGGCTATATTTAAGAGGGAATTAGATGTGGCCCTTGTGGCTAAAGGGATCAGGGGGTATGGAGAGAAGGCAGGTACAGGTTACTGAGCTGGATGATCAGCCATGATCATATTGAATGGTGGTGCAGGCTCGAAGGGCCGAATGGCCTACTCCTGCACCTATTTTCTATGTTTCTATGTTTCTAATACTGGACTCAGAATTATGGCAGGAATATGGTTTTGCAGGGCAACACAGAAGACTCAAATAGAGTCATGGCATCATGGAGTGAAACAGCGTAGAAACAGGCCCTTCGGCCCAACATGTCCCAGCAGTTTGTACGTTCTCCCCGTGACCTGCGTGGGTTTTCTCCGAGATCTTCGGTTTCCTCCCGCACTCCAAAGACTTACAGGTATGTAGGTTATTTGGCTGGGCAAATGTAAAAATTGTCCCTACTGGGTGTAGGATAGTGCTAGTGTGTGGGGATCACTGGGCGGCGTGGACCCGGTGGGCCGAAGGGCCTGTTTCTGCGCTGCATCTCTAAATCTAAATCTAAATCTAGACTAGTCACACCTGCCTGCGTTTGGTCCATATCTCTCCAAACCTGGCCGATCCATGTACCTGCCTAACTGTTTCTTAAACGTTGGGATAGTCCCAGCCTCAACTATCTCCTCTGGCAACATGTTCCATACACCCACCGCCCTTTGTGTGAGAAAGCTTCCCTTCAGATTCCTATTAAATCTTTTCCCCTTCTCCTCAAACGTTATGAAATTCCTTCAAACAGGATGTCAATACTGAATGCCTTGTGACTAACATCTATCTATATACTAAAACGGTACATGATAGCACGACAATTTTAGGCCCACTTTACTCACCGTCGGCCCTTTGGTGCCAATGGAAGAAGTTTAATTGAAACCAGTGTTATATTTTTTAAGTTATGCACATTTGAAAGTTTAAATCTATCTCCTAGGGAGGGAGGGGGGAGGGAGGGAGGGAGGGAGGGAGGGAGTGAGGGAGGGAGAGAGGGAGGGAGGGGTGGAGGGAAGAGGGAGGGTAAGAGGGTTGAGGGGGATGGAGTGGGGGGGTAGGGGAAGGGGAGGGGGTGGAGGGGGAGGGGGAGGGGGAGGGGAGGGGAAGGGGGTAGGAGGGGGAAGGGAGGAGAGGGGACGGGGAGAGGAGAGGGGCGAGGGGAAGGGGGGGAAAGGGGGGAGGGGAGGAAAAGAGGGGGAGGGGGCCAAAGTGGGGGGAGGGGGGGAAGGGGGTGAGGAGGGGGGTGAGGGGAGGGGGAGAGGGTTGGGGAAGGGGAAGGGGAAGGGGGAAGGGGGGAGGAGAAGGTACTGCACCAATGCAGGAGAGGTTTGGGCCCAACTTGGCCTAGTGATTTTATATGTTTCAACAATTGCAGGTTTCCAAAGTCACACTCACTCCACCAGATCTCTGCCAAAGTCACAAAAGGCTAAAAGCACCAGGCTTGTCAATGAACCGATTGGCATCTGTATGCAAGGACAATGCACAAAAGTGATGTCATTCATGTGAAATCTTGCAAGCGATGGGTTCCAGGTGTCATGCTTTTAATTGGAAATCTGTACTTGCCACAGCCTGGCTGTTATTTTGCCAGTAGATTTTCATGCGTCTCACAAGGGAAATTGTGCAAGTTTAATTTTCACACTTTATCTCTAGCTGTAAACTACCGTAGTGCTGTTTCTAACATATTTTAGACTAATTTCATAATATTTTGATGGGGCATCAAGATTATGCTCAGTACAGTTCTTTTAGCCCGCTAAATAAGATTCAAATTCAATTTCCAGCAAAATGTGCTGGATTTTATCTTTATATTTCAACATTAATATGTTGGGTATTATATGGTACAAATATTTGCCTAATGAACCATTTTCTTGATTTATTCCGACCACCGGGAAGGAGGTACAGGTGTCTGAAAACCGTGACTTCCAGGTTCAGGAACAGCTGCTTCCCAACAGCCATCAGGCTCTTGAACACCACAAAACACTTAACTAAACTATGAACAATGTATTGTCATGGTCGCACTACAATTTTTTGCAGTAATTTGGGTCTTTAAATTTTTTTGATTCTTTTTGTTTAGTTTAGTTTAGAGATGCAGCGTGGACACAGGCCCTTCGGCCCATCGAGCCCGCACTGATCCGTTCATTACACACACTAGGGACAATTTACACTTACACCATGCCAATTAACCTACAAACCTGCACGTCTTTGGAGTGTTGGAGGAAACCGAAGATCTCGGAGAAAACCCACGTGGTCACGGGGAGAACGTACAAACTCCGTACAGACCAGCACCCTTAGTCGGGATCGAACCCGGGTCTCTGGCGCTGCATTCGCTGTAAGGCAGCAACTTTACCGCTGCGCCACCGTTTATTATGTTATCTACGAGTATTGTGTTTACAAGCCTGTTATGCTGCTGCACGTAAGAATTTCATTGCTTCTGTTGTCGGTACACTTGCCAATTATACACCCTTGGCTCTTGGACTCTTCCGGTAGGGAATTCTTACGTGTGGCCATGATGTCTTGGCAGGACATGTGTGGCCATGCAAGTATACATCTGTTTTGTTTAAGAAACATCTATTGTATCCGCTGCTCTAGTTGCCAAATTATTTACATCGGCGAAACCAAACGCAGGCTTGGCGATCGTTTCGCTCAACACCTTCGCTCAGTCCGCCTCAACCAACCTGATCTCCCGGTGGCTGAGCACTTCAACTCCCCCTCCCACTCCCAGTCTGACCTTTCTGTCATGGGCCTCCTCCAGTGCCAAAGTGAAGCCCACTGGAAAATAGAGGAACAGCACCTCATATTTCGTTTGGGCAGCTTGCAGCCCAGCGGTATGAACATTGACTTCTCCAACTTTAGATAGTTCCTCTGTCCCTCTCTTCCCCTCCCCCTTCCCAGTTCTCCCTCTATCTTCCTGTCTCCACCTATATCCTTCCTTTGTCCCGCCCACCTGACATCAGTCTGAAGAAGGGTCTCGACCTGAAACGTCACCCATTCCTTCTCTCCTGAGATGCTGCCTGACCTGATGAGTTACTACAGCATTTTGTGAAATAAATACCATCTGTTTTGTTTCATTGCTAATTCTAGTTTACTTAGCTTCATTTATTCATCAATCCCACTTCACAGGATTCCACACCACCACAACCATGAAATGAAGAAGGGTCTCGACCCGAAACGTCACCCATTCCTTCTCTCCAGAGATGCTGCCTGTCCCGCTGAGTTACTCCAGCATTTTTTGTCTGTCTTCGGTTTAAACCAGTATTTGCAGCTCCTTCCTACATATTTGAAATTATAACTCTCCCTGTGATAATACCATTGAGGCTTGGGAACAGAATCTGACCATATGTTTTTGTGCTGTTGTTTATTTTTCACAGTTAATTCCACTTTAGGTGAAACGGTTCTGTTGGCAGTTGTAGGTTTTTTTACTTGTAGATATAATATTGTACACCACACATATAATATTGTACACCACACATCTTACCGTTAAAGAACCATTTGGGTGGCCCGGTGTTGCAGTGGTGAAGTTGCCCTCCTTACAGCGCCAGAGACCCGGGTTTAATCCTGACGAATGTACAGGGAGTTTGTACATTCTCCCTGTGACCTGCGTGGGTTTTCCCCGGGAGCTCTGGTTTCATCCCACACTCCAAAAGACGTATAGGTTTGTAGGTTAATTTGCTTGGTGACATTTTTAATTGTCCCTAGTGTGTGTGGGATAGTTTTAATGTCCGGGGATCGCTGGTTGGCACGGTGGGCCGAAGGGCCTGCTTTCTCGCTGTATCTCCAAACTAAACTAAACTAAACCAAAACTCATTGCACAACCTTGGTCGCTTAATGTGCCGGAGACCTGTTGTCTATTGTCTATTGTCTATTGTCTAACAACGCATAGTATTCGTCCCTCTGACTTCCAACCTGCCAGTTCCTTCTGCAGTGCCCTTGGATCCATCAAATCGTACTCTATAGTAGTACTGTGTCTCCAGCACAACGCTAGGGACACAAAAGTTGAAATAAATGTGCAGGTTATTGCTCAGGAAGAATAGAGATTACTCGTGTAGGCAATGGTTGAGTAAAAAAACTGCCGACAAAAGCATTGTACTTATTGTTCAGTTTCCTGCATGTTAAAACTGAAATATATATATATACACGTTGAGTTGCATATCTGCTAATAGATTTAGAGCTGTTTATATAACTTATTTCTCCTCACTTTAGTGTGGATTTTTTTTTCAAGACGCCTTGGGCTTATGTTGTTTCCTGTCACCCTGTTTTAGTGTACAGTCTTTCCAGCGATTTTTAAACCCGGCTCCACACACGTTAATAAAACGCATCTAGGGAATAAAAGCCGAGAGCAGACACAGCAAAGAAGAGTAGAATGATTGCAGAAATTGTGTCACAGAATCGTAGAGTGATACAGTGTGGAAACAGGCTCTTTGGCCCAACTTACCCACACTGGCCAAAATGTCCCAGCTACACGAGTCCCGCTTGCCCGCCCTTGGCCCATATCCCTCCAAACCTGTCCTATCCATGTACCTGTCGAACTGTTTCTTAAACGTTGGGATAGTCCCAGGCCCAATTGCCTCCTCTGGCAGCTTGTTCCATACACCCATCACCCTTTGTGAGAAAGATTTTCTATTAAATCGTTTCCCCTTCACCTTAACCCTGTGTCCTCTGGTCCTCTGGCATTAAGTACCGTCTCATACCCAATATCTGATCACAACATCTTTGGGCTTAGTTTATTCGTGTCATCACCCAGCTGTTTGCCAATAGCGAGCAAAACGCCGCACGGTGGCACAGCGGTAGAGTTGCTGCCTTACAGCGAATGCAGCGCCGGAGACTCAGGTTCGATCCTGACTAAGGGCGCCGTCTGTACGGAGTTTGTACGTTCTCCCCGTCACCTGTGTGGGTTTTCTCCGAGATCTTCGGTTTCCTCCCACACTCCAAAGACGTACAGGTATGTAGGTTAATTGGCTGGGTAAAATGTAAAAATTGTCCATAGTGTGTGTAGGATAGTGTTAATGTGCAGGGATCGCTGGGCGGCGCGGACCCGGTGGGCCGAAGGGCCTGTTTCCACGCTGTATTTCTAAATCTAAAAAAAAATCTAAATCTAAAAAATATTTAGTGTCACGTCATTGGCCTCTGCAAGATCCTTTAGAGTGCATGTGTCATGCAGCATGTCACAGCTCAGGAGATGTTCCATTGTCTGGAGGCCCCGTCCACACTCGCAGTTTGCCGCATCTTCAGTGTATCCCCACTTCAGCACATTCGATTTGCCCCTCCCCATGCCTGTCCGCAGTTTGTTGAGACTGTGCGCCAGGTTCTCCACGGCTGGTCGGAACCTGGCGGGAGTTTTTCAGAGGGATCGATTGCCACGTGAGTTGGTCGTTGTGGGCAAATTAGGCTGAAGGGCTTGTCTCCATACTGCATGACTCTATGACTCTGTGAGTAGGCCATTCGGCCCCTCAAGCGTGCTCCACCATTTAATGATGACGGGTGATCTGCTGCAAGTCTCATTTCCTCTTCCATGACAGTTCCCACCCATTCCCAATCATCTGATCTTCCAATTATCTTATCTTTAGTTTAACTTAGAGATACAGTGCGGAAACAGGCCCTTCGGCCCACCGGGTCCGCACTGACCAGCGATTTCCGCACGCCAACACAAACTAGGGACAATTTACAATTTTACCAAGCCAATTAGCCTACAAACCTGTATGCCTTTGGAGTGTGGGAGGAAACTGAAGGTCTCGGAGAAAACCCACGTGGTCACGGGGAGAACGTACAAACTCCGTACAGGCAGCACCCGTAGTCGGGATCGAACCCGGGTCTTCGGTGCTGCAAGCGCTGTAAGGCAGCAACTCTACCCCTGCGCCACCGTGCCGCCCACAAATCTAGTTCCTTTCCAAACGCACCCATTGATCCAGCCTCCACAACCTCCTGGAAATTCCAGACGTTGATCACCCTCTGCAAGAATTCCCAAGCACCCGGAATGGGGGATGCAATTCAAGACTGAGAGACATACACAATTGGATCTAGCTCCACACTATTGACCTCCACTTAGGTGCGAGTGAATTATAATTTGTGCTTTGCCTCTTCAGGAGAGACAGATTGCTTATCCATCTGAGAGGATCATTCAATGAGAGTGATTTTTAAATGGATTTTCGATTTCAGCCTGAAATCTGTGTGAAGGTGCTCCCGTAATGTTGGTCGGGCTAGGGAAGTCCAGGGTTTTGTGTTGACAAAAGCTTACTGGCATACTGCACCATAGTGTGGTATGCTGGCTGCTCAGCTGCACACCAGAAGGCCCTCCAGAAGGTTATTAAGACAGCAGAGGAAATGATCGGCTGTCCACTGCCTTCTCTAGAGGACATCTCCAGCTCGCGTTGTCTAAACAGGGCCAGAAATATAATTAAGGACAGCACTCACCCAGGATATGAAGTGTTTGCTCTCCTGCCCTCTGGGAGGCGCTACAGGAGCCTAAGGACCAGAACAGGCCGACTTAAAAACAGTTTCTTTCCCTGGGCCTTGAGTAACTGTGAATGGAAATACTTGACTTGATGTGACTTTCACTTTCTTTGCACTTTTAAAAAAAATATACAGCAGAGCACAAATTATAATTCACTCGCACCTAAGTGGAAGTCAATAGTGTGGAGCTAGATCCAATTGGTGCAAAACTCATTTATTATTTATTAGTTTTTATTGGTTTTTATTGATATTGGTACTTATTGTATTGGTTCCTATGTTTGTGCGATTGTTTTTGAAAGATTTGCACTGTCACACTGTTTCAGATGCGGCACTTTCAATTTCGTCGTACAATGACAATAAAGGCATTCTAAGTCCAGGGTTTTGGTGTAGCCATGATGAAGAAATGTTCAGAGACCCACAAACAACACCCTGGCCACACTGGAATTTAGAAGGATGAGAGGAGATCTTATCGAAACGTATAAGATTATTAAGGGGTTGGACACGTTAGAGGCAGGAAACATGTTCCCAATGTTGGGGGAGTCCAGAACAAGGGGCCACAGTTTAAGAATAAGGGGTGGGCCATTTAGAACTGAGATGAGGAAAAACGTTTTCAGTCAGAGAGTTGTGAATCTGTGGAATTCTCTGCCTCAGAAGGCAGTGGAGGCCAATTCTTTGAATGCATTCAAGAGAGAGCTAGATAGAGCTCTTAAGGATAGCAGAGTCAGGGGGTATGGGGAGAAGGCAGGAACGGGGTACTGATTGAGAATGATCAGCCATGAACACATTGAATGGCGATGCTGGCTCGAAGGGCCGAATGGCCTCCTCCTGCACCTATTGTCTATTGTCACACACTCGTTTTGTATTGTTTACAGTACTGTGTTTACATATTCTGTTGTGCTGCTGCAAGTAAGGATTTCATTGTTCTATCTGGGACACACGACAATAAAACAGTCTTGACTCTTGGAATGATGGAATCGTGGAACGGTGTGGGACGTTCCTGCCGCTCTGTGCATGGTTGTCAGACCCCCCTTGGCGTCAACGGCAGTCTTCTTCCTGGTCCTTCCCTCACTGCTTCCATCAGGGCATCGGATGAGGCATCATGAAAATGAGGTGTAGCCTCTGAGCGCAATACGCCGACTCGACATGAGATATTGCATCATTCACATATCACCTGCTAAACAAGACCCAGGCCATTATTCTGGATAAATTATGTTCACGATGAAAAGTGTATTAGATTGAGGACTGAAGGCGTTTCTTCGAGGACTTCTCCCCAACGAGTTGTTATTCAGACGATGCTCAAAAGTGCCCTTTCTCCAACATATTCAATTCAAATAATAATGCTTTTAAATCACAATCGCAATCACGACCATACTTTATTAGCCAAGAATGTTACGCAACGTACGAGGAATTTCATTTGCCACACGGTCGTAACAATAAAAAGTAACAGGACACACAAAACACATTTAACATGAGCATCCATCCACCACAGTGACTCATCCCGACCTGCGCGAGATAACCACTTATGAGGTGTTTGCACAGTATTCATCCAGAACCAGGACCAGAACCATTCCTCACTGTGATGGATGGCGGAAACAGTTCAATCTCTCCTTTCTATGTCCTCCAGCGGTCGGGGGCCTCTAACCTTCCGTTGACGGGACGATCTTGACTCACGTAGCCGGCGGTGGGCCTTCCTTGTCGGGACGATCAAGCTCCTGCATCGGGGGGGGAGGGAATCTCATCCCCCCCCACGCCGGGCGATCTACCACGGGTCGGGACCAGTCGAACCTCGTGCAGCTTTGGAGCTCCTGACTTTAGTCTCTACCCGAGACTGCAAGCTCCTTGATGTTGATGTCCGCAGGCCACGGTTGGAGCGTCGATCCCAGGCAAGTGATCGCACGCTCAGATGGTAAGTCCACGCCTCCTAGTGGGACTCAAAGTCAGTCCCAGGCAAGGCCTCCAGCACCACAATGTTAGGCCGCAGAGCGACCGGAGATACGATCTGGAAAACAATCGCATCGCCGACAAGGTAAGAGATTGAAAAAAAGTTTCCCCCGACCCCCCCACCCTCCAAACAAAACAAACCAGAGAACATTAACACAAACTTTTAAAACTCACCAAAAACAACAAAAAAAGGACGAAAAGGACAGACAGACTGCAGGTGAGGCTGCCATCGCGGCGCCACCCGGTGGAAAAGAACTCCTTTGGCTCATAGTGTCACGTGCACCGAGGAACAGTGAAACGCTTCTTTATTGCATGCTATTCAGTCCGAGGACAGACTGCACAGCATGACAATCAATTCGTCCACAGTGCACAGTTTAGAGGATAAAGGGAATAACATCTAGTGCAATATAAAGTCCAGTGAAGTCCAATTAAAGATAATCCGAGGGTCTCCAGTGAGGTAGATGGTAGGTGAGGACAGATCTCTAGTTGGCGATAGGATGGTTCAATTGCTTAATCACATCTGGGAAGAAACTATCTCTGAATCTGTTGTGCGTTTTCACACTTCTGCACCTGAATTGATTGTTGCATTTGCTGTAACATATCAGAATCAGAATAGCCTTTATTGTCATCCAAAAAAAACAAGTCTTTTGGACAATATTTCATCACCCACAGTCCAACAATAAGAGCAATAAAAATAAGCAATTACACACACAATCACAAACCAACACCAAACAAAAAAAAGAAACATCCATCACAGTGAGTCTCCTCCAGTCACCTCCTCACTGTGATGGAAGGCCACAATGTCTTTTCTCTTCCCCTGCCGTCTTCTCCCGCGGTCAGGCTGTTGAATTTGCCACGTTCCAGGCCGCGCCGGACGGTGAAAGGTCCGCAGCGGGCCGACCCAAGCCCCACAATTCAGGGTGGGTGAAGACGTTGCCGCTACACGTCGGGGCGGTCGTGGCACCCGACATTGATGCCCCCGCCGGGCGGAGAAAAATCCCACGGCCTATTCCAGGCCGCGCCGTACGGTGAAAGGTCCGTGGCAGGCCGACCCAAGTGGGCGAAGACGCTGCCGCTGCCGCTGCAGGAGCTCCCGATGTCGGCCCCCACCCAAGGGCTGTGAGCTTCCAATATTCCCGCGGCCCGCGGCCGAAGCCTCCGAAGACGAGTCGCAGCCGTTCCTGCAGCCCCCGGATGCAGCCAGCTCCGCAGATGGTGAGTCCGGTCCGTGGGACCACCCGTGCTCTGTACTGTATTCAATACAAACAAACATTTTTTAAAATTTCTTCACTCTTCGTTTTCCTTCTGATCCTTTACTTTCTTTTCAAGAGGCGCAGCTGACCGGGAGAGAAATCCCCACTGTCTTGCAATAATGTATAATCGGCACGGTGGCGCAGCGGTAGAGTTGCTGCCTTACAGTGAATGCAGCGCCGGAGACCCTGGTTCGATCCTGACTACGGGCGCCGTCTGTACGGAGTTTGTACGTTCTCCCCCTGACCTGCGTGGGTTTTCTCCGAGATCTTCGGTTTCCTCCCACACTCCAAAGACGTACAGGTTTAGGTTAATTGACTGGGTAATTGTAAAAATTGTCCCTAGTGTGTGTAGGATACTGTTAATGTGCGGGGATCGCTCGGCGGCGCGGACTCGGTGGGCCGAAGGGCCTGTTTCTGCGCTGTATCTCTAAATCTAAAAAAAATCTAAATCAATCCCCCCCTCAAGACTAAAGCCAGTTTGTAAGCAAAGTGAATGCACTTGATCCCTGATCACCTCTGTTGATGAAAATTGAAACTTCAGCAGATTAATAATACTTTGCTTTCACAATTTTTTTTTTTCAATTTCTGTAATTCACTTCCACCGTCAGGTCAGGTCAAATCCAACACAAAAAAAATCGAACTGGTGATGCTTTTCACATCTAATATCTCTTTGTTCAGCTGGATAACTGACACACATGAAAACTGAGTACAGTATTTAAGGGTGTCGAGAAGCACTCTAATAAATCCCCTCAGATGATCACTTTGTCTCTGATTATAGAGTGTACGCCTTACTCAAGGGGGATGTTCAACTCATTCGGTGCTTTGTGGACTGTTCTGGTTGTCCCGTTTATAGGAAGGGTGTGGAGGCTTTGGAGAGCATGCAGGAAAGGTTTAACAGGATGCTGCCTGGGGTGGAGGTTGGAGGAAGGAACTGCAGATGCTGGTTTATACCGAAGATAGACACAAAATGCTGGCGTAACTCAGCGGGTCAGGCAACTTCCCTGGAGAAACGAATAGGTGATGCTTCGTGTCGGAACCCTTCTTCAGACAGAAAGTAGAAGGGGGGGGGTGGGGTAGGTAAATAAACTGGAGGCGAGAAAAGGTCAAAACAAATCTGGGTTGGCAACAGGTGACCTCAGAAAGGGTGGAGCGCGTAAAGGCCCATTGTTGGCTGGGGAAGATGTGATAACAACAGGGATACAAGGATGGAAACAGAGGAACTAGAGGGATGGCTAGGGTGGAGTGAGGGGGGGGGGGGGGTAGGAGAGAGATAGGAGGGGAGGGAATGCAAGAGTTACTGGAAATGAGAGAAAACAACGTTCATATCGTTGGGTGTAATCTGCCCAAACAAAATGTAAGGTGCTGTTCCTCCAACTTGCATGTGGCCTTACTCTGATAGTGTAAGGAGGAGGCCCAGGGTTAAAGGGTATTAGTTATAAGGATAGTTTGGACAAGCTTGGATTGTTTTCTTTGGCGCATTGGAGATTGAGGGGGGACCTGATAGAAGTGTCTAACATTATGAGAGGCACAGACAGTATAGACAGTCAGATTCTTGTCCCCAGGGTGGCAATGCTTTAAGATGGCGGTGGTGAGGAGCCAAGTTTAAAGGAGATATCAGAGCAAGGTGTTGTACACAAAGTGTGGTGGGTGCTTGGAGCGCGCTGCCAGGAATGGCAGTGAGGCCGATACAACAGTTGCATTTAAGAGGCTTTTACATAGGCGGGAATGTCGGGCAAGTAGTATAAGAAAATAACTGCAGATGCTGGTGTCATAGAGTAGGAGGGCAGGAGAAATCACAGAGGGGGAGCTCGTAGAGTAGGATGGCAGGAGAAATCACAGACCCGCTGAGAAATCACTGACCCGCTGAGTTACTCCAGCATTTTGTGAAAGCCTGACCCGTTGAGTTACTCCAGCATTTTGTGAAAGCCTGACCCGCTGAGTTACTGCAGCATTTTGTGAAAGCCTGACCCGCTGAGTTACTGCAGCATTTTGTGAAAGCCTGACCCGCTGAGTTACTGCAGCATTTTGTGAAAGCCTGACCCGCTGAGTTACTGCAGCATTTTGTGAAAGCCTGACCCGCTGAGTTACTGCAGCATTTTGTGAAAGCCTGACCCGCTGAGTTACTGCAGCATTTTGTGAAAGCCTGACCCGCTGAGTTACTGCAGCATTTTGTGAATAAATAATGTCGGGCAAGTAAGTGGATATTTTTACAGCAGAGATAGACGAATTCTTGATTAGAACGGGTGTCAAGGGTTATGGGGAGAAGGCAGGAAAATGGGATTAGGAGGCAGAGATCAGCCATGATTGAATGGCGGAGGGGACTCGATGGGCCGAATGGCCTAATTCTACTCCCATCCAACTTGTGAACTTATGAATATTGGGATATGAACACATGCAGACAGAGAAGGTTTGTTTAATTTGCTGTCATGTTCGGCACAGACTTTGGGGGGGCCTGTTCCTGTGCTGTACTGATCCATGTTCTATGTTCTATTATCCAAGACGCCGAAGTTGACAGAATTATAAATTAGGAGCTTGAAAGCGCTCTTAAGACATTGTGGGTGGTAAATATCTTCCGGTAACTTTCCGCAATGATCAAAGACTAACATTGAAGATCTCACCTGAAGTAGAGCAGATGTTCTCTAAGTTAGTTCTGCAACAATTTCCCGTCGATCAACATCACGGCTGTTGTTTGGTCTTGGAACAGAGGAGATGTGTTATACAGTCATAGAGTCGTAGAGTCATTACAGCATGGAAACAGGCCCTTCGACATGTCCCATCTAGACAGACCCAAAATGCTGGAGTAACACAGCGGGACAGGCAGAGAGAGAGAGAGAGAGAGAGAGAAGGAATGGTTGACGTTTCGGGTCGAGACCCTTCTTCAGACCTGAAACATCACCCATTCTTTCTCTACGGAGAAGCTGCTTGTCCCGCTGAGTTACTCTAGCATTTTGTGTCTACCTTTGGAGTAAAGCAGCATCTGCAGTTCTTTCCTACACACACCCTGCTGCAGAGTGGTGCAGCGATAAAGCTGCTGCCTTCAGGAACCAGAAACCCAGGTTCCATCCTGACGATAGATGCTGTCTGTACGGAGTTTGTATGTTCTCCCCGAGGTCTGTGATCTTCGGTTTCCTCCCACACTCCAAATACATGCAGGTTTGAGAGGAGATCTTATTGAAACATATAAGATTATTAAGGGGTGGGAAACGTTAGAGGCAGGAAACATGTTCCCAATGTTGGGGGAGTCCAGAACAAGGGGCCACAGTTTAAGAATAAGGGGTAGGCCATTTAGAACGGAGATGAGGAAAAACTTTTTCAGTCAGAGAGTTGTGAATCTGTGGAATTCTCTGCCTCAGAAGGCAGTGGAGGCCAATTCTCTGAATGCATTCAAGAGAGAGCTAGATAGAGCTCTTAAGGATAGCGGAGTCAGGGGGTATGGGGAGAAGGCAGGAACGGGGTACTGATTGAGAATGATCAGCCATGATCACATTGAATGGCGGTGCTGGCTCGAAGGGCCGAATGGCCTCCTCCTGCACCTATTGTTTATTGTCTATTGTTTGTAGGTTAATTGGCTTGGTATTAAGGTAAAATGTCCCTAGTGTGTGTAGGATAGTGTAAGTGTGCGGGGATCGCTAGTCGGTGTGAACTCGGTGGGCCGAAGGGCCTATTTCTGCCCTGTATCTCCAAACTAAACTAAACTAAACTAAACTAAACTAAACTAAACTTGTCACATCTGGAATCGTCTCACTGCCTGTGTTTGGCCAATATCCCTCTAAGCCTGTCCTATCCATGTACCTGTCCAAATGTAACGAGGTACATAAAATTACAGAGAGCCCAGACAGAGAAGAGAAGTGTCAAGAATCATAATGGAGGTGTTTGACAAAATAATCAAATGCAATGTGAAGAAAACCTTTTTTTGTCAAATCCAGTGATAATAATGTGGAATGCAGAGGTGGGGGGATTCAAGCATATCAGAGAGCTGGATAAGTACTGAAGGAAAAACATTTGCATGTTCTTGTGGAGAGAGCAGGGAAGTGTGACTGTCTGGATTGCTCTTGCAGAGAGCTGTCAAGGACACCATGGGTTGCATCCCCTCAGTCTATCTTGCAACCAATCTGTGCTTTCTGCTGTAACAAATGCCGATACTTTATGTTTCTGCTGCAAAATTGTCAAAATTATGTTGCTTTCTTATGACCTCTCTTTTATCTCCACTGGCATCGGTTCATTAGTTGGAACATCCTTCAACGAGGCCCTCTAAGAAACCTCTTCAGATCTCCTGTTTTATATTTAACTCTGGAATAGTTGCTGGTTACCACAGATTTCAAGGGAGTCGGGGAGTCAAGTGTGTGTTTGATTGTCAGTAGACACAAAATGCTGGAGTAACTCAGCAGGTCAGGCAGCATCTCGGGAGAGAAGGAATGGGTGACGTTTCGGGTCGAGACCCTTCTTCAATGTCACGTGGGCTGCAAACTGGACGATCATGGCTGATCTGACTCTCCCTCTCAACCCCATTCTGCTGCCTTCTCCCCGTAACCCCTGACAACCGCACTAATCAGGAATCGAGAATACCAACCCTTTTTTTTTTTTTTTTTTTAAATCAAAAATATTTATTCAAATATTAAAATAATATATACAATACAATAAAACCAAAACAGAACCCACCACCAGAATACTATACAAACAAATATACCAATTGAAACTATTATACTGTTATATTACAATCCCCATCCAGGATACATCCAATCCCCCGCGGTGCCCAGCGGTCCCGGAAATCCCCCAGGGTGCCCGTGGACAGAGCGTAGTCCCTCTCCAACACCACCGGGGAGCGGATGTAACCCCGGAAAAGGGGCAGGCAGCCGGCTCGGGCAGAGCCCTCTTCCGCCTGGCGCCGTGAGTCGCGGTTGGCCAGTTTGGCCAGAATACCAACCCTTGGTGACGTCGGACGCAGGTTGAGCCGACTGGCCTTCACGCGCATTTACTAACGACGCAATGCCGTAAATACACAGAACGTCAGGCAGTATCCGCGAGGAGAGAAGGTAGATAAGAAAGCTAACAATGCAGGTTGAAGGCATTGCAATAAAATTAAGAACACCTGGAAGTTGAGCGTGCTTCGTGTTGCATGGAAGCGAGGAAAGGAGGCGTGTGTAGGGTAGGGAGGAATTCAAAAGATGTTCAGGTAACAGCAGAGAGATGACATGAAGATTTGTTATTGAATCATAGAGACGTACTACACGGAACTGTGCCCTATAGCCCAACCCGTCCATGCCAATCAAGATGCTCATCTAAGCTGGTACCATTTACCCGGATTTGAAACATATCCTCCTAAACCTTTCCCATCCATGTAGCTGCCCAATTGTCTGCTAAATGTTGTTATTGTTCCTGGCTCAACTATTTCCTCTGGCAGATCATAGTGTATATGTACCGTCCTCTGCATGAAAGTCACAGACGATCTGTGCAGGACGGAACTGCAGATGCTGGTTTAAACCAAAGATAGACACAAAAAGCTGGGGTAACTCAGCGGGTCAGGCAGCGTCTCTGGAGAGGTGACGTTTCGGGTCCTTTCGGGGGGGTGAGTCTGAAGAACGGTCTTGGCCCGAAACGTCACCTCTTCCTTTTCTTCAATGATGCTGCCTAAGCCGCTGAGTTACTCCAGCTTTTTGTGCCTGTCGTCGACGATCTGCCTGCTGGAAATATAAACGCAAGGCAGAGGAGAGGGATTGTGTGACAGAAAATCTGGAGAAGGAAAGCAACTGGCAATATTAGAGCCCACTGTCTGGGATTAAAACCTCAGCCTAAAAATAAGAGGCAGTGGAAGAAGACCTCGACATCCTTTTGGGCTGGGAGGGGAGAGGAGTTCGGAGGATGGTGGGTGACAGGGAAATATTGTCGAGCAGAGTGTGAATAATCAAGACCATAACAAAGAACAAGGAACAGTGCAGCACAGACCAGACCTTTTGGTCCACAATGTCCGTGCTGAACATGATGCCAGGTTAAACTAAGCTCCCTTGCCTGCACCTGACCAATATCCCTCTGTTCCCTGCTTATCCATGAGGTTATCCAAAAGCCTAAATGGGGAGAAGGCAGGAGAATGGGGTTAGGAGGGAGAGAGAGAGATCAGCCATGGTTGAATGGCGGAGTAGACTTGACGGGCTGAATGATCTAATTCTGCTCCTGTCACTTCTGACCTTATGATCTTATGATCGCATGAAATGCCACAATCATATCTGCCTCCCAGTGCAAATGCGTAGGAACGAACTGCAAATGCTGGTTTGCACAGAAGAGAGACACAAAACGCTGGAGTAACTCAGTGGGACTGGCAGCATCTGCCTGATATTTCCATCGGGTCTCCTCTCAAACTCCGAATCAATCCAAATTTGACCAACCTCTCCTTACCGCTAGTACCCTGTAATCTAGACAGCATTCTGATAAATATCTTCGGCACCCTCTCTAAAGTCTCCATACCCTTCCTCTAACGGGGCACCCAGAACTGTGCACCATATTCCAAATGCGGCCAAAATAAAGTCCTATAAAACTGCAAAGTGTCTTCCTGACTCTTACACTCAATGACCCGATCGACGAAGGCAAACACAACATATGCCTTCTTTACTGTTTCTTTGCAAATGGTTCATTTTCACTGGGATGTCACTGGGGAAGGAGGAGGCTGAGCATGAAATGGCTGAGGGGAAACCTTTGTTTATTCGGTCCAGAGGTGAACTCATAAGATCATAAAATCATAAGAGATAGGAGCAGAATTAGGCCATTCAGCCCATTGCGTCTACTCCACCATTCAATCATGGCTGATCTATCTCTCCTTCCTAACCCCATTCTCCTGCCTTCTCCCCGTGGCCTCTGACACCCGTACTAATCAAGAATCGATCTTTCTCTGCTTTAAATATACCCCCTGACTTGGCCTCCACAGTCTTCTGTGGCAACGAATTCCACAGACTCACCACCTAGAACTCTTGCTGTCCACGGCCACATAGGAGATGCAACAGGAAACAACGTAAGCAGAAAATGCTGGTGTACCTCAGCGGGTCGGGCAGCATCTCTGAGGGCAAGAGTCCAATACCTTGTGTCATTGTTTGTAAAACCTGCATCTGCAGCTCCTTGTTCCTCGAAAAAATATAACGATCGTTTTGATGGCGGACATCTCTGGAGGTCTGAAGAATGGTACCGACCCGATGCGCTGCCTTATCCATGACCTGTAGAGAGATGCTGTCTGCCCCTCTGAGATACCCCAGCACTTTGTGTTCACTCCAAACCCTAGTCAGGAACTAATCTAAAATGCTTCCAATGCAACGGCACCCTTCTGAAATAAGTGCACAGTACCCAATGCGACCCTCCTAGCCAAGCAACACTTGCATCTTTGAAAAGGACCTTACTAAGCTTACGAAAGCAGGCACTAAACTGGAGCTTCCATCTGCTTGATGTTAGTCGCCTAGTTTTCATTGGGGGAGTGGAGTTAAAATTGTCACCATTATTTTCTGTGAGAACAGGATCGGAAAATAAAGGTATCTTCAGACCGGACTTGAGAAATCCCACTTGGCAAGCTGGCCACAGCACATCACTCCACAGATCCCGATTAAATGGAAATCAAAGCAGGCTTGCGATCCAGTAAGTGAAATAAATGTGTTCACGCCTCCACATCCAATCGATTGAGGACTAAACTTCCAATAACATCCTGCAATTGCTTTAGTCTGAGGTGAGAAACAAACAGAAAGGCTGGTTTGGGTCATTGTAGTTCACTCTCACAGAAGCTGTAGCGGGGAATGCCTGTTGTGATGTATTTCTAAAACTGGGTGTTACAAGCCGATCGAGAGTACAAGGATACAGTCAGACAGTTTTCAAGGTGATCTAGCGGAGTCAGGGGGGTATGGGGAGAAGGCAGGAACGGGGTACTGATTGAGAATGATCAGCCATGATCACATTGAATGGCGGTGCTGGCTCGAAGAGCCAAATGGCCTCCTCCTGCACCTATTGTCTATTATCTATTGTCTATAGACCATTTAATCAGCTGGACTACTGGGCAGCAGCAGATGGATTTTAACGTGGATAAATGGATAAGGCAAAACACATCAAAACAGGAAACATGCTACTTGTCACAGGAGAACGCATGTTTGCACATTACCACAAATTAAAATGGGAAAAGATTCATAGGTCAATGTTGCCTGTGTACTGAAAATATTGTTTTATATTGCCTTTAATTGCCGTCAGTGGAATTCTCTGCCACAGAAAGCAGTGGAGGCCAATTCATTGGATGTATTCAAAAGAGAGTTGGATGTGGCTCTTAGGGCTAACAGAATCAAGGGGTATGGGGAGAAAACAGGAACGGGGTACTGATTTTTTCTCTTTTAGATTTAGAGATACAGCGCGGAAACAGGCCCTTCGGCCCACCGAGTCCGCGCCGCCCAGCGATCCCCGCACATTAACACTATCCTACACACTGGGGACAGTTTTTACATTTTACCGAGTCAATTAACCTACGTACCTGTACGTCTTTGGGGTGTGGGAGCAAACCGAAGATCTCGGAGAAAACCCACGCAGGTCACGGGGAGAACGTACAAACTCCGTACAGACAGCACCCATAGTCAGGATCGAACCTGAGTCTCCGGCGCTGCATTCGCTGTAAGGCAGCAACTCTACCGCTGCGCCACCGTGCATCCCCTGGATTCTGGATGATCAGGCATGATCATATTGAATTGCAGTGCTGGCTCGAAGGGCCGAATGGCCTACTCCTGCTCCAAGTTTCTACGTCTCGTCAAATTGATGAAACATCAAGGGTTTTCAACTAGAAGTCCAAATAACTTATTTTAGTCTTGTGTTACTTGTGTTTAAGATCACGTTTAAAGCAGAACAGAATTGACACAATAGTTATCATCTCAACGGACCAAGCAGATTTTCCCTATTTAAATACTTTCTTATTTCTAAATAGTGCCCCTCCCCAGAAATTTTGTCTGCTGCGCTTAATTTCTTTCCTTGCCTCTCTTAAATTACTAAGATTAATTTCAAGGTGTAAGTTAATATAAAAGGAGTAGCATTTCCATAAAAAGAAGATAATTCAATTTTGTAGACCCCATCAGCTACCACAGCAAACAGCAATGAGGAACGGCAGAGCTCCAACCTTGTGTTGCTTACTAGTTATTATGATTGCAACAGTCAGACAAACAGTGCGTTTCATCACTTGAGTCCTTCTGCAAAAGGCCAACATTATAACTGGCTGGCCTCACTGAAAGATTGGACTGGCTAAAACCAACCTGCACGTCTTAATTTAAGATGCATTGTGGCTCAAGTGCATGAGAGATAGATACCACTGGCTGAGAGGTTTGTGGAATAATCTTGGCATCTAAATTCTGATGCCTTCAGTGGTGGGTGGAGGGGTTTACCTTCCTGCCTTTCAACATGCCTTCAGCTCCATGTGCTTTGATGGCACCGTTGGCAAAACATCACTGGATACTGATTGACATCAAGATCTCCCACTCTGAATGCACTCAGTAGCATTGCGGCATGTTTAGTTTAGTTTAGGCAGGGTAGAAACAGGCCCTTCAAGGACAGAATCCCCCCCTCGTTCTCACCTTCCACCCCACCAGCCAGCTTATCCAACAAATCATCCTCCAACATTTCTGTCACCTCCAACGGGACCCCACCACTGGCCATATCTTCCCATCCCCTCCCCTTCCTGTGTTCCACAGAGACCGTTCCCTCCGTAACTCCCTGGTCCACTCGTCCCTTCCTACCCAAACCACCCCATCCCCGGGCACTTTACCCTGCTACCGCAGGAGATGCAACACCTGTCCCTTTACCTCCCCCCTCAACTCCCTCCAAGGACCCAAACAGTCTTTCCAGGTGAGACAGAGGTTCACCTGCACATCCTCCAACCTCATCTATTGTATCCACTGTTCTAGATATCAACTTCTTTACATCGGCGAAACCAAACGCAGGCTCTGCGATCGTTTCGCTCAACACCTTCGCTCAGTCCGCCTTAACCAACCTGATCTCCCGGTGGCTGAGCACTTCAACTCCCCCTCCCACTCCCAGTCTGATCTTTCTGTCATGGGCCTCCTCCAGTGCCATAGTGAGGCCCACCGGAAAATAGAGGAACAGCACCTCATATTTCGCTTGGGCAGCTTGCAGCCCAGCAGTATGAACATTGACTTCTCCAACTTTAGATAGTTCCTCTGTCCCTCTCTTCCCCTCCCCCTTCCCAGTTCTCCCTCTATCTTCCTGTCTCCACCTATATCCTTCCTCTGTCCCACCCCCCTGACATCAGTCTGAAGAAGGGTCTCGACCCGAAACGTCACCCATTCCTTCTCTCCTGAGATGCTGCCTGACCTGCTGAGTTACTCCAGCATTTTGTGATTCCTTCAATTTGTATCAGCATCTGCAGTTATTTTCCTACACGACAAAGATCTGTACATCTTTAGAGTGTGGGAGGAAATCGAAGATTCCAGAGAAAACCCACGTGGTCATGGGGAGAATGTACAAACTCCATACAGACAGTGCCTGTAGTCGGGATCGAACCCGGGTCTCCGGCGCTGCAAGCACTGTAAGGCAGCAACTCTACCGCTGCGCCACTGCGCCGCCCACGGTTAATGTCCTCATCATTTGGTGTACAGGATACTTTCTTCACAGCTATGCAAGGACAGTGTTCAGAATCAGAATCAGAATCAGAATCAGAATCAATTTATTGGCCAAGGTGTACACAGACAAGGAATATGACTTAGTGTTTTGCTTGCACATGGTAAAAAAAACCTCAATAGACAGTAGACAATAAATAAAGCATTATAATTTAAAAATGTAAAAATAAAGTGCAAGAGTAAAAAGGGGCATGATGATGACTAATGATGGCTAATGATGTGTTTAATCCCTGCACTATCCACACAATGGACACAAAAATTCATTTGGACGTGTACATGGATAGGAAAGGTTTGGTGGGATAAGGGCCACATTTGGCCAGGTGGGGTGAGTGTAGATGCGGCATCTTGGTCAAAATGGGTCAGGATGGTCAGGATGGGCCAAAGGGCCCGTTTCCATGCTGTATAACTCTTTGCCTCCAGTCAAATGCCGTACGGTGGTTCATCTGGTAGAGCTGTTGTCTCTCAATTCCAGAGGTCTTAGGTTCAATCTCTATTTCTTTGTTGTCCCTGTGGAATTTACACATTATCCATGTGACCATGTGGATCGCCTCCAGGTGCTCCTCTGTTCTCCCATATCGCAAAGACTTGTAGGTTAATTGGCCTCTGTAAATTGCCCCTGGTATTGCAGGGAGTGGGTGTACAAGTGGGATAATGGAGGAGTAGCATTAACGGGTGATTGATGGCCGGCATGGACTCGGTGGGACAAAGGGCCCGTTTCCATGCTGTATCTTTCAGTCAATTCAACGTGGTTTGGTTCAAAGTCCTACAGCGTGGAAACAGGTCCTTCAGCTCAACTTTCCCACGCCAGCCAACCATGTCCCCCATCTACTCTAGTCCTACCTGCCTGCTTTTGGCCTGTCCCTCCAAAGCTCTCCTATCCATGTAGCTGTCTAAATATTTCTTAAATGTTGCCATTGTCCCTGGCACAATTACCTCCTCTGGCAGCTTGTTCTATACAATCACCACCCTTTGTGCGGAAATAGTTATCCTTCAGTTTCAATAGACAATAGACAATAGGTGCAGGAGTAGGCCATTTGGCCCTTCGAGCCAGAACCGCCATTCAATGTGATCATGGCTGATCATTCTCAATCAGTACCCCGTTCCTGCCGACTCCGCTATCCTTAAGAGCTCTATCTAGCTCTCTCTTGCATCCTACCTCACCTTAAACTATGTTCTCTGGTTCGAGATTCCCTACTCTGGAAAAGAGACCCTGTGCGTCTACCCAATCTATTTTTTGTACATCTCTATAAGAACATAATTGTATACACCTCTATAAGATCACCCTGCGCTCCAAGGAATAGAATTTCTGGCCATAATCCAGAAGATGCAGGATCATCTCATTCCAAAGAGGAAGAAAGATTCTAAGGGGAGTATGAGGCAACCGTGGCTGACAAGGGAATACAACTAAAACAAAAGATGTATAACATAGCAAAGAGTAGCAGGAAGTCAGAGGATTGGGAAACTTTCAAAGGACAACAGATCCAGGGACCACAGTCTAAGAATAAAGGGGAAGGCCATTTAAAACTGAGGTGAGAAGAAACCTTTTCACCCAGAGAGTTGTGAATCTGTGGAATTCTCTGCCACAAAAGGCAGTGGAGGCCAATTCACTGGATGAATTTAAAAGCGAGTCAGATAATGCTCTATGGGCTAATGGAATCAAGGGATATGGGGAGAAAGCAGGAACAGGTTACTGATTGTGGATGATCAGCCATGATCACAATGAATGGCGGTAGTGGCTCGAAGGGCCGAATGGCCTCCTCCTGCACCTATTTTCCATGTTTCTATGTTTCTATGTAATCCTCAGTGCTTATCCTCTCAGTGTAGCTCAGGCCCTTAAGTCCTGACAACATCCTCGTAAGTCGTTTCTGCACCCTATCCAAGTTAACAACATCGACGTTGTGCTCACAAGACATTGAGTTGCCTTTACATAAAGGCAATTCAACGTTTTGTGAGCACAACGTCGCAGTTACTGTGTGGCATGATACCGCTATGGTGTCAGCATTATTCACAAGTTCATAAGTGATAGGAACAGAATTAGGCCATTCGGCCCATCAAGTCTACTCCGCCATTCAATCATGGCCGATCTATCTCTCCCTCCTAACCCCACTGTCCTGCCTTCTCCCCATAGCCCCTTGACACCCGTGCTAATCAAACTAATGACACTGCTCATGATCCAACCACTGATTCTTGCTGTTACAACGAGACCACCAGGCATTGCGGTCGGCTTTTTCATCTAACTTAACTGAAAGCCTGGTCCATCGCTTCAACACCAGCGATGGCTCGATGTTTTTGCTCAACTTGTTTGCATTTCTTGATGGGTCACTGGTGCACCAAGAATCAATGAAATCTCGCACTTCAATTCCGCAGAAGGATCCACAACACACATTTGCCTCTGTTAAATAGGAATTGTAACTAAACAGGAACCAGCCAGTACAGGCAATACTCAATACCCCTGGAGGCAAGAACACATGGATGAAGGTTACATTCTCTGAAACAAGACTTTGGATTTTTGACCCTATTCGTTTAATAGACAATAGACAATAGGTGCAGGAGGAGGCCATTCGGCCCTTCGAGCCAGCACCGCCATTCAATGTGATCATGGCTGATCATTTAGTTTTTAGTTTTAGTTTAGTTTAGAGATGCAGCTGGTCCTTCAACCTACCGTGCCCACGCCTAAAACTGATCACCAGAGTCTGAAGAAGGGTCTCGGCCCGAAACATCACCCATTCCTTCTCTCCAGAGATGCTGGCTGTTCCGCTGAGTTACTCCAGCATTTGTTTCTATCGCCAGTACATCATCTCCATGTCCAGCACACTAGGGGTAAATTGCAGAAGCCAATTAACCTACAGACGTACAGGTCTTTGGAATGTGGGAGTTAACCGGGGCACTTGGAGAAAATCTATTCACGGGGAGAATATAATACTCCACACGGACAGCACCGGTAGTCAGGGTCGAACCCGGGTCTCTGGCACTGTGAGGCAGCAACTCTACCACCGCGCCACTCAGACAGTTGAGGAAATTCAGAGTCTCTCTGAGGATCCTTCAGTGCTTCTACTCTGGGGCTGTAGAAAGCATCTTGTCCGGAAACATCACAATCTGGTTTGGGAATAGCTCTGCCCAGGACAGGAAGGCCCTGCGGAGAGTAGTGCGTTCGGCTGAACGCCAACTATGGGAACTACACTCGCCCCCCTGCAGGACCTATACATCAGGAGGTGCAGATCCAGAGCCAGCAACATTATGGGGGAGCCCTACCATCCCAGCAACGGACTGTT
This sequence comes from Rhinoraja longicauda, assembly GCF_053455715.1. NCBI lineage: Eukaryota > Metazoa > Chordata > Chondrichthyes > Rajiformes > Arhynchobatidae > Rhinoraja > Rhinoraja longicauda. Next base: position 9,440,274 of record NC_135955.1, read on the forward strand.
CCAGCTGCTACGGTCAGGCAAATGCCTCCGCTGTCACGCTGTGAAAACGGAGAGGATGAGACGGTGTTTCTTCCCACAGGCCATCAGGACTGTTAACTCTCATATCACCAGGAACTAATTTAATTTACTGTATTAATTTACTTTTTGTGTTAAAAAAAGAATTCTATTCTGTTTTGTAGTTTTAGCACAATCCGCAGGCTTTGCCACTTTCGTTTCACTGCACATCTTGTATATGTATGTGACAAATAAAGTTGACTTGACTTGACTTGACTTTACCAGCCCTTTGGAATGACAAAAAAGCAAACCCAAAATGTTCCCTCGTCACCTTCCCTGCAGCAGCAGGTCCAGGGAGAGCGTCGGACTATCTTTGATCGGACTTTACTGGCTTTATCTTGAACTAAACGTCATTCACATTATTCCCTTGATCCTGCAATCTGTACACTGTGGATGGCTCAATTGTAATCATGTATTGTCTTTCCGCTGTGGTTAACAAGCAACAAAAAGCTATTCACTGTGCCTCGGTGCACGGGACAATAAACTAAATTCAAAACTCAAACTCTACCACTAAGCCACACTGTGTCCCCATATTATGGGGGATGTTGGCCTTCATATCAAGAGGAGTTGAGTACAGGAGCAAAGAGGTCCTTCTGCAGTTGTACAGGGCCCTAGTGAGACCGCACCTGGAGTACTGTGCGCAGTTTTGGTCTCCAAATTTGAGGAAGGATATTCTTGCTATTGAGGGCGTGCAGCGTAGGTTTACTAGGTTAATTCCCGGAATGGCGGGACTGTCATATGTTGAAAGACTAGAGCGGTTAGGCTTGTATTCACTGGAATTTAGAAGGATGAGAGGGGATCTTATCGAAACGTATAAGATTATTAAGGGGTTGGCCACGTTAGAGGCAGGAAACATGTTCCCAATGTTGGGGGAATCCAGAACCAGGGGCCACAGTTTAAGAATAAGGGGTAGGCCATTTAGAACGGAGATGAGGAAAAACTTTTTCAGTTAGAGAGTTGTAAATCTGTGGAATTCACTGCCTCAGAAGGCAGTGGAGGCCAAGTCTCTGAATGCATTCAAGAGAGAGCTAGGCAGAGCTCTTAAGGATAGCGGAGTCAGGGGGTATGGGGAGAAGGCAGGAACGGGGTACTGATTGAGAATGATCAGCCATGATCACATTGAATGGTGGTGCTGGCTCGAAGGTCCGAATGGCCTCCTCCTGCACCTATTGTCTATGGGTACGTTATAAAATGCTCAGACTTAGAAAGGTGGCATATTCCACTGTGTCCGTTCCTGGATCTATTAAAGAACTGCACAATTAGTCCCATTTCCTGTTCTTTTTCTTCACCGTCCCGTGAATCTTTCCCTCGCCAATATGTGTAAAGTTTCCTTGCAACGGTTATTATAAAATTTATTTTCCACCCCACTTTCACACAATGCATCCCACTGATCACAATATCTTAATTTCACCAATCTTTGTGCATTAAACTTACAAAACAAACAGAGTATTGCTGGAGAGTGACACTTTCACAAGTGATAGGCCCAGGATTAGGCCATTTGGCCCATCAAGTCTACTCTACCATTCAATCATGGCCGATCTCTTTCTCCCTCAACCCCATTCTCCTGCCTTTTCCCCCGTAACCCCTAACACCTGTACTTGAGGCCAGTTCATTGGCTATATTTAAGAGGGAGTTAGATGTGGCCCTTGTGGCTAAAGGGATCAGGGGGTATGGAGAGAAGGCAGGTACGGGATACTGAGTTGGATGATCAGCCATGATCGTATTGAATGGCGGTGCAGGCTCGAAGAGCCGAATGGCCTACTCCTGCACCTATTTTCTATGTTTCTCTGTAATCAAGAATCTATCTCTGTCTAAAAAAGTCCATTGACTGAGCTTCCACAGCCATCTTCCAATTGACATTGTTGCAGCTCTTGCACATTTTTTTCTATGCACTTTCTCCTCAGCTGTCAAATTATATTCTGCCCGTAGTATATTTTGACTTTTACACTGCCTGATGTACTCATGTATGGGATGGTTTACCTGGATAGCACATACAACATGCACGGAGTTATCTGACTTGATTAGACAGCATGCAAGCAAATGTTTTTCCACTGGATCTCGTTACAGGTAACAATGATAAACCAATACCACCATCAATAAACCTTCATTCCGTGCCCGTCCACTTCCTCTCCCATGGCACACCCATTCACTTGTTCTCACCGGGATTTCTCCGGGTGCTCCGGTTTTCTCCCACACTCCATCGGCATAGAAACATAGAAAATAGGTGCGGGGGTAGGCCATTCGAACTTCAGATAGAAACATAGAAAACATAGAAAATAGGTGCAGGAGTAGGCCATTCGGCCGTTCGAGCCTGCACCGCCATTCAATATGATCATGGCTGATCATCCAACTCAGTATCCCGTACCTGCCTTCCCTCCATACACCCTGATCCCTTTAGCCACAAGGGCCACATTTAACTCCCTCTTAGATAACATATCATCATATCATCATATATATACAGCCGGAAACAGGCCTTTTCGGCCCACCAAGTCCGTGCCGCCCAGCGATCCCCGCACATTAACACTATCCTACACCCACTAGGGACAATTTTTACCTTTACCCAGCCAATTAACCTACATACTGGCCTCAACTACCTTCTGTGGCAGAGAATTCCACAGACTCACCACTCTCTGTGAAAAAAAACTTTCTCATCTCTGTCCTAAAAGACTCCCCCTTATCCTTAAACTGTGACCCCTTGTTCTGGAAAGATGTTGGAATCACCAACCTTAAGAAAGGTCCAGACCTGAAATTTCACCCATCCCTTCTCTCCAGAGATGCTGCTTATCCTGCTGAGTTACTCCAGCTTTTTGTGTCTATCTTCTGGAACCTTGGAAGTCTGAAGAAAGGTCCCGTACAGAAACATTGCCTGTCCATTCCTTACACAGATGCTGCCTGACCCACTGAGTTCCCCCAGTACTTCGCTCAGCATTCATCTATGTTGTTTAACTGGATTTCTATGAGTATTCGACTTTGATAGATAGACTAAGGGTATGATAGTCTATGAAATAAAACATTTGTTTTGTAATTATTGCTACCCAAGGCTGTAAATCTGGAATAGAATCTACTACATGGAGCTAATTGCAATGTTTTGCGATCGCTCTCATTTTTACATATTATGCATTAGAACATATTCCCAGATTGATAGCAATCATTACATTAGCATCAACTTCAATGCATATTCTCCCAGTGGTACTTGAAATCCCATGGATTTATCCTCCATCATCCTATCCCTGCGGATGTTAACCATGTTTCAACTGTGGCATGAAAGTAGCATCTTAAATGGATGCTTTTATCTGCAGATTTGTTAGTACAGTTGTTCATTCTTTAGACGACAAGAAAGAAATGACAAGTATTTACCTTCTCATAGAACAATCTGCAAAGAAAATGTTTATATCATAATTTCATTCCCACAGTGCTATTTGACATTTATGTATGCAATCACAAGGTTACTTCCTTGTTTAATGTGCATTGCATCTATCAATAAATAGCAGCTGCCATTATGGTATTCTGAATATTAGCTGTCTGGTGTTTAGTCTGCATGCCACTGAAATAATATTTCCTTTCATTACTTGGCTACAAATTGCTGCATTGGCAGGCTTGTTGACCGAAAATAATGTTTGCAAATTTGCGTTCACTACTGATGTCATGATAGATAACCATTGCGAATTGAAAGATTGGTATGGCAGTTTCATCAGCGTTGCATCCTGGTCCTTGCGAATGTTACTTGCAATGGGTTACATGCTTGACGAATTAAATAAACGAGGACAGAGCAGAAAAGAAATCAACGCAGAATACCTACGGGGATGAATGAAAGTTGAGGGAAATGCTGCATTGAAAGATGTAGGAATAAAATGAGGAAGATGTGGAACGAGGAAGAGAAATGCGAGCGAGCATCAAAAAAAAACACTACGAGCTGCAGAACTGGAATGGTGTCGGTGAATTGTTGTACTGATGCTCGAGAGATCAATGGGTGAATGGCAGAGTAGGTATATAAAATCTATCCTCGTGAATGTAGGACCAACCATATATAGTATCTATGCAACCGTGGGACACGCTCCAGAGAGCTGCCTTGTATTGTTATTAGTTATCTCATGGAATAACAACCCAGATCTAGTTATCTTCCACGATCCTGGCAGCAGCATGAAACAAAAATGATGCAGCGAGCTTGTTGACTAATCATAGCACTGAACCATTATCAGTGAAGCAGCCACTAACTCTTTGGTGAAAAGCTTTGTGGAATGAAGGGGGAAGGCATCATTATCTTCCAAAGCATTTCCAGCTCATAATCTCGACGTGCTGACATCTCAATGTAAAGATTTATTGCTTTATACACTCACCGCTCTTTAGATCTTTACTTTACTTTATTGTCACGTGTCGCGAGATACAGGGGAAAGCCTTTGATTGCGTGCTGTCCGGTCGAAAGAACGATGGTACATGATTACAATCAAGCCATCCACTGTGCAAAGATAAAGGATAAAACATTTAGTACAAAGATACAATGCATTCAGAAAGTATTCAGGCCCCTTCACTTTTTCCATATTTTGTTACGTTACAACCTTATTTTAAAATGTATTAAATTCATTTTTTTAATCATCAATCTGCACACAATATCTCATAATAAAAAAGCAAAAACAGGTGTTTAGAAATTTTTGCAAAGTAATTAAAAATAAATAACTGAAATATCACATTTACATCAGTATTCAGACCCTTTACTCAGTAGTTTGCTGAGGCACCTTTGGCAGTGATTACAACCTCAAGTCTCCTTGGGTATGATGCTACAAGCTTGGCACACCTGTATTTGGGTAATTTCTCCCATTCTTCTCTGCAGATCCTCTCAAGCTCTGTCAGGTTGGATGGGGAGCGTCGATGCACAGCTATTTTCAGGTCCCTCCAGAGATGTTCGATCGGGTTCAAGTCCGGGCTCTGGCTGGGCCACTCAAGGACATTCACAGACTTGTCACGAAGCTACTCCTGCGTTGTCTCGGCTGTGTGCTTAGGGTCGTTGTCCTGTTGGAAGGTGAACCTCCGCCCCAGTCTGAGGTCCAGAACGCTCTGGAGCAGGTTTTCATCAAGGATCTCTCTGTACTTTGCTCCGTTCATCTTTCCCTCGATTCTGACTAGTCTCCCAGTTCCTGCCACTGAAAAACATCCCCACAGCATGATGCTGCCACCACCATGCTTCACCGTAGGTATGGTATTGGCCAGGTGATGAGCGGTGCCACTTGGCATTCAGGTCAAAGAGTTCAATCTTGGTTTCATCAGACCAGAGAATCTTGTTTCTCATGGTCTAAGAGTCCTTTAGGTGCCTTTTGGGCTGTCATGTGCCTTTTACAGAGGAGAGGCTTCCGTCTGGCCACTCTACATAAAGGCCTGATTGGTGGAGTGCTGCAGATATAGTTTTCCTTCTGGAAGGTTCTCCCATCTTCACAGAGGAACTCTGGATCTCTGTCAGAGTGACCATCGGGTTCTTGGTCACCTCCCTGACCAAGGCCCTTCTCCCCCGATTGCTCAGTTTGGCCGGGCGGCCAGCTCTATGAAGAGTCCTGGTGGTTCCAAAGTTCTTCCATTTAAGAATGACAGAGGCCACTGTGCTCTTCGTGACCTGCAATGCTGCAGAACTTGTTTTATGCCCTTCCCCAGATCTGTGTCTCGACACAATCCTGTCTCGGTGATCTACAGACAATTCCTTCGTCATGGCTTGGTATTTGCTCTGACATGCACTGTCAACTGTGGGACCTTATATAGACAGGTGTGTGCCTTTCCAAATCATGACCAATCAATTTAATTTACCACTGGTGGACTCCAATCAAGTTGTAGAAACATCTCAAGTGGTGAAGGTGTGGAATTCTCTGCCTCGGAAGGCAGTGGAGGCCAGTTCATTGGATGCTTTCAAGAGAGAGCTGGATAGAGCTCTTAAGGATAGCGGAGTGAGGGGGTATGGGGAGAAGGCAGGAACGGGGTACTGATTGAGAGAGATCATCCATGATCGCATTGAATGGCAGTGCTGGCTCGAAGGGCTAAATGGCCTACTCCTGCACCTATTGTCTATTGTCTATTGTCTATAATCAATGGAAACAGGATGAACATAAGCTTAATTCTGTGTGTCATAGCAAAGGGTCTGAATATTTATGTAAATGTGATATTTCAGTTATTTCTTTTTAATTACTTTGCAATAATTTCTAAACACCTGTTTACACGTTTGTATAATGGGGTATTATGTGTAGATTGATGATTTAAAAAAATAATTTAATCCACTTTAAAATAAGGCTGTAACGTAGCAAAATGTGGAAAAAGTGAAAGGTCTGAATACTTTTTGAATGCACTGTATAAGATGTCATGTTCCCAATAGCTTCAACTATACTCTAAAATAGTGCCTCAATGTAAAAAATGCTTACGTTAAATCTGAATTATGACTTCTGCAGAAGCCACAAGTAATGTTGGCTGACTTAAGGCAGCAATAGAACAAGAGAACCATCAGGAACCAAAGGGGAATCTTTAAGGACCAGTATTACCTGCAGGAATGAAAGTCGACAAACTCACAGAACTTATACGAATCCTCAAGCTTGAAAGTAATGTGTTAGGGTCATCAATCATGTTGCTGCCCAGGGTCCCCTCCAATATCTGTTCCCAGCCTTAAATGACTGAAGCAGGGCTCATTCCTAATAATGCCATATATCTGAGCATATCATGATCACTGGTAATGAAAACATAAAGGCGAGGACAGACGTTATCAGCGCCGCCTGGGGTAATAGTGGATGGGCACAAATTGCACTGAAGTTGCAGAGAATTGGAACTCAGAGTTCTGTTTGCTCTTTGGAAATTGTCAGACATTTCATAAATTAACAATGAATGAAGTTCAGAGCTTCATTCAGAGTCTAACTCCATTGTCATTTGTGGCCCTGTAACTTTGCCATGTGTGAAGTTAACAGCCCGGCCAATTAATCCCCATTACTTCATTTAAAATTATTATTTTTTAGATTTAGAGATACAGCGCAGAAACAGGCCCTTCGGCCCACCGGGTCCGCGCCGCCCAGCGATCCCCGCACACATTAACACTATCCTACACCCACTAAGGACAATTTTTACATTTGCCCAGCCAATTAACCTACAAACCTGTATGTCTTTGGAGTGTGGGAGGAAACCGAAGATCTCGGAGAAAACCCACGCAGATCACGGAGAGAATGTACAAACTCCGTACAGACGGCGCCCGTAGTCAGGATCGAACCTGAGTCTCCGGCGCTGCATTCGCTGTAAGGCAGCAACGCTACCGCTGCGCCTCCGTGCCGCATTTGCTCGCTATTGGCAAACAGCTGTGTGATGACACGAATAAACTAAGCCCAAAGATGTTGTGATCAGATATTGGGTATGAGACGGTACTTAATGCCAGAGACCAGAGGACACAGGTTTAAGGTGAAGGGGAAACGATTTAATAGAAAATCTTTCTCACAAAGGGTGATGGATGTATGGAACAAGCTGCCAGAGGAGGCAATTGGGCCTGGGACTATCCAACAAGTGGTTGTCAGAATAAAAGTAGGATTCATTTTTCCTGATCAACCTTTTAAGATGGTTAGCATATGTTTTCCTAATGGTCCTTTTACCTTTTCTGTCATATTTAGTTTAGTTTAGAGATACGGCACAGAAACAGGCCCTTCGGCCCACTGAGTCCCCACCGACCCCCACACACTAACAGTATCCCACACACACACTAGGGATACTTTACAATTCTACCAAAGCCAATTAACTTAACAACCTGTACGTCTTTTGAGCGTGGGTGGAAACAGGGAGCACCCGGAGAAAACCCACGCGGGTCACGGGGAGAACGTACAAACTCTGTGCAGACAAGCACCCTGAGTCAGGATTGATCCCGGGCCTCTGGCGCTGTAAGGCAGCAATTCTACCGCTGCGCCACCGTGCCGAATGGTTCTCCTGCTACCATGCATGATAGGGTCTCATAGGCTTTGTGACAGCGCCCTCTCCCTTGGATGGCACTCTGATCCCTTTACTTGGGCTGGCAGGCCAGGAGAGGCCAATCCTCAGCATCATTGGCAAGAGGTGGGTCCAATTAGCTGAAATTGGTTGGTCACTTGAACTTTGTTGCTAAAACTCGGACATTCTAGTTTGAGGGGAGGGAGGGAGGGAGGAATGAAGGAGGGAAAGGGAGGTAGGAGGGAAGGGAGGAAGGGATAAATAAATAAGATGAGGTACCTTCCTGCTGGCTGTGTCCACCCTGTCACAGGTTCGAAGGAGACTGAGCTGCTGGGACAAACCCGAGACCATCAACGCCACCTTGTGGTCAAGACTGGACTGCCGGAAAATAAACCCTAGACCGACAGCGCCCCTACTTGAGGCTAAGACTAAATGGCCGGGGCAAGCCTGAGATCCCAGAACCTCTTCCTACCCACAGATATTGAGGGATTGTGCCCACACACACACACAGAGGCAGCCATGATAATCCAGAGACTCCCAGTGTCGCCTCTTTGAGCCCAAAGCCGAACTGCCAGGAAGAAACCTGTAGGTAGACACAGAATGCTGGAATGACTCCGCGGGATAGGTTGCATCTCTGAACAGAAGGAATGGGGGACGTTCTTCAGCCTGAAGAAGGGTCTCGACCCGAAGCATCGCCCATTCCTTCTCTCCAGAGATGATGCTGGCTGTCCCACTGAGTTACTCCAGCATTTTGTGTCTACTTTTGATTTTATCGAGTGTCTACAGTTCTTTCCTACACAGCAAGAAGCCTATACCGTCAGGGTCTGCTCGCGAGAAAAGGGTGAACGGCAGGGAGAAGCCTGAGATCATCTCGCCTCCTTCGAAGACCAGGACTGAGGTGCCGGGGATAAGCCCGAGATTGCCGGCGCCAGCGTACATGGGCTCTGACGGTGAGGGACAGTGCCCCCATGTGGTCCTGGACTTTAACTAAAACATATCAGGTGAGTTGACCCTACTGTGAGTGTCAGTGTGGTCGGTATGATATGATAGAACTTTATTTATCCCAGGAGGGAAATTGATCTGCCAACAATCATAAAACACAACAAGATAGACAATAGACAATAGACAATAGACAATAGACAATAGGTGCAGGAGTAGGCTATTCGGCCCTTCGAGCCAGCACCACTATTCAATGTGATCATGGCTGATCATTCACAATCAGTACCCCGTTCTTGCCTTCTCCCCAAACAAATGTTTCATTTAATGAAACATGAAATTAAAGAGACAAGTGGAAAGGATTGGGGACGTGCAAAGATTTTGGGTCGGCTGGGGGGTGGGGAGTCAGTCTACCCCACGACAGAAGGGGGAGGAATTGTACAGTTTGATAGCCACAGGGAAGAAGGATCTCCTGTGGCGTTCTGTGCTGCATCTTGGTGGAACCAGTCTGTTGCTGTTGCTGTTGTGGCAGGTTGACCAGCCTGTCACGGAGGGGGTGAGCTGCGTTGTCCAGGATGCTTCGCCGTTTGAGGAGCATCCTCCCCTCCAAGACCACCTCGCATGAATCCAACCACCCCCAGGACGGAGCCAGCCTTCCCGATGAGCTTGCTGATCCTGTTGGCATCCGTGGCCTTTGCCCTGCTGCCCCAGCACACAACAGCGAAGAAGATGGCACTGGCTACCACCGATTGGTAGAACATCTGCAGCATCTGGAAGGAGCGGAGCCTTCTCAAAAACGACAGGTAACTGCTGACCTGCACAGGTCACTGCTGAACCTGGCGTCTTCGCTGATGCAACAGTTTCCCCATGAGCTGCTGGTCCCTCACTGGGGATTCATGGGAACCAAACGCAACATATTTTTGGCTCATAATCTCGATGTGCTGACGGTTACATGTAAAGAGTTTTTGCTCTGTGGCGATTCTTCTTCTTTGTGTAATATTGATACAATTGTGGGAATAAAAGATATAAACTGCCTTGTGTATTCTGCTCAAGCTTGTGTGTTAGCAGCTTCGTTACTATCTTATTCTAATTGCAATCGATTATTGAACAGTTTGATGGTTTAATTTCTTTGAATTATTTAAACTATTCTCAGTCTAGTGCACAAAGTTTAGCATTTTGGGAAGGAATTGCAGTGTGTAATTTGTATATTTTATTTTCTTCCATAGAACGGTGGGTGGCACGGTGGCGCAGCGTTAGAGCTACTGCCTTACAGCGCCGGAGACCCGGGTTCGATCCTGACTATCTGCACGGAGTTTGTACGTTCTCCCCATGACCTGCGTGGGGTTTTCTCCGAGATCTTCGGTTTCCTCCCACACTCCAAAGACGTGCAGGTAAATTGGCTTGGTAAATGTGAAAATTGTCCCCAGTGGGTGCAGGAGAATGTTAATATGCAGGGATTGCTGGTCGGCGCGGACCCAGTGGGCCACGTTTCTCCAAAATTTACTGTAATGCCTTTATTTCCTGACTTGATATTTCCTTCTAACAATGCTTGCAAATATATGTTACATAAATCTAAAAAAAACATCACTATTGCTCCCTGCACTCCAACGACGTGCAGGTTTGTAGGTTAATTGGCTTGGTATAATTGTAAATTTTCCCTAGGGTGTGTAGGGTAGTGTTAATGTGTGGGGATCGCTGGGCGGCGCGGACTCGGTGGGCCGAAAGGCCTGGTTCCGCTCTAAATCTAAACTAGAACAGAACAATGTTTGAAAAAAACAGATTGCAACTCTCCTTAAAACTGCTAATAAAGCGTATGTAAATCACACGTTGATTTAGTGGAAACGCAAAAGACTGCAGATGGTGGAATCTTGAGCAAAAAAAACAGTGTTCGGGGAACTCAGCTGGCCAGGAGCATATGTGGATGAAAATGGACAGGTTAACATTTTGTGTTTGTAGAAGGATCCCGTCCCAAAACGTCGTCTGTCCATTTCTCCGCAGATGCTGCCTGGCATGTTGTGTTCCTCCAGCAACGATGCTTGGAGGAGGAGCTCAAACTGCTTTCGTTACCTTCTGATTTGACTATTGGCTGGGCTTGCTTTGTTTCTCTCCATATTGAATGAAATCACAGAGAGAATCCATTGTTTGAACATTCACACTGTACCCTCCCATACTCTTACCATCACTTCAAAGCTATTCCTGGTACATCACAACTTTGATGTTCATTGAAAGCTTTTGCACCAATGAAGCGGGTCATTTGTCCATTGGTCCATTGTTCTGCTTTCACTCTCGAAAGTTACGGAAGCCTCATCTACCATAATTTGTCTTAACCTGTCGGCACGGTAGCGCAGCGGTAGAGTTGCTGCTTTACAGCGAATGCAGCGCCGGAGACTCAGGTTCGATCCTGACTACGGGTGCTGCACTGTAAGGAGTTTGTACGTTCTCCCCGTGACCTGCGTGGGTTTTCTCCGAGATCTTCGGTTTCCTCCCACACTCCAAAGACGTACAGGTATGTAGGTTAATTGGCTGGGTAAAATGTAAAAATTGTCCCTAGTGGGTGTAGGATAGTGTTAATGTGCGGGGATCGCAGGGCGGCACGGACTTGGAGGGCCGAAAAGGCCTGTTTCCGGCTGTATATATATGATATGATATGATATGATATTTAACCTTCTACTATTTTCTACCATCCTCTTAAAAAGTACACAAAATGCTGGAGTAACTCAGCAGGTCAGGCAGCATCTCGGGAGAGAAGGCATGGGTGACGTTCTCAACCCGAAACGTCACCCATGCCTTCTCTCCCGAGATGCTGCCTGACCAGCTGAGTTACTCCAGCATTTTGTGAATAAATACCTTTTATTTGTACCAGCATCTGCAGTTATTTTCTTATACTACCTTAAAAGTACACAATCAGTTAGCCTCCATTTTTATCACATAAAAATGAGTTTTAATGCTTTTCTCTGCTTGTCTGTGGTTTTATTAACATTCACTTATAATTTTAGTGATGTGTGGTTCTGCATATCTGGCTTCTTCACCTGAAATAGATGCATAAGAAGTTGTTAGATCGCTCAAAAGGTGTCTGTGATGCAGGCTGTAGCTATTAACTACTTTACTATTAATTAAAAAGGCTCTAATGGAGGCAACACTTATTTGCAGAGCTCACTCATTAGAATGATTTGGCACGTGGCCTACAATAACATAACTACATTTTATTTTATTGCCTCTGCAGGGATTCCATTTCATTTGAGACAGCTGTGAGTTTAAGGAACCTGTTCAGTGTAAGCCAACCTGTAAATCGTGAAGTAGAGTTGAACTGTGCCAGCAAGCCTTGCCAATAAAGAACTCCATGGCATGGAAGGGAACGTTCTCCAGTGTCATCCCGTTCTGCATCGGAGGCATTGGTGGGGGAATGGAGGTGGGAAGATGTCCTCTCTTTGCAGAGGGACGGGTATTCCTGTGTGCAAGATACATCTTCGGGATGCACTGGGACGCATCCTCAGTCATGTGACCTGGGGTGATGGGGTGTTTCGGGTCTCACAACATCAGACAACCTCGCCCAGGCGAGCCAGCCGGGGTTGATTAGGCCCCGACTTGCGTCCCAGGAGCAACCGCCCACGGATCAGCCCTCTTAATCCAAAGCTATCTAGTGGCTTTCTCTGCAGATTCGCGTGCGGATTGAATGGCCCTCTTCTTTGCCAGCCCCGTAATGCCCAACTGGTTGAGGACTTTGCAGAGTGAGCGTCCTGCAAAGCCTCTACAGCCCACCTCTATGGATCCATAGCGTGTCTTCAAGCCTCTGTGCCGGCACATCTTCACCAGCTCCTGGTACTTTGCGCGTTTCCTTTCATTTGCTTCTTCCATACGCTCTTCCCAGGGCACTGTCAGCTCCAGAATAATCAGCTGTTTTGTCACTTCGGAGGTGATGGGTAATGCACTGAGGAAGATGCACAAATAACGCAAGGAAGTCCGAGCTGGAGTAGGGTATCTGACCCTTCAATCTTGCTCCTCCATTCAATACCATCATTCTTGCTATTGAGGGCGTGCAGCGTAGGTTTACTAGGTTAATTCCCGGAATGGCGGGACTGTCATATGTTGAAAGACTGGAGCGACTAGGCTTGTACACACTGGAATTTAGAAGGATGAGAGGAGATCTTATCGAAACATATAAGATTATTAAGGGGTTGGACACGTTAGAGGCAGGAAACATGTTCGCGATGTTGGGGGAGTCCAGAACAAGGGGCCACAGTTTAAGAATAAGGGGTAGGCCATTTAGAACTGAGATGAGGAAAAACTTTCTCAGTCAGAGAGTTGTGAATCTGTGGAATTCTCTGCCTCAGACGGCAGTGGAGGCCAATTCTCTGAATGCATTCAAGAGAGAGCTAGATAGAGATCTTAAGGATAGCGGAGTCAGGGGGTATGGGGAGAAGGCAGGAACGGGGTACTGATTGAGAATGATCAGCCATGATCACATTGAATGGCGGTGCTGGCTCGAAGGGACGAATGGCCTCCTCCTGCACCTATTGTCTATTGTCTGATCTGCCGGAGGATTTAACTCCTTCTCTTTTCAGGTCACCAGAACCCTCAAACTATCCATCCTTCAAAAATATATCCAGCTCAAGGTGACAACTGTGGAGGTCATACTGCATAAGCTATGTTATACCTGAGCATAAACTCCCTACTGTCTGAGTCACCTCTATCCCGTTGCGGACATGGACATTGCATCTGGAACTGTTGCGCTACTATGCAGAGAACTCTATTCTGCACTCTATTTTTTTCTTTGCTCCACCTATTGGACTTGAGTTTGGCTTGACCGTGTCTATGTATGGTCTTGATTGGATAGCATGCAAAACACAGCTTTTCATTGTACCTCAGTGAAGATGACAAAAAGAAACCTAAAACTTAACATGGAAAAAGACCCTTTTGCCTTTGTCCGTGCCGGCCAAGGTGACTATCAATGCTAATGTTGGCATTCATAGCGAGGGGAGGATCAGGGAGGTTCTGCTGCAGTTGTACAAGGCATTGGTGAGACCGCACCTGGAGTATTGAGTAGAGTTTTGGTCTCCTAATCTGAGGAAAGACATTCTTGCCATAGAGGGAGCGCAGAGAAGGTTCACCAGATTGATTCCTGGGATGGCAGGACTTTCATATGAAGAAAGACTGGATAGACTCGGCTTGTACTCGCTGGAATTTAGAAGATTGAGGGGGGATCTTATAGAAACTTACAAAATTCTTAAGGGGTTGGACAGGCTAGATGCAGGAAAATTGTTCCCGATGTTGGGGAAGTCCAGAACAAGGGGTCACAGTTTAAGGATAAGGGGGAAGTCTTTTAGGACCGAGATGAGAACTTTTTTTTTCACACAGAGAGTGGTGAGTCTGTGGAATTCTCTGCCACAGAAGGTAGTTGAGGCCAGTTCATTGGCTGTATTTAAGAGGGAGTTAGATGTGGCCCTTGTGGCTAAAGGGATCAGGGGGTATGGAGAGAAGGCAGGTACGGGATACTGAGTTGGATGATCAGCCATGATCATATTGAATGGTGGTGCAGGCTAGTAGGGCCGAATGGCCTACTCCTGCACCTATTTTCTATGTTTCTATGTTTCTATGTTTCTATGTTTCTATGTTTCTATGTTTCTATGTTTCTATGTTTCTATGTTTCTATCTTTCTATGTAATTCCATTTGCCTGCACTCAACTCATATCCCTCTAATCCTTTCCTATGCATGAACCTGTCTCAACTACTTCCTCTGGAATCTCGTTCATATACATGTAGGAAAATAACTGCAGATGCTGGTACAAATCGAAGGTATCCCAAAAAGCTGGAGTAACTCAGCGGGTCAGGCAGCATCTCAGGAGAGAAGGAATGGGTGACGTTTCGGCTGAAACATCACCCATTCCTTCTCTCCTGAGATGCTGCCTGACCCGCTGAGTTACTCCAGCTTTTTGGGATTCCCTCGCTCATATACATAATCACCTTCTCTGTGAACAAGCTTCCATCAGGTTCCTATCAAACCCTTCCCCTTGGACTAAAAACTTAATGCCCTCTGGTTCTTGATTCCCACAGTGGAGAAACAAGGAATTGCAGATGCCGGTTAATGCACAAAAGGACGCAAAGTGCTGGAGTAACTCAGCAGGTCAGATGGCAACTCTGGAGAGCATGGATAGGTGACATCTCTGGTCAGACTCTTCATCAGACTGTGGTGGGGGTGTGGAGAGAAAGCTGGAAGAGTGGTGGGGCAGGGCAAAGCATAACCAGTGAGAGGTGAATACAGGTGAGGGAGGGGGGTGGAGGGGTGGGGGTGTTGGGGTTGATAGGCAGATGGTTGGTCAAAGGCCATAGATGAAGAGGCAAAGAAGTGTCTCCTATCCATGTTCTCCACTGATGCTGACTTGTGTTCTTTCTTGATTCCCATACCCTGGGGAAAGACTATGTTTATTGGTAGCCCTCATGATTATCACCACTCAGTCTTTGATGTTCCCAAGAATAAAGTCCTAGCCTGTCCAACCTTTCTTATAATTCAGTCCCTCGCGTCCTGGCCATATCCTCGTAAATCTTTTTCTACGCTCTTTTCAGCTTAATGGCGACTTTCCTATTTCAGGGTGACCAAAACTGTACACAATACTCCACGGTGAATACAAGCAGTTAAGCTATAAGGTGTGACTGTACTTCAAAGGAAAGTATCCAGATATCCCTCTGCTTCTCTTTGACTCTAAGATGCACTTCAGCACAATAACTGTGTGTGTGTGTGTGTGTGTGTGTGTGTGTGTGTGTGTGTGTGTGTGTGTGTGTGTGTGTGCGTGCGTACGTGCCTGTGTGCCTGTGTGCATGTATGCGTGTGTGCATGTGTGCATGTGTGTGCATGCATTCAATGAAAGTGGAAGTTCCTGCAAAACTGATCCACAGTCCTTGCTGCTGTTCCAAAACTTTATTCACTTATTATTTTATAAGTTCCAAAGCTAATGAAAATGATTGGGAGGTAAATGTAGTTACATTTAGCAAATGGATTTTAGGTGAGTTTTAAATGAATATATCACTGTGTTCATTTATTCACATTTAACTATTAATTTAAAGCTAATAGGTTGGCATATTCTTAAATGTATACAGTGGCACGTATTGTCAATCAGACATTTAGCTTTTAATTCTTTGGATTTTCTTCTCTTTCGTCGTGCTTGCATTTAAGGTGGTCTGTCTATTTATGAGTACTCTCCCCAGCGATACAGAGACTCCACTCAGCACCCGTCTTTGATCTTTGTAGGATCCCCCCCTGCATTTATAAAGGACAGACAAGGACATGCAGGTGCTGGAAAATCACAGAGTGCTGGATGAAGTCAGGAGGGACACCTGTGGAGGGAATGGACAGGCTACCCCTCAGACAGGACCCTTGTGAAGAAGAGTCCTGACCCGAGGCGTCACGTCCATTCTCTCCACAGATGCTGCCTGACCCGTGGAGTTCCTCCAGCACTTTGCGTTTTTGCCGATCCTGCATGGTGTCACCCAGAGAGGGTTTTGGGTTTTTTTTTGGCGAGGGGGGGCAGGCTCGTGGTTGAGCTACAGGACATTTTGATTTGCAAGGAAGTCCAATATGAACCGACTATCTTTGGGAATTGACTCAAGCAGATTACACTGTGACTGAGAGAGGGACACTCATCAGTGATGTGTTGCCAACCTAAAAGTGTTAATCGCACGTTAATTCCTTCAGCAGATTTTGAACTTAACTTTGGGAATATAGGTTTCCTGAACTCTGAAAAACTCACTGGTCAAAGCACGGCAAGGTGTGGAATGTCCTGAAGGATACAGAATCCTATCAGACAGTAAACAGTACCACAGCTTCACAACCCCTCTTGAGTGAAACTGCGAAATACTTTCTTCAATGGACATTCGATGCAAGTTCCCGACTGGAAAAGTCGACAATTTTATTTCCTCCACTCTACAGATACTGCTTGAACACTACAGATACCGAGTTCCTCCAGCGGTTAGCTTTTTGCTCAAGATTCCAGCAACTGCAGTCTCTTGCACCACCTTTCTTCAGTGGATTTTGTGTTTTCTTTCATGAGGAAACCTTGGAGAAAAGCCTTTAAAAGATGCTTGGACAGGTACAGAGATAGGAAAGTTTAAACGGGATATGGGAAAAACATGGGCAAATGACAATAGCTTAGATGGGTCGTCTTGGACATGTTGAGCCGAAGGTGCTGTTGCCAAGCTGTGTGAATCTGTTAAACTATAACATCAAATATTGAGGGGAACAAGGTTAAAAGTATAGTAACGATGAGGGAGTGGGGGCCTGGAAAGCAGAAGTCATTAAAGAGATGATGGGCTTGTGAGGTATCTTATAGACAATAGACAATAGGTGCAGGAGGAGGCCATTCGGCCCTTCGAGCCAGCACCGCCATTCAATGTGATTATGGCTGATCATTCTCAATCAGTACCCCGTTCCTGCCTTCTCCCCATACCCCCTGACTCCGCTATCCTTAAGAGCTCTATCTAGGACATAGGTCGGGAGGGATTGGACTATCCGTCTGATTGAGAGTGATCAGCCATGATCGCATTGAATGGCGGTGCTGGCTCGAGGGGCTGAATGGCCTACTCCTGCACCTATTGTCTCTTGTCTATTGTCTATTAAGAAGGATTTCAGAAGGTCACCAATTCCTTTTCTCCAGAGATGCTGTCTGATCCACTGAGTTTCTCCAGCTGTTTGTGTCTATCTTGAGAGGACCAATCCTATGTTTGTTTACCCGATTATTGGGTTCAACACTTACTGCAGCCAGCAAGTAACTATAAGCTGCACTAATGATGGATATTTTAGAGCAGACAATCCCAGGAGCTTTAAGGGCCAGTCCTACTTAGGCAATGTTAAGGCGACTGCCGGCGACTAGGCTGTCGCCGAACGTTTGCCGGGGTGTCGCGGGCATGATCGTGAGGAGTCTTCAATGAATTGTAGCGGATCTCGACGCGTCGCGGAAAAGAAATTCCAGATATAAATTTCTCGGCGACAGCTGGCTTGTCGCCAGGTATCGTAGCTTATTGCGGGCGCTGTCACATGCTGTCCCCAGGTTTGCTAGGTTGTTCAGATGCATTTCGAAGCACATAATATTAAATTAAGGAAAGGCATTTGAAGATACCAGAAGATAGTTTTGTTTAACCAATTTATTTACCGTCAGGACATTTGACAGGTAGATTGGAGGCGGCAGTTTGACGGTCAGGTAAGCGTGGGGATTTCGCGATGTTTCCGAAGACGGTGTAATCTTTCAGCCAGGTGCTAGTTTCACAGAAAAAGTTACTTGTATCGACCTGACTCGGCATTGTCGTGGTCATTGGCGTCGGGTAAAAGAAGATTTCGGCGATCTGCTACGACTTTGACAGTCGCCGGCAGTCGCCTTAAAAAATCGCGTAACTGGGACAGGCCCTTTAAGAACAACCGCAGTTATTTGACGATGAAACCATTGAGACCAGCTTTGGTTATTCATTAATCGGAAAGACTTCCCTCCCATTCCATTAATACTGATCTGGTCTACAATCAAAGGACCATCCTTCTCCAGGGTGTCTTCTCCAGCAGGAATGACCCTTTCATACTGTGCCAGCAATCCTTACAAAACCACTAACATTCCAAGTTGGCTAACAGTCGGGGATCTTGGTGACAATCACTATATGTCAAAAGACCGAGCCTTTAGGGGCGGGGAGTGGTGCAACGGTAGAGTTGCTGCCTCACAGCACCGGAGACCCGGGTTTGATCCTGACTACGGGTGCTGTAAGAAAATAACTGCAGATGCTGGTACAAATCGAAGGTATTTATTCACAAAATGCTGGAGTAACTCAGCGGGTCAGGCAGCAACTCAGGAGAGAAGGAAAGGGGCGACGTTTCGGGTCGAGACCCTTCTTCAGACTGATGTCAGGGGGGGTGGGACAAAGGAAGGATATAGGTGGAGACAGGAAGACAGAGGGAGATCTGGGAAGGGGGAGGGGAAGAGGGGGACAGAGGAACTATCTAAAGTTGGAGAGTCTGTACGGAGTTTGTACTTTCTCCCCGTGACCTGCGTGGGTTTTCCCCGGGATCTCTGGTTTCCTCCCACACTCCAAAGACGTACAGGTTTTGCAGGTTAATTGGCTGCTGTAAATTGTAAATTGTCCCCAGTGTGTGTAGGAGAGTGCTAGTGTGTGGGGATTGCTGGTTGGCGCGGACTCGGTGGGCCGAAGGGCTTGTTTCTGTGTTGTATCTCCAAAGTCGAAAGACCGTTGCAGGGCTTGACGCAAAACATTGGACAATTTCTTTGCCCGCTGCAGATATTGTTCGACCCACCGAGTTCCGACAGCAGATAGTTTGTTGTACCAAAAATATATGCTATCAAAAGCAGGCGAGCACAGGTTTAAGGAGAGAAGAAAAGGGTTTTAGAGGTTGCGAGGGAAATGTTTCTCACACAGGGAGTGGTTGATATAGACAACAGACAATAGACAATAGGTGCAGGAGGAGGCCATTCGGCCCTTCGAGCCAGCACCGCCATTCAATGTGATCATGGCTGATCAAGATGGCGGCGCGCACGGACGCAGCGGCTCACAGCTCTCCCTTTCGGTGCGTTTTATGTGTGTTATCTGTGTTATGTCTGTTAGTCAATTTTAGTCATGCAAACCAGGCAAATCAGGCAAATCCTACCTACAACCGAAAGGATCTTCTGATCATAGGATTCCAGTGCAATCGGGACCTTGTGCGCGAATTTCCACACCCGCGAAATATACCGGAAGAGATAGCCAGGACACCGGGCGCTCCGTGGATAGTTGTCGGCGCGAACAGGCGTCGCAGGCGGAGGAGAAACAGGAAGCAAAAGCGAGGATGCCGGTCCGGTATACTTGCCAAGCTAAAGAGACAGCCACACAAACCACCGCTACCCAGCATGTTCCTCACCAACGCCAGATCCATCATCAACAAAATGGACGAACTAAAACTACAGATATCAGCAAACAAACTCGTGGAGGACCGTTGCATTCTCTTAGTAACAGAGACATGGCTTCATCCACTTATCCCAGACGGAGCCATTGAGCTAGCCGGGCGTACAGCGTTTCGTTGGGACGGAAACATCGACTCCGGTAAGAGCAAGGGGGGGGGGGTTATGTATTTACGTGCACAACAGCTGGTGCACTAACATCCAAATCATAGATAGCCACTGTTCTCCTGATCTGGAGTCCCTAACAGTTAAATGCAGGCCTTTTTACCTTCCTCGCTAATTTACAGGGGTTATAGTAACAGCAGTCTACATCCCACCGAATGCTAACGCTAGCACAGCTTTAGGCTACCTGCTCGGTGCAATAAACTCACAACAGAGCACATATCCAGAAGCAGCCCACATCATAGCCGGGGACTTCAACCATGCAGACCTAAAGTCAGTTCTCCCGAAACTTGAACAACACATAAGATGTGCTACCAGGGGGAAAAACACACTAGACAAGGTTTACTCAAATATTAAGAAGGGTTTCAGGTCAGCACCACTACCACACCTGGGGCAGTCAGATCACCTGTCCATATTCCTAACTCCAGCATACACCCCACTCAGGAGGAAAGCTCCAGTCACCATAAAGACTGTTAAGACATGGCCCGAAGGAGCTTCCTCGCAGCTGCAGGATTGCTTCGAAAGGACCAACTGGGATATTTTTGAGGATCAGGACTTGGAGGAGTACACATCAACTGTACTTTGCTACATCCAAAACTGTGTTGACAATGTCACCGTCGACAAACGCATCCGGTTGTATCCCAATCAAAAACCCTGGATGACAAAGGATGTCAGGTCTCTCCTCAAGGACCGTAACACCGCCTTCAGGTCTAGTGATAGAGCTCTATACAGTGCTGCTAGAACCAACCTGAAGAGAGGCATCAAGGATGCCAAAGCGTCCTACAAGAGGAAGATTGAGGACCACTTTTCCAACAATGACCCACGGCGGGTATGGCAAGGCATCCAGCACATCACCAACTACAAGACCAGCAACCGCACAACTGCCGACGGCGACGCCTCGCTGGCAGAGGAACTTAACTGTTTCTTTGCTCGTTTCGAGGTGAAAGCTACAGTGGCAGACATAACACCCTCTCCAGCACCTGACAGCAACACCTTCACTGTGCAGGAGTATGATGTTAAGCGCGTGCTCAGAGCAGTGAATCCCAGGAAAGCTGCAGGCCCCGATGGTGTGACGGGCAGAGTGCTGAGGGAATGTGCAGACCAATTATCTGAGGTCTTCACAAAAATCTTCAACCTGTCCCTTTTAAAATCCACCATCCCTCCCTGCCTGAAGTCCGCCACAATCATCCCACTGCCGAAAAAGTCTGTCATCAGCGGTCTTAACGACTACCGTCCGGTAGCACTCACACCGGTCATCACAAAGTGCTTCGAGAGACTGGTCCTGCAGCACATCAAAGCCAGCCTCCCACCCACCTTCGACCCACACCAGTTTGCCTACAGAGCAAATACGTCTACAGGGGATGCCATCGACACTGCTCTTCACACTGCACTGACCCACCTTGAACACCAGGGGAGCTATGTGAGGATGCTCTTCCTCGACTTCAGCTCTGCCTTTAACACGGTCATCCCGAGCAGACTGGTCACCAAACTTTCCGACCTTGGATTTTCCCAAACCATCTGCCAATGGATCAAGGACTTCCTGACCAACCGCCCCCAGACCGTCAAAATAGGCCCTCACCTCCACCATTACACTGAGCACCGGCTCACCACAGGGCTGTGTGTTGAGCCCCATCCTTTACTCCCTCTACACTCACGACTGCGCCCCCACCCATCCCACCAACACCATCATCAAGTTCGCGGATGACACGACTGTGGTTGGACTCATCTCAGAAGGAGATGAGACAGCCTATAGGGATGAAATCCAAAGGCTGGCAGCATGGTGTTCAGTGAACAATCTGGTCCTGAACTCCTCCAAAACAAAGGAACTTATAATTGACTTTAGAAAAACCAGTGTAGATTACGACCCACTCTACATCAATGGAGTCTGTGTGGAAAGGGTACCAGCTTTCAGGTTCCTGGGTACGCACATCGCAGAGGATCTTACCTGGTCTACCAACACCATCACCACAGTAAAGAAGGCACAGCAGAGACTCCACTTCCTGAGGATCCTCAGGAAAACCAACCTGCAGGAGAAGCTCATGTTGTCCTTCTATCGCTGCTCCATCGAGAGTGTGCTGGCATACTGTATAACCACATGGTATGCCAGCTGCTCAGAAAAGGACAGGAAGGCCCTTCAGAGGGTCATCACGACGGCCCAGAAGATCATCGGCTGCTCACTGCCCTCCCTGGAGCACCTGTTCAGCCTACGCTGCCTCAGTAGAGCAGGCAAAATAATAAAAGATCCATCCCACCCCGGCCACCGTCTGTTTGTTCATCTGCCCTCTGGTCGACGTTTCAGGTCGATCAAATCCCGAACAAACAGACTTAAGAACAGTTTTTACCCCAGGGCCATACGAGAACTGAACACTACCTTGCACTAGGCAACACCGTTAAAAAATCTTGTACTTAATATAATTGTATTTAATTGTATTTATGTATTTATTTGTTTTTGCATTTATTGCATATATGTTTGTACGCACCGTCAGGATTGGCTATTTTTTAATTTCATTGTACTCGTTGCAATGACAATAAATGAATATTATTATTATTATTATTATTATTATTATTATTATTATTATTATTATTATTATTATTCTCAATCAGTACCCCGTTCCTGCCTTCTCCCCATACCCCCTGACTCCGCTATCCTTAAGAGCTCTATCTAGATATCTTAAACTCGCTGCCAGAGGAGGTGTTGGAGTCAGATCCATTTGAGACATTTAGATGGGCATTTAAATAACAGGTTGATTGAAGAGTGGCCAGAGGAAGGAATATAGGTGGGGGAGTGGGAGAGGGAGGAAGAGGTGGGAGTCCAGAGGTCGGGGGAGAGAGGGGGTGTGGGGGAGAAAAGAGGAAGGAAAGAGGGGTTTGTTGGAGGTTACCTAAAATTGGAGAACTGAATGTTTACACTGTCAAATTGTAAACTACCCAAGTGGAATATGAAGTGCTGTTACTCCAGTTTTTGTGTCTGGCCTAATTCGGACAATGGAGGATGTCCAGGCCAGAAAGGCCATTATGGGAATGGGATTATTAATTGACTCTCTCTTGTCACACGGTGCTAGATCTAAAACAACCCGTTCTCAGTTGATCTAGAATTTAATTCCATATATATTCCAGGAAACCTTCCTCTCCTTTGTTAATACCAATCTGGTTTGCTCGGGTTAAATGTAGGTTAGCGTAGGAAGGAACTGCAGATACCGGTTTACACCCAAGATAGACACAAAATGCTGGGATAACTCAGCGGGGCAGGCAGCAACTCCGGAGTCTGACGAAGGGTCTCGGCCCGAAACGTCACCCATTCCTTCCCTCCAGAGATGCTGCCTGTCCCGCTGAGTTGCTCCAGCACTGTGTGTCAATCTAAATGTAGATTAGTTCCCCATGGTTACTCTGTTAGTTTGCTGCACGCAGAGCTAATATTTTATTTATAGCATCCCTTACTGCTTGCAAGAATATGCAGGAAGAGTGTAACAGAGCGGACGGGGAGAGAGGGTGGGGGGGAAAGGGGGGGGGCAAAGGAGCACAAAGCTGGAGATTCAAGGAGGAAACTGTAATCGTCATGGTTGAATATGACTTTGGAGGTGAGGTGCCTCCGAGGCAAGGTTAGTGGAGCCCAGCGACATGGGACTTGATCAAGCAGCAGAAATCACATCCGTCAGATTATATCTGGATTGATCCTGAAAATAGATGTGAGAATGCTGGGTTGAGCTTGTGGCGCTGAGAGATAAAGAGAGAAGGTATCACAGCATCAGCCACTGTATTAAGGTTATTGCAATTTCTCATTTTCAGATAGAAGTATGTCTCCACAAAGAAGGAATTCTCATCATTTATTCATTCCCCGGGTTGGGCTCTTGCAGGGCTGCATGTATAGGAATATTGTGTACAAAGGAAGACGGGGGGTGGGGGTGGGTGGGGGGGGGTGGTGACACTAGTCCGACATGCTGCTTCGACAAATACTCAGTCAGTGAACATCCACGGCCCCCTGACACTGAGAATTTCATAGATTCGCAATCACTTGCATGAGAAAACGTCTCCTCATTTCAATCTTAAATGGCCAGCCACGTACCCTGGGAATAGCGTTTGCTTGTTCTGGAGTGCAGGCCAGAGGAAACACATTAGACAATAGACAATGGGTGCAGGTGCAGGCCATTCGGCCCTTCGAGCCATTACAATAGACAATAGACAATAGGTGCAGGAGGAGGCCATTCGGCCCTTCGAGCCAGCACCGCCATTCAATGTGATCATGGCTGATCATTCTCAATCAGTACCCCGTTCCTGCCTTCTCCCCATACCCCCTGACTCCGCTATCCTTAAGAGCTCTATCTAGCTCTCTCTTCAATGCATTCAGAGAACTGGCCTCCACTGCCTTCTGAGGCAGAGAATTCCACAGATTTACAACTCTCTGACTGAATGCATTCAAGAGAGAGCTAGATAGAGCTCTTAAGGATAGCAGAGTCAGGGGGTATGGGGAGAAGGCAGGAACGGGGTACTGATTGAGAATGATCAGCCATGATCAAATTGAATGGCGGTGCTGGCTCGAAGGGACGAATGGCCTCCTCCTGCACCTATTGTCTATTGTCTATGATCGAATGGTGGCGTAGACCCGATGGGCCGAATGGCCTACTTCTGCTCCTATCACTTATGAACTTATGAACACACCTCTGCGCCCGGCTCACCATTGTTGTTGTAGACATAACTTACAAATTGAAGAACCAAAAATGTTCAACTGTTGCAACAATTTATTTCACAAAATGCTGGAGTAACTCAGCAGGTCAGGCAGCATTTCAGGAGAGAAGGAATGGGTGACGTTTCGGGTCGAGATCCTTCTTCAGACAATGTGACTTTCCTGTTCCTCACAGCCAAGGAGGGTCAGGAACGGTGATCTTAAGCTGCAGTTTTACACCTGCAAAGAGGTCATAAGTGATAGGAGCAGAATTAGGCCATTTGGCCCATGAAGTCTACGCCGCCATTCAACCATGGCTGATCTATCTCTCCCTTCTAACCCCATTCTCCTGGCCTCCTGGCCTTCTCCCCATAACCTCTGACACCCGCACCAATCAAGAATCTCTCTCTCTCTCTCCTCTCTCTCTCTCTCTCTCTCTCTCTCTCTCTCTCTCTCTCTCTCTCTCTCTCTCTCTCTCTCTCTCTCTCTCTCTCTCTCTCTCTCTCTCTCTCTCTCTCTCTCTCTCCTCTCTCTCTCTCTCTCTCTCTCTCTCCTCTCTCTCTCTCTCTCCCTCTCTCTCTCTCTCTCTCTCTCTCTCTCTCTCTCTCCTCTCTCTCTCTCCTCTCTCTCTCTCTCTCTCTCTATCTCTCCCTGCCTGCCTGCCTTAAAAATATTCACTGACTTGGCCTCCACAGTCTTCTGTGGCAAAGAATTCCACAGAATCACAACCCTCAGAAATTCCTCCTCCACTTCCTTCCTAAAAGAACATCCCTTTAGTTCTGAGGCTGTGACCTCTGGTCCTGGACTCTTCCACTGGTGGAAACATCCTCTCCACATCCACATAGGGTGGTGGGGTGTACGGAGGAAGAAACCCATCGTTGGCCATGAATGCTGAGGGTGCAAAGGAAGGAGAGAGCGACCGATAGCCATCAACATTACAAGCAGACACACACACACATCCCCCTGGTTGTGCTCTGAGCAATTGATATTTCTTTCACTACAAGAAATTAATTTTGTTTTTTTTTTCCGCTCCTGCGCTAATGTTATTCCCACTTTGAAATAAAGCAAAGTTCCACGTCTGCAGTCTTTGCTCGAGCTTATCCTTCTCTTGTTTAATTGGCAAAGTGTTAAACTATTCACAAGATGCTTTTACAAAGAGAGAGACAGGTTATTATGTGCCACCTGAGCTCATTTCTATTCCAATTTACTGTTTGCTGTAGTTGAAAACTCTACAACTGGTTGAATCATTATGGTGTTTGTCTCTCCAAGGACTTCCAACTTGTTTATGACATGCTGGGTTTTTTTTTAAATAATGCCAAGGTTGGTGCTTTGAATTGAACCAATCAGCATCCAATTAGAATAAAGGCAAAAGAGTAAAGTTCAAGTAAATTTTGTGGTGTGTTCAGTTAATTTTGTATGAGTCAGAATTAAAGAGTCTGGGTTTTAGATTATGGAGTGCTTATTACACATCCAAGACTGAAAATTTAATTGCAGCTAGTTTATATAAATCCAATTTATTTGAAAATAAACAGAGATGCAGTGTGCATTTTAATCTTGTGACAGATTAGCTGGAGCTGGTATTGTTTTACAGAAACAAAACCGAGGGAGAGGCTGGAAACGAGTTCAGTTACAATATAGACTCCATTAATGGTTCAGTTTAAAAGTAAATGGATACTTCATCGTAAATCAGGAATAATAAAACCTGTATTTAAACATTCATCATTTTAATCTGCTTATAATTAGGGAGTGACAGAGATTGTATTATGTATGCCTCATTTTGTTCCACTTCCCCCCCTGCGTGTGGTGATTTAGACGGAGTCATTAATGGTTCAACAGTCCCTTATACATATGGTGTTTTCACAATAATCATTTAAGAGATTTTTGGTTGACAGAAGGATGAAATCAACAGTATTCCCACTTCTGATGTTGTCTGTGATCTTCAAAAGGAGCATTTTTCAGAGTTTAGTTTCTAGACTCTAGTTCTCCTTGGAGCATTTTTCAGAGTTTAGTTTCTAGACTCTAGTTCTCCTTGAAGAAAGTGGGGAACACCCTTCGTTAAGCACTGCAGTGCAAGTGTTGCTGTGATGAAATTTCCCCCACGAACTCAAACCTGAGTTCTCAGTTCTGGATCTCGTGGTGATGAAGCAATAGGAAAATATGTATTTATTATTTGAGGAAAGTGGGTGACTTGCAGACAAGCCAGGTGACAGTGTTCACATGAGCCTTCTTCTAACCTTGAACTTGAGGTCATCTATATACCAAAACTCTCGTTTGTTTGTTTATTTGTTTGTTCCTGAACTACAGCCAAAACGGTACATGATAGCGTGACAATTTTAGGCCCACCTTACTCACCGTCGTCCATTTGGTTCGAATGGAAGGAGTTTCATTGAAATCGGTGTTATATTTTTTAAGTTATTCACATTTTAAAGTTTAAATCTATCTCCTAGGGAGGGAGGGGGAGGGAGAGAGGGAGGGGTGGAGGGAGGGGGGGAGGGAGGGAGGAGAGGAGGGAGGATAATGGGGGTTGAGGGGGATGGAGTGGGGGGGGGGGAGGGGGAGGGGGGAAGGGGAGGGGAAGGGGAGAGGGGAGAGGGAGAGGGGAGAGGGGAGAGGGGAGAGGGGAGAGGGGAGAGGGGAGAGGGGAGAGGGGAGAGGGGAGAGGGGAGAGGGGAGAGGGGAGAGGGGAGAGGGGAGAGGGGAGAGGGAGAGGGAGAGGGGAGAGGGGAGAGGGGGAGGAGGGGGTGCTGCACCAATGCAGGAGAGGTTTGAGCCCAACGGGTCCACTTGGTCTAGTAGGTTAATAAAGTTTTGAAAGTTTAGTATAGTTTAGAGATATAGCATCGAAACAGGCCCTACAGCCCACCGAGTCCACACCAACCAGAGATCCCCGTACACTAGTTCTATCTATCAGCACACTCGGGACAATTTACAGAACCTACAAACCTGCTCATCTTTAGAATGTGGGAGGAAACTGGAGAATCTGGAGGAAACCCATGCGGTCACAGGTAGAACGTGCAAACTCCGTGCAGACAGCACCCGTGGCCAGGATCGAACCCGGGTCTCTGTAGCTATAAGGCAGCAGCTCTACCACAGCGCCACTGTGTACACTCTAAGCAAGTGTGGAAGAAGGACTGCAGATGCCGGTTTAAACCGAAGAGGGACACAAAAGCTGCAGTAACTTAGTGGGACAGGCAGCTTCTCTGGGGAGAAGGAACGGGAAAACTCACCCATTCCTTCTCTCCGGAGATGCTGCCTGTCCCGTTGAGATACTCCAGCTTTTTGTGTCTATCTTCATTCTAAACAAGTCATTGTTTGGAACTTAAACAATGTCGTTGGAGTAGAGTGGGTAGGAATTGTATTTTATCAATGGTACACATTGAGACACAGGCTGCCAAAGATGAAGGGTGGATATTTGGTCAGGTGTATGGCATGCCTTTTAAGCAAAGATACTAGAGGAACAAGATAGACCACTCGACCCTAAAAACCGTAGTACGCCATGGCGCCATTTTAGTAGGCAGAAACTTGCAGAAACATTTAAAAAGAAAAATAACAAAAGTCTGTGAATTGATAGATGAGATATATTCTGCATTTTAATGGTATCATCACATAGACAATAGACAATAAACAATAGACAATAGGTGCAGGAGGAGGCCATTCGGCCCTTCGAGCCATGGCTGATCATTCTCAATCAGTACCCCGTTCCTGCCTTCTCCCCATACCCCCTGACTCCGCTATCCTTAAGAGCTCTATCCAGCTCTCTCTTGAATGCATTTCTAACTGTTCCCCCAAAACACTGATTATACTGTGATAGGCATAGCGAACGGCGGGTTTTGCCTACTAAAATGGCGGACGTTACGTTCCTTTGCGTACTACGCTTCAGTACAGGCAATTTCAACAGAGTGGTTCATCTTGTTCCTCTAGTATCTTTGCTATCATGATGCATGCCGCTGCTGATATCGAGTTTTTTGAGTGCCGTTGAGTAGATCCAGCCAAGTGGGGAATATCCCATCACCATTTAGCACCAAACACAATATAAATACAAAGCTTCACCTGATCTGTAGAACTGAAGTGATCCAATCAAATGGACATTTTATATTTCTATATTGACTTAGCCTCGTCCATATCCGAAGCATTAAGGCAATGCACTGAACTTACACAAAAAATATTCCACTCACATGCTGTGATTTTGGATTATTGACACACCAAGAGCTGCTGGGAAAGAAATGAGAGTGTTAACAAAAGCGAACAGGCCTTTTGGGGAAAGAATTATTCAAGAAGGGATATATGAAAGAATGTGCAAGTTACTCATAAAAAGTGCGATCGAAAAATCACATTTGCGGTTCATAATTTGAACCCAAAGTAAGAGTTATAATTCTGTGCTAGACCGTGGATCCGTAGGGCTCAAACCTCTTCTGCATTGGTGCAGCACCCTCTCCTCCACCCCCTCCCCTCCGCTCTCCCCCCATACCGGAAAGGCGGGACTGTCGTATGTTGAAAGGCTGGAGCGATTGGGCTTGTATACACTGGAATTTAGAAGGATGAGGGGGGATCTTATTGAAACATATAAGATAATTAGGGGATTGGACACATTAGAGGCAGGAAACATGTTCCCAATGTTGGGGGAGTCCAGAACAAGGGGCCACAGTTTAGGAATAAGGGGTAGGCCATTTAGAACGGAGATGAGGAAGAACTTTTTCAGTCAGAGAGTGGTGAAGGTGTGGAATTCTCTGCCTCAGAAGGCAGTGGAGGCCAGTTCGTTGGATGCTTTCAAGAGAGAGCTGGATAGAGCTCTTAAGGATAGCGGAGTGAGGGGGTATGGGGAGAAGGCAGGAACGGGGTACTGATTGAGAGTGATCAGCCATGATCGCATTGAATGGCGGTGCTGGCTCGAAGGGCTGAATGGCCTACTCCTGCACCTATTGTCTATTGTCTATTGTCTATTGTCCCCTCCCCCTCCCTCCCCCCTCCCCATCCCCTCTAACCCATCTCCTCCCCTTTCCCCTCCCCCCTTCCCCACCCCCCCCGACTCCATCCCCCTCAACCCCCCTTACCCTTCCTCCTCCCCACTCCCCCTCCCTCCACCGCCCTCCCTCCTTCCCCCCCCCCTCCCTCTCCCCCTCCCTCCCTAGGAGATAGATTTAAACTTTAAAATGTGAATAACTTAAAAAATATGACACCGATTTAAATGAAACTTCTTCCATTAGCACCAAAGGGACGATGGTGAGAAAGGTGGGCCTAAAATTGCCGCGCTACGTGTACCGTTTTGGCTGCAGTTCAGGAACAAACAGACAAACAAACAAACAAACAAGAGTTTTAGTATATAGATGGGGAAAGGTACATTGTGTTGACTTTCACTAGACTGAGCAATGAATGTCATACAAGTTTGAGGCAGTGTAAAATGGGGAAAAAATGACAGGTTTACATCGGAAATGAGAGTTCGTATCTAGTGAGGACTGTGTAGCATGATAGTTTTTTTAAAACTCTCCATAGAGCATAGAACATTACAAAAATACAGCAAAGTAACAGGCCTTTTGGTCCACAATCTGCTGAGCATGATGCCAAACTAAAGTGATCACATCTGTCTGCACATGATTCATATCCCCCCGTTCCTTGCATCTCAAAGTGCCTTTCTAAAAGCTTCTGCCTCCACCACCACAATTGGCAGCGTGTTCTAGGCACCCACCACCCTCTGTGCAATGAACATTGCCCCACATATTTTCTTTTAACTTTGCCCCTCTCACCTCAAAGCCGTATCCTCTAATCCGTAAAATGTCTACCCTGGGAAACAAGTTCTGACTGTCTACCTATTAAAAAAAGCGTACCCCACACATCTCCTTTAAACTTTACCCCTTTTGCCTTAAAGCTAACCCCTCTATTCTTTGCCATTTTTAATTTCGTGTCATCACTGTCACAACTGTTTGCCAATAGCGAGCAAATTTCAGTGCCACGTCGTTGGCCTCTGCAAGATCCTTTACAGTGCATGTGTCATGCAGCATGTCACAGCTTAGGAGATGCACCATAATCTGGAGGCCCCGTCCACACTCGCAGTCTGCCGCATCTTCAGTGTATCCCCACTTCAGCACGTTTGATTTGCCCCCCCCCCACGCCTGTCCGCAGTCTGTTGAGACTGTGCGCCAGGTTAGCCACGGTTGGTCGGAACCTGGAGGGAGTTTCACAGAGGGACCGATTGCCGAGTGAGTGTCTTCCGGAGATTTCCCCAGTCTCTCTTCCCCAGAGTTTGAGCCTTCTCGACGATGCACTGCGGTCCAGGGGATAGACAGAAGAGAGGAAACTTCTGCGTGATTTCAATAGACAATAGACAATAGACAATAGGTGCAGGAGTAGGCCATTCAGCCCTTCGAGCCAGCACCGCCATTCAATGCTATCATGGCTGATCACTCTCAATCAGTACCCCGTTCCTGCCTTCTCCCCATACCCCCTCACTCCGCTATCCTTAAGAGCTCTATCCAGCTCTCTCTTGAAAGCATCCAACGAACTGGCCTCCACTGCCTTCTGAGGCAGAGAATTCCACACCTTCACCACTCTCTGACTGAAAAAGTTCTTCCTCATCTCCGTTCCAAATGGCCTACCCCTTATTCTTAAACTATGGCCCCTTGTTCTGGACTCCCTCAACATTGGGAACATGTTTCCTGCCTCTAATGTGTCCAATCCCCTAATTATCTTATATGTTTCAATAAGATCCCCCCTCATCATTCTAAATTCCAGTGTATACAAGCCTAATTGCTCCAGCCTTTCAACGTACGACAGTCCCGCCATTCCGGGAATTAACCTAGTGAACCTACGCTGCGCGCCCTCAATAGCAAGAATATCCTTCCTCAAATTTGGAGACCAAAACTGCACACAGTACTCCAGGTGCGGTCTCACCAGGGCCCGGTACAACTGTAGAAGGACCTCTTTGCTCCTATACTCAACTCCTCTTGTTATGAAGGCCAACATTCCATTGGCTTTCTTCACTGCCTGCTGTACCTGCATGCTTCCTTTCAGTGACCGATGCACTAGGACACCCAGATCTCGTTGAACATCCCCTCTTCCTAACTTGACACCATTCAGATAATAATCTGCCTTTCTATTCTTACTTCCAAAGTGAATAACCTCACACTTATCTACATTAAACTGCATCTGCCATGTATCCGCCCATTCACACAACCTGTCCAGGTCACCCTGCAGCCTTATTGCATCTTCCTCACAATGCACACTACCCCCCAGCTTAGTATCATCTGCAAATTTGCTAATGGTACTTTTAATCCCTTCATCTAAGTCATTAATGTATATCGTAAATAGCTGGGGTCCCAGCACCGAACCTTGCGGTACCCCACTGGTCACTGCCTGCCATTCCGAAAGGGACCCATTTATCCCCACTCTTTGCTTTCTGTCTGTCAACCAATTTTCTATCCATGTCAGTACCCTACCCCCAATACCATGTGCTCTAATTTTGCCCACTAATCTCCTCTGTGGGACCTTGTCGAAGGCTTTCTGAAAGTCGAGGTACACCACATCCACTGACTCTCCCCTGTCAATTTTCCTAGTTACATCCTCAAAAAATTCCAGTAGATTTGTCAAGCATGATTTCCCCTTCGTAAATCCATGCTGACTCGGAATGATCCCGTTACTGCTATCCAAATGCTCAGCAATTTCGTCTTTTATAATTGACTCCAGCATCTTCCCCACCACTGACGTCAGACTAACTGGTCTATAATTACCCGTTTTCTCTCTCCCTCCTTTCTTAAAAAGTGGGATAACATTTGCTATCCTCCAATCCACAGGAACTGATCCTGAATCTATAGAACATTGAAAAATGATCTCCAATGCTTCCACTATTTCTAGAGCCACCTCCTTAAGTACCCTGGGATGCAGACCATCAGGCCCTGGGGATTTATCAGCCTTCAGTCCCATCAGTCTACCCAAAACCATTTCCTGCCTAATTTCAAAACGCTGAGGTAGCAAAGGGTCGTCATGTAGGGGGTGGTCATGCCTTTCATCCTCTGATTGTCTGAGGCGTTCTTTTTGACTGGCTACAGCTCTTCTGATTCCAGGTGGTGCAATACCAGAGAGTAGGTAGATGTTGTCAATCTTGGTAGGTTTCATGCATCCACTGATGCAGCGACAGCTTGTGTTTTTACCTTGGGAGGAAGGTACCGACTGTTTAACCTATTTATCCCTCTCATCAGTTTCCTCTCAGTCTCTGACTCTCCAGAGAAATAACAATCCAAGATTGTCCAAACTCTCCAAGAAAGAGAAAAAAAAATAGTGGTCCACCAGCTAAATGAATTAGATATAGAAGTGGATATACGTACCTGTAAAAGAGAAAAAGGGTATCTCCAACTGTGAGAGAATCTAAAATTGGACATCATGAACATAAAATGGCCACAGCTCAGTTCAGTTAGTCTATTGTCACATGTACAGAGGTACAGTGAAAAGCTTGTTGTTGCGTGCTAACCAGTCAGCAGAAAGATTATACATGATTACAATCGATCCATTTACAGTGCACAGATACATGATAAGGGAATAACGTTCAGTGCAAGGTAAGACCGGTCACGGATAGTCCAAGGGGCATCAGAGGTAGGTAGTAGTTCAGCACTGCTCTCTGGTTGTGGTAGGATGACCCAGTTGCCTGTTAACAGTCGGGAAGAAACTGTCCCTGAATCTGGTGATGTGCGTTTTCGCAATTTTATATCTTTTGCCTGATGGGAGAGGGGAGAAGAGGGAGTGGCCAGGGTGCGACTCGTCCTTGATTATGCTGCTGGCCTTGCCGAGGCAACGTGAGGTATAAATGGAGTCAATGGAAGGGAGGTTGGTTTGTGTGCAGCGTCCACAATTTGCTGCAATTGCGTACGGTCCTGGACAGAGCTGTTCCCAAACCAAGCTGTGATGCTTCCCGATAAGATGCTTTCTACGGTGCAGTATGAGGCAAAGAATTCAGGAGATTTTTCTTTATTCAGAGGGTGCTTTGAATGCACGATTCCACACCCCATGGAACAGTTAAAGTTGAAAGTAGAAAGGAAAGCTAGTTTAGCACACAAGGGAGAAATGAATAAAAAACGATTGAGAAGGATATATGGGCAAATTTAGATGAGGAAGATGAAGAGGCTGGATTGAAGTATAAATTTTAGCATAAACCAGTTGGCCGATACATATGCAAATCTGTATCAGCTATGTGAGTTGCATAGAAAGAGGAAGGGTGAGAGGCATGCAGTAACTTCTGTTACGCTCTTGACAGATTTTATCATCATATACTGAATTTCATACGCCTTTTGTTAAATTCAGGACGTTAACAGAAAGCAATCAGAATGGAGGTTTGGATTCAGTTGTTAGCGTGTGCAGTGACAACTACATGAGCAGTATGCGTGCGTTGTAAAACTGTCACATCCCGTGGAGAAATGCGGGTATTTTATTCTTCGCTGTATATCCGAATGGAATAATCGTTCCACTGAAGCCAAATTAATATGTGATTACAATGAAAATATAAGCTTCAATCTTGCATTATTGAGCCCGTTCGGAGCAGTGCAGCACATGAGGAAGCTTCAAGGAAACCCAGCTGAGTTGGCAGTCTGAAAGCAACAGGGCGATTATATTTTAAAAAATTCAACGGGCTTGTTACGAACTGAGCTGAACGATGTGAGGGAAACAGGTCCACATGATGAGATTAGTAATTCCCCAAATTACTTCAACTTTCTGATGAAATAATTCTCCTCGTGGGAACCGGAGGATGTATTAAAATTAATACAAAGCAAAATTTTCTGGGGAAATATATTAGGGCGGCACGGTGGCGTAGAGGTAGAGCTACTGGTAGCGGCATGGTAGCGCAGCGGTAGAGTTGCTGCTTTACAGTGAATGCAGCGCCGGAGACTCAAGTTCGATCCTGACTACGGGTGCTGCACTGTAAGGAGTTTGTACGTTCTCCCCGTGATCCGCGTGGGTTTTCTCCGAGATCTTCGGTTTCCTCCCACACTCCAAAGACGTACAGGTATGTAGGTTAATTGGCTGGGTAAATGTAAAAATTGTCCCTAGTGTGTGTAGGATAGTGTTAAAGTACGGGGATCGCTGGGCGGCACGGACTTGGTGGGCCGAAAAGGCCTGTTTCCGGCTGTATATATATGATATGATATGATATGATACTGCCTTGCAGCGCCAGAGACCCGGGTTTCAACAACCCAACTCAAGCACAGCAGACCCACTGGAAAGAACTGGTTGCAGACACTGTGGTACGATGGCCTTTGGTTAGTTCGTGCAAGTGCACTTAATTACTTTAAATGTGCTTGCATAATTTTACAGAGATTTGATTTTTTTTTAAATGTTATCATATCGTTTATTTTTTATCATACCTGGAGAGTTTTGGATGCCTGTGGCCAAAGATACTAGAGGAACAAGATAGACCACTCGGCCCTAAAAACCGTAGTACGTCATGACGCCATTTTAGTAGGCAGGAACTTGCAGAAACACAAAAGCTGCAGTAACTTAGTGGGACAGGCAGCTTCTCTGGGGAGAAGGAACGGGAAAACTCACCCATTCCTTCTCTCCGGAGATGCTGCCTGTCCCGTTGAGATACTCCAGCTTTTTGTGTCTATCTTCATTCTAAACAAGTCATTGTTTGGAACTTAAACAATGTCGTTGGAGTAGAGTGGGTAGGAATTGTATTTTATCAATGGTACACATTGAGACACAGGCTGCCAAAGATGAAGGGTGGATATTTGGTCAGGTGTATGGCATGCCTTTTAAGCAAAGATACTAGAGGAACAAGATAGACCACTCGACCCTAAAAACCGTAGTACGCCATGGCGCCATTTTAGTAGGCAGAAACTTGCAGAAACATTTAAAAAGAAAAATAACAAAAATCTGTGAATTGATAGATGAGATATATTCTGCATTTTAATGGTATCATCACACATACTGTTCCCCCAAAACACTGATTACACTGCGAGAGGCATAACGAACGGTGGGTTTTGCCTACTAAAATGGCTCCTTTGCGTACTACACTTCAGTATAGGCGATTTCAACGGAGTGGTTCATCTTGTTCCTCTAGTATCTTTGCCTGTGGCTGTAAAATAAATTCAAAGTTGTTCAACCCCAGTGATAGATTTGAGTGTTGTATTGTTTGTTCTTGGCTTGTACAATCAGCTGGAAGTCACATCCAAAATGGATGTCGTTCCGAGGAGCATGTTGAAAGAAGCTATATATTGGGATATGTAGAAGACCTTCCCAACAATTTCAAGGATCAAGAGGTATCAATGACACATATTTACTTTGTCTGACATACGTCCATACTCACCATAGAGTCATAGAGTCAAACAGTGTGGAAACAGGACCTTCAGCCCAACTTGCCCACGCCGACCAACATATCCCATCTACACTAGTCCCACCTGCCAGCGTTTGGCCCATATTCCCCTAAACCTGTCCTATCCATGTACCTGTCTAAATGTTTCTTAAACATTGCAATGGTACCTGCTTTAACTACCTCCCCCGGCAACTCGTTCCGTACACCCACTACTCTTTGTGTAAAATAGTTACCACTCAGGTTTCTATTAAACCTTGAATGACTGACTCTCAGTCTGAAGAAGGGTCTCGGCCCAAAACTCCACCCATCCTTCTATCCAGAGGTGCCACCTGTTCCGCTGAGTTACTCCAGAATTTTGTGTCTAAATAGTAATATTCGGCTGGCATTAAAATAGTTGCTATCATAGACAGTGATGATGGCTATCAGGAAATACAGTGAGGTCTTGATAAGCAGGGCCAAGGAATAGCAAATAGAGTTTAATTTAATGACTTTAATAAGTTTATAATAACTTTAATAAGTGCTGCATTTATTTGGAAGTCAAACCAGGCCAGGACTTTCTCAGTGAATAGTGGGGGCCCTTGGGACTGTTGGTAGAGGAGAGGGATGTAGAAGTCCAAGAACATAGTACAGGGCATTGGTGAGACCACACCTGGAGTATTGCATACAGTTTTGGTCTCCTAATCTGAGGAAAGACATTCTTGCCATAGAGGGAGTACAGAGAAGGTTCACCAGGTTGATTCCTGGGATGGCAGGACTTTCATATGAAGAAAGACTGGATAGACTCGGCTTGTACTCGCTGGAATTTAGAAGATTGAGGGGGGATCTTATAGAAACTTACAAAATTCTTAAGGGGTTGGACAGGCTAGATGCAGGAAGATTGTTCCCGATGTTGGGGAAGTCCAGAACAAGGGGTCACAGTTTAAGGATAAGGGGGAAGTCTTTTAGGACCGAGATGAGAACGTTTTTTTTCACACAGAGAGTGGTGAATCTGTGGAATTCTCTGCCACAGAAGGTAGTTGAGGCCAGTTCATTGGCTATATTTAACAGGGAGTTAGATGTGGCCCTTGTGGCTAAAGGGATCAGGGGGGTATGGAGAGAAGGCAGGTATGGGATACTGAGTTGGATGATCAGCCATGATCATATTGAATGGCCGAATGGCCTACTCCTGCACCTATTTTCTATGTTTCTATGTTTCTAACATAGTTGCTTTCAGCGGCATCACAGTTAAATAGGGGAGCAAAGAAGGCTTTTGGCATGCTGGCCTTCATCAGTCAGGGGATTGAGTACAGAAGTTGGAATGTTATGTTACAATTATAGGATGGCACGGTGGCACAGCGGTAGAGTTACTGCCTTACAGCACCAGAGACCCGGGTTCGATCCTGACTACGGGTGCTTGTCTGAATGAATGAATGAATGAATGAATGAATGAATGAATGAATAAGTTTATTGGCCAAGTATGTGCATATACAAGGAATGTGCCTTGGTGCTCCGCTCACAAATGACAACACAAGCATACAGTTAAGAATTAAGAATAAAGCATAAACACATCAAAACAATAAGGATACAACATTACGGTCTAAACATGTGGGTGAAAATAAACCAGAGCAAAAAAGGGACTACATACTTTGGTTATTGAGTAGAACTATCACTTGTGGGAAAAAAATATGTTTTTATGTCTGGCTGTGGCTGCTTTGACAGTCCGGAGTCGCCTTCCGGAGTCTGTACGGAGTTTGTACGTTCTCCCCGTGACCGCGTGGGTTTTCTCCGAGATCTTCGGTTTCCTCCGACACTCCAAAGGCGTACAGGTTTGTAGGTTGATTGGCCTGGTATTAATGTAAAATTGCCCCTGGTGTGTGTAGGGTAGTGTCAACGTGCGGGGATCGCTGGTCGGTGCGGACTTGGTGGGCCGGAAGGGCCTGTTTCCACGCTGTATCTCTAAACTAAAAATTGTACAAGACATTGGTGAGGCTGTACTTGGAGTAATGTGTTAGTTTTGTTCACCCTGCACTGGGATAGATGTCATTAAGCTGCAAAGGGCACATAGATGATTTGTGGGTATGTTGTCAGGATTCAAGGCCCTAAGCTGTCACGAGAGGCTGGACAGGCTAGGTCTTTTTTTCCTTGGAATGCAGAAGGCTGAGATCTAACCTCAGAGAAGCGCATAAAATCACAAGCAGTGAATGCAGAGCCTTTTTTCCCAGCATAGGCGAATCAAGCAAGAGAGAGCATATTTTTAAGATGAAAGGGGAAAGATTTAGAAGGAATCTGAAGGGCAAATTTTTCACTCAGAGAGTGGTGGGTATATACAATGAGCTGCCAGAGGAAGCGGTTGAACCAGGTTTATTAACAACATTAAAAAAAAACATTTGGAAAGGCATGTGGGTAAGAAAGGTTGAGAGGGGCAAAACTGGGCAAATGGGACTAGCGTCGATAGGGCATCTTAGTCGGTGTGGATGAGTTGGGCCTGTTTCATTGTTGTATAGCTATGAATTTATCACCATGCACCAATGGTTATGCAGGCATCTTGTCTCATGGAGTAGCTCATGAACTGTGCTACTGTCGGTCAGAGATGCCATAAGCCACTGCTGGCTGGCTGAGATGTTGATCTGACAACATATAAACTCTCAATGGCTTGTTCACTGTATTTGAATGTGTCTCATAAAAACAGTTATTATTAGGGCAGTAAAATAAATAAAAATATAAATACTTATACGCTTGCAATTTCATACTCCAGATTTACTAAAAAAAAAAAATCTATGCTTGATTAATGGACATCATAAAAATTCAGTGAGAATGAAGCTTAAGTCTATATATCTTTTTAGTGAAGATCAGCAAATGCATTCAAATGATTGCAGCTTGTAATGATTACATGGCTTGTATACACTGGAATTTAGAAGGATGAGAGGAGATCTTATCGAAACGTA
This sequence comes from Rhinoraja longicauda, assembly GCF_053455715.1. Classification (NCBI taxonomy): domain Eukaryota; kingdom Metazoa; phylum Chordata; class Chondrichthyes; order Rajiformes; family Arhynchobatidae; genus Rhinoraja; species Rhinoraja longicauda. The sequence continues at coordinate 9,479,151 of NC_135955.1, forward strand.
TAAGATTATTAAGGGGTTGGACATGTTAGAGGCAGGAAACATGTTCCCAATGATGGGGGAGTCCAGAACAAGGGGCCACAGTTTAAGAATAAGCGGTAGGCCATTTGGAACTGAGATGAGGAAAAACTTTTTCAGTCAGAGAGTTGTAAATCTGTGGAATTCTCTGCCTCAGAAGGCAGTGGGGGCCAATTCTCTGAATGCATTCAAGAGAGAGCTAGATAGAGCTCTTAAGGATAGTAGAGTCAGGGGGTATGGGGAGAAGGCGGGAACGGGGTACTGATTGAGAATGATCAGCCATGATCACATTGAATGGTGGTGCTGGCTCGAAGGGCCGAATGGCCTCCTCCTGCACCTATTGTCTATTGTCTATGAATGATGTAAGAGGTCAGATACCAAGTGTGTCTAGAATCTCATTGGGTGGGCGTCGGTGGCACAGCGGTAGAGTTGCTGCCATACAGCGCTTGCAGCGCCAGAGACTTGGGTTTGATCCCGGCTACGTGTGCTGTCTGTACGGAGTTTGCACGTTCTCCGTGATCGCATGGGTTTTCTCCGGGATCTTTGGTTTCCTCCCGCACTCCTAAGTCGTACAGGTTTGTAGGTTAATTAGTGTGGTTAAAGTGTAAATTTCCCTTAGTGTGTGTAGGATAGTGTTAATGTGCGGGGATCGCTAGTCAGCACAAACTTGGTGGGCCGAAGGGCCTGATTCTGCTCTGTATCTCTAATCTAAACTAAACAAAATTAAACTAAACTGATGGTGAGTCCTGAAATTGGTCTGAGAGGTCAATGTGTTAGCAACTGACCTCAAGAGCATTTAATTCTCCTCTTGCACACCTGCCACCGAGCCTCACCTAACTCTGGCTGAAAAAGTAAATATGGCAGTTAATAACAAGTTAGTTCTTTGGTGTCAACTCTACATCACTGTACTGAACAATAGCAAAGATGAGGCTCTCACTGGGGTCTCTTCTACATCCCGCAGCTCCGCTCTCGCTCCCCCTCCCCCCACTCGCAACAAGGACAGAATCCCCCTCGTTCTCACCTTCCACCCCACCAGCCAGCGGATCCAACAAATCATCCGCCAACATTTCCGTCACCTACAACGGGACCCCACCACTGGCCACATCTTCCCATCCCCTCCCCTCTCTGCGTTCCGCAGAGACCGTTCCCTCCGTAACTCCCTGGTCCACTCGTCCCTTCCTACCCAAACCACCCCATCCCCGGGCACTTTCCCCTGCAACCGCACGAGAGGCAACACCTGTCCCTTTACCTCCCCCCTCAACTCCATCCAAGGACCCAAACAGTCTTTCCAGGTGAGACAGAGGTTCACCTGCACCTCCTCCAACCTCATCTATTGCATCCGCTGCTCCAGATGTCAACTTATTTACATCGGCGAAACCAAGCGCAGGCTCGGCGATCGCTTCGCTCAACACCTGTGCTCGGTCCGCGTTGGCCAAACTGGTCTCCCGGTGGTAGAGCACTTCAACTCCCCCTCCCATTCCCAGTCTGACCTTTCTGTCATGGGCCTCCTCCAGTGCCATAGTGAAGCCCACCGGAAATTGGAGGAACAGCACCTCATATTTCGCCTGGGCAGCTTGCAGCCCAGTGGTATGAACATCGACTTCTCCAACTTTAGATAGTTCGTCTATCCCTCTCTTCCCCTCCTCCTTCCCAGATCTCCCTCTATCTTCCTGTCTCCACCTATATTCTTCCTTTGTCCCGCCCTCCTGAACAGTCTGAAGAAGGGTCTCGACCCTAAACGTCACCCATTCCTTCTCTCCTGAGATGCTGCCTGACCTGCTGAGTTACTCCGGCATTTTGTGAATAAATAGCAAAGTTTACAATCCCCATGTCTGCAAGTTGTAGACGATGGCCTAGATACTCAATTGCATGTCTTATATTGCTTACGCACTAAAGAATTAAGTTGGAGCATGGAAGTAAAGGTACTTTATAAAATGGGAATATGCCGTACACCATTTGCAAAGGGAACTATGCTCTCACAAGAATTGCAGATTTTGCCATAGGCTTATGAGCTGGCTTCCTTATTTGCAATTTTGGAGAGTTCTTTTTATTTGTCTTTGTGAAAGTGGTTTGTAAAATATTGACACCATGAGTTGTAGGTGGTGGCTTCATTTTATTCCAAGTAAAAATCGAACTGTTTTCCTTAATCATGAGTAAGCTTGCAATTGTAGAGTTATGCGCTTTTGAGCACATTCAAAACATAGAAACATAGAAAATTGGTGCAGGAGGAGGCCATTCAGCCCTTCGAGCCAGCACCGCCATTCATTGTGATTATGGCTGATCATCCCCAATCAATAACCCGTGCCTGCCTTCTCCGCATATCCCTTGATTCCACTCGCCCCTAGAGCTCTATCTAACACTTAGGGTGTGTAGGATTTAGGTCAATCCTCATACAGTAAACCTTTGATAACCTGTTGCACTTCGAACTTTGGTGACTTTGATGGACGAGTGGATGTTATTTCCATTAATACACAAATAAATTATCTTTAACACACTTTTTAGGATCTTGGATAGACTCAAAATCAATTTTCTAGTGAGTGGGAAGGGAACACAGGCACCTGACCCTCTGGTAATAGACACAAAAAGCTGGAGTAACTCAGCGGGTCAGGCAGCATCTCTGGAGAGAAGGAACGGGTGACGTTCCAGGTCGAGACCCTTCTTGCTTCTGGTATGTTGGAAGGAGTGTGGCTGGTGAGCCAGATGCCACATCAGAGGGATTTCTGAACAATCAGATAGCACATTGACCGAGTTTGACCAGATGCCAAATCCTTGGTCTTTCTTCTGTAAAATTGATCTAAACATATGTAATTACTAACAATGTGTAGGAAGGAACTGCAGATGCTGGATTAAATCAAAGATAGACACATAAAGCTGGAGTAACGCAGAGGGACAGGCAGCATCTCAGGAGAGAAGCAATGGGTGATGTTTCGGGTCGAGACCCTTCTTCAGACTCCAGTCCAACTTTTACTCCAACTTTTTGAGTCTAACTACAAACAATGGCGGCCGTGGACAGGAACGTGGACTTGATCATCAATGATAAACCTGCACCTGGTATTCTAATCCTTCCTTTGGTTTCTCACTTGTGTGTTCGTCTGTAACTGCTTCAGATCGCTGCTGTGTTAACCCAGCTCGGCTTGCACGGCAGTTGTTTCTGTACTAGTCCCTCTCCTTCTGCAGCTCTGTTACGTGTGTGTGTGATGCACCTCCTGCTGTGCCTGACATGTTCTCCTTCCAGCTGGAAGCTGGTGATCAAATTCAAAGAGACATTCAAACAACCCCATTTCAACTGCAACATCAACAATTCCCATGCCGTCTCAAGCTCATGAAGTATGTACTCTGCGTTCTTTTTCTTCTGCAGCAGAACCCCTACCAACCACCCTTTTTTTCCCCGTAAAATGTTAACTATTCTGGCACTTTTGTTCCTCGTAGGGCTTGTCTCAAAGATTTAGATTTTTAGATTTAGAGATACAGCGCGGAAACAGTCCCTTCGGCCCACCGAGTCCGCGCCGCCCAGCGATCCCCGCACATTAACACTATCCTACACACACTAGGGACAATTTTTTACATTTACCCAGTCAATTAACCTACATACCTGTACGTCTTTGGAGTGTGGGAGGAAACCGATGATCTCGGAGAAAACCCACGCAGGTCACGGGGAGAACGTACAAACTCCGTACAGACGGCGCCCGTAGTCAGGATCGAGCCTGAGTCTCCGGCGCTGCATTCGCTGTAAGGCAGCAACTCTACCGCTGCGCCATCAGCTGTCTCTGAAGAAGGGCCTCGCCCCGAAACGTCACCCATTCCTTCTCTCCAGAAGTGCTGTCTGGCCCGCTGAGTTACTCCATCATTTTGTGTGTATTTATGAATTAACAGGTTGCTATACTGCATACCTTCTGACTATGGTTCATCACTCCTTAACAAGGCAGGCAGGACAATGTCTCACGGTCATCCATGTCCCATTCTCCCCATCATTTATCTGCAAGTCCCACATAGCCTTCATCTGAGTCCTTTGGAGTATGAGATTCCTCACCTTGGCTTTGATCTCATGATCACACTGATGCTGGATAAGTAACCCTTTTCCAATGTTCTATAGATTCAGGATCAGTTCCTGTAGATTGGAGGGTACTTGATGTTATCCCACTTTTTAAGAAAGGAGGGAGAGAGAAAGCAGGGAATTATAGACCAGTTAGCCTGTCATCGGGGATGATACTGGAGTCAATTATTATGGATGTAATAGCGGCTCATTTGGATAGCAGTAACAGCATGGATTTACGAAGGGGAAATCTTGCTTGACTAATCTTCTGGAATTTTCTGAGGATGTAACAAGTAAAATGGATAAGGGAGAGCCAGTGGATGTAGTGTTTCTGGACTTTCAGAAAGCCTTTGATAAGGTCCCACTCAGGAGATTAGTGGGCAAAATTAGAGCACATGGTCTTGGGGGGTAAGGTATTGACATGGATAGAAAATTTTGTTGGCAGTCAGGAAACAAAGAGTAGGAATTAACGGGTCCCTTTCACAGTGGCAGGTAGTGACTAGTAGGGTGCCGCAAGGCTCGGTGCTGGGACCACAGCTATTTACAATATATATATTAATGGTTCAGATGAAGGAATTAAAAGTAAGATTAGCAAATTTGCAGATGACACAAAGCTGGATGACATTGTAAACTGTGAAGAGGATGCTATGAGGATGCAGGGCGACTTGGATAGGTTGGGTGAGTGGGGGCAGATGCATGGCAGATGCAGTATGATGTGGATAAATGTGAGGTTATCCACTTTGGTGGCAAGAACAAGAAGGCAGATGTGAATGGGGTGTCAGATTAGGAAAAGGGGAAGTGTAATGAGACCTGGGTGTCCTTGTACATCAGTGACTGAAAGTAAGCATGCAGGTACAGCAGGCAGTGAAGAAAGCTAATGGCATGTTGGCCTTCATAACAAGAGGATTGGAGTATAAGAGTAAAGAGGTCTTTCTGCAGTTGTACCGGGCCCTGTTGGGACCACACCTGGAGTATTGTGTGCAGTTTTGGTCGCCTAATTTGAGGATGGACATTCTTGTAATTGAGGGAGTGCAGCGTCGGTTCACCAGGTTAATTCACGGGGACTGTCATATGATGAAAGAATGGACCGACTGGGCTTGTATGCACTGGAATTTAGAAGGATGAGAGGGGATCTTATAGAAACATATAAATCACTGGATGCATTCAAAAGAGAGTTAGATCGAGCTCTTAGGGCTGGCGGAATCAAGGGATATGAGGAGAAGCAGGAACTGATTGTGGATGATCAGCCATGATCACATTGAACGGAAGTGCTGGCTCAAAGGGCCAAATGGCCTACTCCTGCACCTACTTTCTGTGTATCTATGTATCTCTATAAAAGTAAAACCATCCGTTTACATTAAATTTTATTTTTATATTCTCCACACATTCTCATCAACCCCCATATGTTTGGACTCTCATTGTATGGATCTTATAGAAACTTACAAAATTCTTAAGGGGTTGGACAGGCTAGATGCAGGAAGATTGTTCCCGATGTTGGGGAAGTCCAGAACAAGGGGTCACAGTTTAAGGATAAGGGGGAAGTCTTTTAGGACCGAGATGAGAAAGTTTTTTTTCACACAGAGAGTGGTGAGTCTGTGGAATTCTCTGCCACAGAAGGTAGTTGAGGCCAGTTCATTGGCTATATTTAAGAGGGAGTTAGATGTGGCCCTTGTGGCTAAAGGGATCAGGGGGTATAGAGAGAAGGCAGGTACGGGATACTGAGTTGGATGATCAGCCATGATCATATTGAATGGCAGTGCAGGCTCGAAGGGCCGAATGGCCTACTCCTGCACTTATTTTCTATGTTTCTATGAATGGGTCACGTTTCAGGCCAAGACAGCTTCTTCAGACTGGTTCTTGCAGTTGTAGGCATGAATGGCACTGTCTTTTCTTTAAACCGGCTGCAAATTTCCCTGGAAATCGCACAGTCCTAATTTATAATGAATCCATTTCAGTTTTACTCTATTTTTCTGACCTTTCTCAGCAGAACAAATGAGGCGATGGAGGCACAAGACACTGCAGATGCTAGAATCTTGAGCAATTGCTGGAGGAACTCAGCAGGTCAGGTCGAGGGAGGGAATGGAGAGCTGGCGCTTCGAGCCGATAACTTTCTTTACGATACGATACGATAGAACTATATTTATCCCAGGAGGGAAATTGATCTGCCAACAGTCATAAAACACAAAACAACAAGATACATGAAACATGAAATTAAAGTGGAAAGGATTAAGGATGTGCAAAGATTGGGGGGGGGGGGGGGGGGGGGGGGGGGAGGTGGGGGGGAAGGGAGTCAGTCTCAGGGCGGCACGGTAGCGCAGCGGTAGAGTTGCTGCTTTACAGCGAATGCAGCGCCGGAGACACAGGTTCGATCCTGACTACGGGTGCTGCACTGTAAGGAGTTTGTACGTTCTCCCCGTGACCTGCGTGGGTTTTCTCCGAGATCTTCGGTTTCCTCCCACACTCCAAAGACGTACGGGTATGTAGGTTAATTGGCTGGGTAAATGTAAAAATTGTCCCTAGTGGGTGTAGGATAGTGTTAATGTACGGGGATCACTGGGCGGCACGGACTTGGAGGGCCGAAAAGGCCTGTTTCCGGCTGTAGATATATGATATGATATGATAGTATCAGTCTACCCCATGACAGAAGGGGTAGGAATTGTACAGTTTGATAGCCACAGGGAAGAACAATCTCCTGACTGGTATGAGACTATATCATGGGCATCCGCAGTGAAGAATCCTGGAATTATTCTTGAAATACCTTCAACAATCATCTCAGCAGTACACAATCATCTCTTCTGTAATCAAAGTCTCATTAAACTGAATTCAATATAAAATAACCTCAATATCAATCTCCTGTCAAGTACCTCCCTAAATTACCATGGTGGCCGGCTTAGTTACTTACATCAATTCCGACCATTGTACTTATGTGTGTACGATTTGACTATACAACATGCAGAGCAAAGATTTTCACTGTGTTATGATACACGTGTCTAAAATCATCTCAATCTCAAATATAGGGGCCAGTCCCACTTAGGCGTTTTTTTAGGTGACTGCCGGCGACTGTCATGGTCGTAGCAGTTCGCCAAAAAAACGGCGACTGGACCCCCCTACAACAATGTCTACGACAAGCTACGACAACCTACCACCTAGTCGACGTCAAGCTATGGCAAGCTACCGACAACCGGCGACCCAATCGTCGCGACTTAGGACGTCCACCTACGACCGCACCTACGGCAACCTACGACAACCGAAGTCAATCTACGTCTACCTACGACAAGCTACGACCGTGTCGGCGACAACTGAAGACAATTCAGGTCATTTTGGCCTCCGGTTTCGACCCCGGTACCTGTCGCTGGTTGACGTAGGTAGTCACCAATGGAATTCACCGAAGTCAGCACCGGCGACAACCTACGACAGCGCCCAACCCTGGGATGGCAGGACTTTCATATGAGGAAAGACTGGATAGACTAGGCTTATACTCGCTGGAATTTAGAAGACTGAAGGGGGATCTTATAGAAACATATAAAATTCTTAAGGGGTTGGAGAGGCTAGATGCGGGAAGATTGTTCCCGATGTTGGGGGAGTCCAGAACCAGGGGTCACAGCTTAAGGATAAGGGGGAAGTCTTTTAGGACCGAGATGAGAAAACATTTCTTCACACAGAGAGTGGTGAATCTGTGGAATTCTCTGCCACAGAAGGTAGTTGAGGCCAGTTCATTGGCTATATTTAAGAGGGAGTCAGATGTGGCCCTTGTGGCTAAAGGGATCAGGGGGTATGGAGAGAAGGCAGGTACAGGTTACTGAGCTGGATGATCAGCCATGATCATATTGAATGGCGGTGCAGGCTTGAAGGGCCGAATGGCCTACTCCTGCACCTATTTTCTATGTTTCTATGTTTCTACGTCACCTGGCGACAACCTACGACAGCGCCCATGTCAGGAGACGTCAAGCTACGCTCATTGGCGTCAAACCAACAGTAGCCGAAAATGTTTAGACATTTCAGAATCCAGCGGCAACCAGAAAAACGCTACGACTCTTGGGAGATGACTCACGACCGTACAGGCGACACCCCGGCGACCGTGTGGCGACAGCCTAGTCACCTGTAGTCGCCTAAACAATGGCCTGAGTGGGACAGGGGCTTAACTTTCCATCTGTGGCAGGAAAGTTACTTGAGAGTATTCTGAGAGACAAGATGTACATGCATTTGGAAAGACAGGGATTGATTAGATACACTCAGCCTGGTATTGTGCTTGAGAGAGTGTGTCTCATGAATTGGATTGAGTTTTTTAAGAAGTCACGAGGAAGGTTGGTGAGGCCGGGGTTGTGGACGTAGTCTGTATGGATTTCAGCAGCACTTTGATAAGGTTCTGCAAGGTAGGCTGCTCAGGAACGTTAGATCGTACGGGACCCAAGGAGACCAAGCGAATTGGATACAGAATCGGCTTCACGGTGGGGAGCAGAGGATGGTGGTGGAGGAGTGGAGGCCTGTTACTAGTGGTGTGCCTTGGGATTGGTGCTGGGTGCATTACTGTTCCACATATCTCTAAAACGGTTTGGATGAGAATGAACAGGGCATAATCAGCACGTTTGTGGATGGCACTAAAGTCTGCAGGTGACACTAATGGTTATCAAGAATTACTTGGGATCATGATCAGCTGGGCAGGTGGGTTAGGAGTGTCAAATGGAGTACATTTCAGATAAGAGCTAGAGAGCTAGATAGAGCTCTTAAGGATAGCGGAGTCAGGGGGTATGGGGAGAAGGCAGGAACGGGGTACTGATTGAGAATGATCAGCCATGATCACATTGAATGGCAGTGCTGGCTCGAAGGGCTGAATGGCCTCCTCCTGCACCTATTGTCTATTGTCTATAAGTGAGAGATGCTGCATTTTCGCGAAGTCAAACCAGGCCAGGAACTTCACAGTAGGGCTCTGGGCAATGTTGTGGAACAGAGGGATCAAGGAATCCAGGTAAAAAGATTCTGACTGTCTACCCTATCTATGCCTTGCATAATTTTATATATTTCTATCAGATCTTCCCTCAGCCTCTAGCAGTTATCATATATATATATATATATATATATACAGCCGGAAACAGGCCTTTTCGGCCCTCCAAGTCCGTGCCGCCCAGCGATCCCCGTACATTAACACTATCCTACACCCACTAGGGACAATTTTTACATTTACCCAGCCAATTAACCTACATACCTGTACGTCTTTGGAGTGTGGGAGGAAACCGAAGATCTCGGAGAAAACCCACGCAGGTCACGGGGAGAACGTACAAACTCCTTACAGTGCAGCACCCGTAGTCAGGATCGAACCTGAGTCTCCGGCGCTGCATTCGCTGTAAGGCAGCAACACTACCGCTGCGCTACCGTGCCGTTATGTAGGACAGTGAGGGATACCTCCCTGAGTACTCAAACTACCAGGTTTTGACAGAGATAAAACCTGCACGGTGGCGCATCGGCACGGTGGCGCAGCGGTAGAGTTGCTGCCTTACAGTGAATGCAGCGCCAGAGACTCAGGTTCGATCCTGACTACGGGCGCCGTCTGTACGGAGTTTGTACGTTCTCCCCGTGACCTGCGTGGGTTTTCTCTGAGATCTTCGGTTTCCTCCCACACTCCAAAGACGTACAGGTACGTAGGTTAATTGGCTGGGCAAATGTAAAAAATTGTCCCGAGTGTGTGTAGGATAGTGTTAATGTGTGCGGGGATCGCTGGGCGGCGCGGACCCGGTGGGCCGAAGGGCCTGTTTCTGCGCTGTATCTCTAAATCTAAATCTAAAAAAAAAATCATAAGTCAAGTCAAGTCAAATTTATTTGTCACATACACATACTCGATGTGCAGTGAAATGAAAGTGGCAATGCCTGCGGGTTGTGCACAAAAAGAATTACAGTTACAGCATATAAATAAAGTTAATAAGTTACTAAACATAGCACAAAAAGTGTCGACAAAAATTTAGTGGAGTTATAGTATTGTACAGCACAGAAACAGACCTTGTATAACTGTAACGTACCACCGCAACTTCTATACTCAATTCCCTGACTGGCGAAGGACAGTTTGTTTGAAAACCTTCACAACCCTGCTTACCTCTGACGTCTCTTTAGGGAAGGAAGCATAGAAACATAGAAACTAGGTGCAGGAGTAGGCCATTCGGCATATCGAGCCAGCACCGCCATTCAATATGATCATGGCTGATCATCCAAAATTAGTACTCCGTTCCTGCTTTCCCCCGATATCCCTTGATTTCATTAGCCCTAAGAGCTATATCTAACTCTCACTTGAAAACATCCAGTGAATTGGCCTCCGCTGCCTTCTGTGGCAGAGAATTCCACAGATTCACAATTCTCTGGGTGAAGAGGTTTTTCCTCATCTCAGTCCTAAATGGCCTACCCCTTATTCTTAAACTGTGACCCCCCCCCCCCCAGTTCTGGACTCCCCCGACATCGGGAACATTTTTCCTGCATCTAGCCTGTCATGCTGGACATGTTGACTTTCATCGGTCAGGGAAATGAGTATTGAAGTTGGCGTTGATGTTACGGTTACACAAGACTCTTGATGAGGCCACGCTGCTGTAGGAAAGAATGTCATTAAGGTGGAAAGAACGCAGGGAAGATTAACGAGTATGTTGCCAGGACATAAGCACCTGTGCTAAAGGCTCGGACTTTATTCCTTGGAGCACAGGAGACTGAGGAGTGAATTTATAGAGGTGTATAAAATCATGAGGAGCATAGATAGGGTGAATGTGCAGATACCTTTTCCCCAGGGTGGGTGAATCAAGAACTACAGGGCATAGGTTTAAGGTGAGAGGAGAAAGATTTAATCGGAATCTGACAGGAACTTTTTCACACACAGGGTGGAGGGGAAATGGAAATGAGTTGCCAGAGGAAGCAATTGAGGCAGGGAAAATAATAGCATTTAGATTTAGATTTAGATTTAGAGATACAGCGTGGAAACAGGCCCTTCGGCCCACCGAGTCCGCGCCGCCCAGCGATCCCCGCACCTTAATACTATCCTACACACACTAGGGACAATTTTTACATTTGCCCAGCCAATTAACCTACATACCTGTATGTCTTTGGAGTGTGGGACGAAACCAAAGATCTCAGAGAAAACCCACGCAGGTCACGGGGAGAACGTACAAACTCCATACAGACGGCGCCCGTAGTCAGGATCAAACCTGAGTCTCAGGCGCTGCATTCGCTGTAAGGCAGCAACTCTACCGCTGCGCCACCGTGGCGCACGATTTAAATCAATTTAAAAGTCACTTGACCATGAGCATGGATAGGAACGGTTTTGAGGGATTTGGACAAATGCAGGCATTTTGGTTGGCCTGGGTGAATTAGGGTGAAAGGCCTGTTTCTGTGCTGTTTGACACTATAACTCTAATCTCTGTCCTCATTTAATGGTTTGAACACTCAGAGTGTCTTTCATACATAACTGTCGGAGGTGGATGGGAGACCCCATAGTAGTAATAGGCAGCTAGAATCTTTTTTTGTTCCCAGAGAGGAAATGTCAAAAATTAGAGGGCCTTACTTTAAAGTTAGAGGGGCAAATCTTAAAGAAGATGTGTGGGGAATTTGTTTTAACACGGAGAGTATAACGTGCCTAGTAAGTGCTGCCAGAGGTGTTGGTGGAGGTAGATACAATAATGACATCTAAGAGGCTTTTAGATAGGCACACGGATAGGAGGATATAGAGGGATATGGCTCATGTGCAGGTAGAAGGGATTAGTTTAACTTGGCATTATGTTCAGCATGGACATTGTGAGCCAAAGGGTCTGTTCCTGTACTGTTCCACATCCTATGTTGCAACTCTTACTTTGACCACCTTTCTCCAAAAGCAACTTTAATAGTGAAGTTCGACTCGAGACTCTGGTGTACAATTTAGATTGAAACATGGCTAACATTCGTCTTTCGAATAATATTACCAAGTTAAAAAAAAAGACTATTCAATGTTTTATTCATGGAAAGCACCACGAAGGTTAGATAGAGGGAAAACATTTCCCTTGCCAGGGGAATCAAGAACAAGGGGGGCAGATTCACAACCCTACAGCCAAATGATTCAGGGGCAAAACCTACTTGTGGGTTTATCGTGATTTAAATAAAAGGTAATTGCACTTTAGGAAGCTCTGTAGTTGTGATAAAATGTTTTGCAAATGCAAGTTCCTGCTTCTTTCTTTAAGAGAACTACAGAAGAAATCTCTGGCTGAATCGTCCAGAAGGCTAGCAGATTTTGTGAAGCTTTACCGCCTGGAGACCTATTAAATGATTCTTTATTATTGTATGTTCTGAGTCTTTGCCTCCAACCTTTCTATCAGTTGTCTTCTACACCGATGAGACATTTTCTTGTTGCTTCTCATTACGTAGAATTGAGATTTAGCTTTGTACCGTGTCCCAGATGAATATTTAATCTAACTAAGCAGAGATCCAGTTTTAATTATATTTTTCATTATGAATACCCTATGCCCAATAGATCAGACAAACTTTAAGAACATCCCTGGCATAACAATATTAAAGCAAACTAGTTACATAGTGAAAAGGCTGATCAAAGTACACTGATAACACTTCACAGCTTAGATCAAATAGATTAAATTATCTGATTTTATCAGGTTTTTTTTAAAATAAGAAGAATCACTTTATTATAATGACCATGCCTTGCCTAACATTTTACATATTATTCTGTCACTAATCCGACTGCATTCAACAATAATCCAGAGATGAGTTCAAAATTTCCCCATGGCAGGTTGTAAAATTGAATTTCTTTTTTTCAAACAACTGCATCTCAAATAAGTCACTTATAAAAGTAAAAGCAACTTCAAATATCTCGACATGTTGCAAGAAACACAGCTGGTTTGTTAATGTATTTAGAGAAGGATACTTTTAGTTTAGTTTAGTTCAGTTTAGTTTTGAGATACAACGTGGAAACAGGCCCTTCGGCCCACCGAGCCCACGCTGACCAGCGATCACCCCGTACCTTAGGTCAATCCTAACACTAGGAACCATTCACAATTTACGGATGCCAATTACCCTAGAAACCTGTACATCTTTGGAGTGTGGGAGGAAACCGGAGCTCCCAGGGAAAACCCATGCAGTCATGGGGAGAACGTACAAACTCAATACAGACAGCACCCATAGTCAGAATCGAACCCCGGTCTCTGGTGCCGTAGGGCAGCAACTCTACTGCTGCGCCACCATGCCACTCTGTCACCCTTTTCCAATCAGGTCAATACATCAAGGAACAAACTGATGGGGAACCCAGTGGGTTTATGTTCATGAGACATCGAAGCAGAGTCGGGCCTATCGAGTTTGCTCCACTATCCTTCATCACTTATCTATCTTTCTCTCTCAACCCCATTCTCCTGCCTTCTCCCCTTAACCTTTAACACCCTTACTAATCAACAAACAATCGATGTCCACTTTAAAAATACTCAATGACTTGGCCTCCACCATCGCCTGTGGCAATGAATTCCACAAATTCACCACCATCTGGCTAAAGAAATTCCTCCCCATCTCCACTTTAAAAGTATGTCCTTTTATTCTGAGGCCATGCCCTCTGGTCCCATGGTCTTCCGCTACTGGAAGCATCCTCTCCACATGCACTCTATCTAGGCCACTCTAAATGGGTCAGAGAGCATCTGTGGAAAGAAATGGACAGATGGTGATTTCGGTCAATAGACAATAGACAATAGGTGCAGGAGGAGGCCATTCAGCCCTTCGAGCCAGCACCGCCATTCAATGTGATCATGGCTGATCATTCTCAATCAGTACCGCTATCCTTAAGGGCTCTATCCAGCTCTCTCTTGAATGCATTAAGAGAATTGGCCTCCACTGCCTTCTGAGGCAGAGAATTCCACAGATTCACAACTCTCTGACTGAAAAAGTTGTTCCTCATCTCCGTTCTAAATGGCCTACCCCTTATTCTTAAACTGTGGCCCCTGGTTCTGGACTCCCCCAACATTGGGAACATGTTTCTTGCCTCTAACATGTCCAACCCCTTAATAATCTTATACGTTTCGATAAGATCCCCTCTCATCCTTCCCCGGTCGGGATCCTTCTTCAAGAAGTAAACGGGGGACAATAGTTAGAAAGAAGTGAGGGGAAGGGGTAGGGCAACCGCTGGTAAATTATAGAAAAAAAACAAGGAACTACTCACCAGTCCATCAAATTTGTGGGGCAAGTTAGTCCAGTTAGCCCCACTCTATCTTTTTGAGAGATAGATATAGCTCTTAGGGCTAACGGAATCAAGGGATATGGGGAGAAGGCAGGAACGGGGTACTGATTTAGGACAATCAGCCATGATCATATTAAATGGCGGTGCTGGCCTGAAGGGGTGAATGGCCTATTCCTGCACCTAGTTTCTAAGTTTCTATGTTTTTCCAACACCCTGTGTTTTATTTTCCTTCGTGCTTTTCCAAGTCAACTACTGAACCTGTAACTCCGATTTTATCAGGTAGAGCGTTTTAAATCTATGGAACCACTGCATGAAAGATTTTTCCCTCTAGTTCCCGAGCGGGCACCACAGTCATAATATTCAAGCTGTGCCATTAAAGGCATCACGGTGCAACTCCTACTGTGGAGTGACAAAGAGACTGCAGATGCTGGAGTCTTGAGCAAAGCACAAAGTACTGGAGTAACTCAGCGGGTCAGGCAGCATCTCTGGAGAAAAGGAAAAGGTGATGTTTTGGGTGATTTCGGGTGAGTCTGAAGAAGGGTCTGGGCCAGAAACATCACCTATTCCTTTCCTTCAATGATGTTGTCGAGAGGGCAACATCCTTCAGACTCTGAAGAAGTCAGAGTCTGAAGAAGGGACCTGACCTGAAATGTCTCTCTCTCATTCCCACCACAAAGGCTGCCTGGCCTGCTGAGCAACTCCAGCACTTTGTGTTTTACTGATGATCATGGCGGGCATCTGAGATGGCAATCTCAAGATTCCAGTCTTTGTGAATGATAGAATCTAGGTCAAATTGCTGAGAATACGGGGAGATTTATTTTTAAATGAGAAGGTTGTAGGATTAGAGTAAATGGGTATTTGATGGCCAGCATGGACTAAGTGGGCCAAAGGGCTTGCTTTCATGCTGAATCTTGCTATGGCTTTGTGACTCCATTCATTCTCCCACAGATGCTCAGTTTGATTCAGTTCTGTCTGAATCATTTGACTCCGGGCTTCATTAGATTTTAGACCTTAGACTTTAGATTAGACTTTAGACATACAGATGTGATGCTTCGACTTATGATATTTCGACTTTGCGATGGTGCAAACGGCAGCGGCCCGTAGCGAGCCGCCACTCGCTTCCGGCCACGTGATCAGGTGTATTCAATGCATTCCGACGTACGATATACGGGGCTAGCGGAATCAAGGGATATGGGGAGAAGGCAGGAACGGGGTACTGATTGAGAATGATCAGCCATGATCACATTGAATGGTGGTGCTGGCTCGAAGGGCCGAATGGCCTACTCCTGCACCTATTGTCTATTGTCTATTGTCTAAGAAGGAACTTGGGAAAATTTCAATCACCAGGTCAGTCAGCTGAACAAGTCTTTGGACATACAGACTGATATGTATCCAGATCCTGATTAATTCTATCCCAGGATCTTAAAAGAAGTAGCCATTGCAACTATTGATGAGATTTCCCCAAACTCCCAAGATTTAGGGAAAGTTCTTTTGGATCAAAAAATAGCAAATGTAACTCCTTCTTTTTAAGAAGACAGGGGGAACAGTAACCAGGAAACTTAGATTCACACCCATCGAAGGAAAACATTAAATGCTATGATTAAAAGTCGGTAGAAGCGACTCAAAAGAAAAATTACTAGGCAATCATATTAAGCTATCATAGTTTTGTGAGAGGAAAATCATGTTTGACCAATCTACTCAAGTATCGTGACAAGGGCAATAATTGCTATCCATAGTTGATCCTCCAGCTTCAATAGTGTAACGGAAGAATTAATGGGTCCTTGTCTGAACGTTATGGTGTTAATCAGTGAATTGGCAAATTATGTTAAGAGACCAGTCAGTTGAGACATGGTGTCACTGTGTTAATATAGTGGATCGTTGCACCTGACATCTCTGCAGGAATAGCTTCACAACTCCAACTGCAGCCATTCTACAAAGCACCACTCCATTCTCAAGGGAAAATAAAGATGGTCATTAAATCCCAGTCCTGCCAGTTATATCCTTCAATGAAACAAAAGATATTCATGTACAGCACATTACAAGGCGGCACGGTGGCGCAGCAGTAGAGTTGCTGCCTTACAGCGCTTCCAGAGACCCGGGTTCGATCCCGACTTTGCGTGCTGTCCGTATGGAGTTTGTACGTTCTCCCTGTGACTGCGTGGGTTTTCTCCGAGATCATCGGTTTCCTCCCACACTCCAAAGACGTTCAGGTTTGTAGGCTAATTGGCTTGTTATAAGTGAAAATTGTCCCTAGTGTGTGTAGGGTTGGTTTCATGTGCGGGGATCGCTGGTCGGTGCGGACTCGGTTGACCGAAGGGCCTGTTTCCGCGCTGTATCTCTAAACTAAACTGAACTAAACTAATTATTAAACTCCAACTTAAGCCAATTAACCTATCAACCTGTACATCTTTGGAGAGTGGGAGGAAATCGGAGCACCCGGAGTAAATCAATGCAGTCTCAGGGAGAACGAGCAAACTCCGTACAAACAGCACCCATAGTCGGGATCGAACCTGGGTCTCCGGCGCTGCAAACGCTGTGAGACAGCAACTCTACCGCTGCGTCACTCTGGCCGGGTATGGAGGGAAAGTGGCAGGGGATGAAAATCTCGACCTGAAACACTGCCTGTTCACTGTTGTGATATTGTAGGGACTACTTTATTGTATCACAGGGACTACTTTGTTTGCCTGTGTAGTAATGTGTATATAAGGTAATGATGTGATTAGGTGGCCACTCTGGTTCCAGGTGGCCACAGAATAAAGAGCCTGGAGTTAAGCTCCAGCATTGTAACCTTTTACACACGTGTACTTGTGGTCCGTCCAGAGTCTCAACAAAGGTACAACAGGTACCGGACCACGAAGTACAACATTCACTTCTCTCCACAGACGCTGCCTGACCCGCTGAGTTCCTCCTGTTGTTTGTTTCGTGCTCAAAATTCCAGCCTCTGCCGTCTCCTCTGTTCTTATCTTTTTATCCTGGTAAACAGTGTGATCATCTTTCATATTACTGAAACCGAAGCATATGTTTCAAGTGTAAAATCGCAAAATGACAAGTACAGGTAATTCTGAGTCAGACAAATCTATCCTGATATGAAATTAATTCTCATAAACGCCAACTTGCACACACACCAAGATTAAAACGTATCATATTACTGGATTTCCAAGCAACTTAGAATCAGCCTTTATTCATCACATAGACCAGTTTCCACCCACTGTGTTTGTCTTTCATCTCTGCACATATTCAACAGAGAAAATCAACTTGCTTCAATTGTATTTCTGACAACACAAAAAAAATCAAACACAAACCTATTTGTTGATCTCCTTGGCAACTGTGGGGAAGAGATAAAAAAGAAAAAAATCAAAGAAAATAAATCAAAACACAAAACATCAGAGACACGGAGTAATTGAATCATATTTGTTAAAAGGTGATTTGTGGTAAACTTACATTGGGACTCGAGACTTTGTTCGCAATGCGTCACCGCAGAGGACTGATGTCTCGAAGAGGCACGTAGGGTTGAAATTATGCTACTTACAACCAACAATAGAGTCATAGAGTCATAGAATGATACAATGTGGAAACAGGCCCTTCGGCCCAACTTGCCCATACCAGCCAACAATGTCCCAGCTACACTAGTCCCACCTGCCTGCATTTGGTCCATATCCCTCCAAACCTGTCCTATCCATGTACCTGTCTAACTGTTTCTTAAATGATGGGATAGTCCCACCCTCAACCACCTCCTCTGGCAGCTTGTTCCATACACCCACCCTTTGTGTGAAAAAGTTACCCCTCAGATTCCTATTAAATCTTTTCCCTTTCACCTTGAACCTATGTCATCATATCATATATATACAGCCGGAAACAGGCCTTTTCGGCCCACCAAGTCCGTGCCGCCCAGTGATCCCCGTACATTAACACTATCCTACACCCACTAGGGACAATTTTTACATTTACCCAGCCAATTAACCTACATACCTGTACGTCTATGTCCTCTGGTCCTCGATTCTCCTACTCTGGGCAAGAGACTGTGCATCCACCCGATCTATTCCTCTCATGATTTTGTGCACCTCTGTAAGATCTCCCCTCATCCTCCTGCTCTCCATGGAATAGAGACCCAGCCTGCTCAACCTCTCCCTATAGCTCACACCCTCTAGTCCTGACAACATCCTCGTAAATCTTTTCTGAACCCTTTCAAGCTTGAGAATATCATTCCTATAACATGGTGCCCAGAACTGAACACAATATTCCAAATGCGGTCTCACCAACGTCTTATACAACTGCAACATGACCTCCCAACTTCTATACTCAATACTCTGACTGATGAAGGCCAAAATGCCTAAAGCCTTTTTGACCACCTTATCTACCTGTGACTCGACCTTCAAGGAACCATGCACCTGTACTCCTAGATCCCTCTGCTCTACAACACTACCCAGAGGCCTACAATTTACTGTGTAGGTCCTGCCCTTGTTCGACGTCCCAAAATGCAACACCTCACACTGAGAAAAGAGAAGTCACCCATTTACCCATAATACTAATTTTCAGAGCAAATAGGGAAAATGATTGCTTGGCAAAGGAAAACTTTCAGTTGTCTGACCAATAAAGGGAACTCCAGCAAAAATAAAACATGGATCAAGTACAATGAAAATATGATAAAAAGACTGCGTTATTACAAAACTGTAAAATATGCATACAACCGTTGCAACATGAATACTATAAATTGTTGTGTTTTGAGTCAGGGAAACACTTGGGGCTCTCTCGTGGCGTTTTTCCAGTGGGTACAGTCAAGGTCTGAATAAACAAACTTTTTCGAGAATCTCACCACTGCGGTACGAGATTTTCTTCGGGCCTACCTGAGCCATAATTAAGAGAATGTCTGGGCCCCATATGAATGCTGGATTCAGGACGCAGGCCACTGGCCGAGCTTTGTTGACCTCCCAGCGGAGCGAGCTGTCCGTCGGGGGAATGTTGCCGACTGGCCCGCTGCAGACTGCAGGAGTACGTGCTGAGGGACGCACTGAAGCTCGGTGCAGCCAACGCCAAGGCCCTGTGGGGGAGGGCCACAGTCTAGGGTCCTTCCGCTGCTGGACATGGGGGGCAGGGTGTGGTGGAGATGCCCCTCCAAATAAGGGATACTGTGTCAATGTGTGTAAATGTAAGTAAATGTCTGTAAATTTGGAAGTGAATGCCTGTATTGAATGTGTAACCTCCGGAAATGTCGGATGGGTTTTGTTAAAAAAGAAGATGTTCTGTAAGCAAATATTTATTACTTGAATAAAGTATTTTTTGATCTAAAACCCCCCCCCCCAAAAACGGAATTACCTCCAACATTTACCTCATGAATTTAGAGTGTTAATGGATTTCTATATCACTAGGTACAAAAGGGCTATTGCAGGGTGTTGATTTACCAGCCTTCATTTCTTTGACAACGGTGCATGGTACATTGAGGCCCTTTGGATGTTTAGACTGATGCAGTCTGACTTATATAGTCAGTCTTTGCACACATGTAATGCCAATTGAACTCTCATGTAAATGTCATTTTTGCGTGGAGCAACGGAATAATTGATAAACAATTACAGAACAGTGCAGCACAGGAACAGGATGCTTTCAACCACAATGTCTGTGCCGAACATGGTGCCATGTTCAGCTAATCTCACCTACCTGCACATAATGCATTCACTGGCATTTCCATGTACCTACCTAGAAGCCTCTTAAACCCCACTATCTTACCTGTCTCCACCAGCACTGCTGGCAGTATATTACATGCACCCACCCCTCAGTGTGTGCAAAAAATCTGTCCCACACACATCTCACTTAAACCTTCTTGGACACAAAAAGCTGGAGTAACTCAGCGGGTCAGGCAGCATCTCCGGAGAAAAGGGTCGACACCCTTCTTCAGACTGAGTCGGGGGGGAAGGGAAACGAGAGATATAGACGATGATGTAGAGAGATATAGAACAAATGAATGAAAGATATGCAAAAACGATGATCAAGGAAACAGGCCATTGTTAGCTGCTAGGTGAGATCGAGAAGCTAGTGTGTTAGGTGAGACAATGAGACCCAACAAGACTCACTTCAACTTTGCCTCTCTCACCGTAAAGCTGTGCCCTCTAGTCTTTGACATTCCAACCTGAGATAAAGGTTGTGACTCTCTACCCTATCATTGCCTGATTGTGGATAAAACATTATTCCTTTTGCCGATGAAAAAAGAAAGCTAAAAGAGGTAACGAGCATTCCAAGGAAATCATCCAAATTTAACGAGAAAAATCTTAAAGTTACAAGGTTAACATAAGAAAGAAGTATTTATGACACTAAATGATAACCAATCAAAGATACATTTAGCATATTAATTGTGTTTAGTGTATTTTCAATAGCAATATTTCTTATTTCGGAGGATGTGTATACCAATTATATTTTATTATATTTCAGTGTATATTTTACTTGTCCTGTGTTGGCACCAAAATTAGTACTTGTGCCTTGGCAAAGTACAACAGTTCAATGGCAATCATTATTAATAAATCCAATCTTGTTAATGACTTGTTTACATTTCTTCCTCGGGAATTCAATTTCTGTTTCCATGGTGATATATTTTTTTTAATATGGTCTGTGCATTTTATTTCTTTCTCCTCTACTTAAACTTTTTGATTTGCACAAAGCTGTTGGGCTGGTCAGCAAATTAATATTTGTCCTATGCAGGGCTGCTGACTTGAGAAAATCATTGTCTAATGATGTAAGCACTTAGTCAAAGTAGCCATTGTTTTAGATTTTAGATTTTTTTTAGATTTAGAGATACAGCGCAGAAACAGGCCCTTCGGCCCACCGGGTCCGCGCCGCCCAGCGATCCCCGCACATTAACACTATCCTACACCCACTAGGGACAATTTTTACATTTGCCCAGCCAATTAACTTACAAACCTGTACGTCTTTGGAGTGTGGGAGGAAACCGAAGATCTCGGAGAAAACCCATGCAGGTCACGGGGCGAACGTACAAACTCCGTACAGACGGCGCTCGTAGTCAGGATCGAACCTGAGTCTCCGGCGCTGCATTCGCTGTAAGGCAGCAACTCTACCGCTGTGCCACCGTTATGGTTTAGCATATCATCATAATACCTATTTACCATTGAATTTGAGGGCAATCTTCCTGAACCTTAATATCAAGATCCCTTATACATTTAGTTCATGGTGAACTAATCCTTTCTAAACTATTGCCAACTTCATTCTTGGCTGAATGATGCCATGGCTAATTCGACACAAAGACTCGGGTACAGATGTCAATGAGGTAGTCAAGAGAGTCAAGAATCAAGAGTGTTTTATAGACAATAGACAATAGGTGCAGGAGGAGGCCATTCGGCCTTTCGAGCCAGCACCACCATTCAATGTGATCATGGCTGATCATTCTCAATCAGTACCCCGTTCCTGCCTTCTCCCCATACCCCCTGACTCCGCTATCCTTAAGAGCTCTATCTAGCTCTCTCTTGAATGCATTCAGTGAAGTTGGCCTCCACTGCCTTCTGAGGCAGAGAATTCCACAGATTCACAACTCTCTGACTGAAAAAGTTTTTCCTCATCTCAGTTCTAAATGGCCTACCCCTTATTCTAAAAACTGTGGCCCCTTGTTCTGGACTCTCCCAACATTTGGAACATGTTTCCTGCCTCTAACGTGCCCAACCCCTTAATAATCTAATACGTTTCGATAAGATCTCCTCTCATCCTTCTAAATTCCAGTGTATACAAGCCTAGTCGCTCCAGTCTTTCAACATATGATAGTCCCGCCATTCCGGGAATTAAAGGGAATCCAATTGATGGATGGAACAAAGGTGGACCCGGCCTGGGGGGACTGCCGTGAGGGAGGGGGGAGGGGGGAAGGGGGGGAGAACAAAGGGGGACCTGGTGGGACCTGGGACAAAGAGGGTACTTTGTAACTTTGCAAGCGCCATTTATGGGCGACTATTTGCACACCTTGGGTATACAAGCAAAGAATTTCACTGTGACTTGTCATATGTGACAATAAAGCATTCATTCATTCATTCATTCATTCATTCATTCATTCATTCATTCATTCATTCATTCATTCATTCATTCATTCATTCATTGTCATATGGCAAACGAAATTCTCTCAATGAAAGCCTACTGACATCAGCTGAGGCACAGATATTTGACGAGTTTTGGATAGCTGTTGGAGGTCTTGGAAAGCTTTTCTTGGCCACTCTCGGCGTGAAGGAGTTCCAGTATGACATTGCAAGCAACCTGGAAAACACCTTTTCCAGAATAGAAACAGTGATCAGCTCCATGCCTACGTTATCAGTTCTCACCTGCAGAATAGTTACAGTCATGCCCGAGCATTAGTTGTCCATTTTTAATCTTTCCTGAGGTGAAAATGTCATAAGGTCATAAAGTCATAAGTGATAGGAGTAGAACTTGGCCATTCGGCCCATCAAGTCTACTCCGCCATTCAATCGTGGCTGATCTGTCTCTCCCTCCTAACCCCATTCTCCTGCCTTATCCCCATAACCTCTGTCACCCAAACTAATCAAGAATCTATCTATCTCTGCCTTAAAAATATCCACTGACTTGGCCTCCACAGTCTTCTGTGGCAATGAATTCCACAGATTCACCACCCTCTGACTAAAGAAATTCCTCCTCATCTCCTTCCTAAAAGAACGTCCTTTAATTCTGAAGCTACCACCTCTAGTCCTAGACTCTCCCACTCATGGAAACATCCTCTCCACATCCACTCTATCCAAGCCTTTCACTATTCTGTTTTTTATCAATGAAGTCCCGCTTCATTCTTCAAAACTACAGCGAGTACAGGCCCAATGCCGACAAACGCTCGTCATAGGTTATCCTACTCATTCCTGGGATCATTCTTGCAAACCTCCTTAGGGCCCTCTCCAGAGCCAGCGCATCCTTCCTCAGATATTGTGCCCCAAAGTTGCTCACAATAGACAATAAACAATAGACAATAGGTGCAGGAGGAGGCCATTCGGCCCTTCGAGCCAGCTCCGCCATTCAATGTGATCATGGCTGATCATTCTCAATCAGTACCCCGTTCCTGCCTTCTCCCCATACCCCCTGACTCCGCTATCCTTAAGAGCTCTATCTAGCTCTTTCTTGAATGCTTTCAGAGAAATGGTCTCACAAATGGTCTCGTATTTGATATGAGCAACCACCATCCTTCCGATGAAGATGCTCTCCCATTGTTGATGGGCAGTGAGCATCCGGGCTTAAGATATATGTGGCACCAACAATATATGCACAAATCAAGCCAGCAATTTTGATGAGCTACCTCACCATACTTGTGCACATGGCAACAAACTCAACTGGATTTCTTCTTGAGGCAGACAAAATGTGTGGGGAGGGAACTGCAGAAACTGGTTTAAACCAAAGACAGACACAAAAAGCTGGAGTAACTCAGTGGCTCAGGCAGCATGCCCTGGAGAAAGGGTGTAGGTGACGTTTCAGTCTAAAGAAGAGTCTCGACCCGAAATGTCACGATTCCTTTTCTCCAGAGATGCTGCCTGACCGCTGAGTTATTCCTGCTTTTCGTGTCTGTCTTTGAACTTGAGGCAAATGATTTATCAGTTATGGCCTTTGGATTTGTCCTTTGCTTTTGTTGAAGTTGCGGGTTTGGAAGATTGTGTAAAAGAATCCAGTACGAGGTGCCAAGTTTCTTGTCAGGGAGCGCGTCACAATGTCAAAATAAGAATAGGCGAGAAAGTTCAGCGTGTTGGTTTGGACGCCAATAGGAAGTTGTGAGTTCATCAGTTAGAGTCGTAGAGTCAAAGATTCACACGCAGCATGGAAACAGACCCTCACCCATGTCGACCAAGACGCCCCATCCAAGCCAGTCCCATTTGCTCAATCTTGGCCCATATCCCTCTAAATCTTTCCTATCTGTGTACCTGTCCAAACGTCTTTTAGTAGCACCTTCCTCAACCACCTCCTCTGGCAGCTCGTTCCATATACCCACCACCCTCTGTGTAAACGTTAGCATCATTTTATGATATCCAGTACTGCTCCCCGGAATGATTTTTTTTACACTCTTCATAAAGCAATGCCAGCATTCTGGGGCATTCTGGAAAGACCCAAACAGTCTTTCCAGGTGAGACAAAGGTTCACCTGCACCTCCTCCAACCTCATCTATTGCATCCACTGCTCTAGATGTCAACTTATTTACATCGGCGAAACCAAGTGCAGGCTCGGCGATCGCTTCGCTGAACACCTGCGCTCGGTCCGCATTAACCAAAATGATCTCCCGGTGGCCGAGCACTTCAACTCCCCCTCCCATTCCCAGTCTGACCTTTCTGTCATAGGCCTCCTCCAGTGCCATAGTGAGGCCCACCGGAAATTGGAGGAACAGCACCTCATATTTCGCCTGGGCAGTTTGCAGCCCAGTGGTATGAACATCGACTTCTCCAACTTTAGATAGTTCCTCTGTCCATCCCTTCCCCTCCTCCTTCCCAGTTCTCCCTCTATCTTCCTGTCTCCATCTATATCCTTCCTTTGCCCCGCCCCCCTGACATCAGTCTGAAGAAGGGTCTCGACCCGAAACGTCACCCATTCCTTCTCTCCTGAGATGCTGCCTGACCTGCTGAGTTACTCCAGCATTTTGTGAATGAATACCAGCATTCTGGGTAATGGATGGAATGGAATGGAACGGAATACTTCATTGTCACGTGTGACAAGTCGCAGTGAAATTCTTTGCTTGCGTACCCAAGGTGTGCAAATAGTCGCCACGTAAAGGGCACTGACAAAGTTACAAAGCACGACGGCCGGATCCTCCTTTGTTCTCTCCGTTGTTTTTTTTCCGTAAGCCAGCAGCTGCAGTTTCTTGGTTTTACCTTCAGGATTTTTCCTTTTTAATAATACAATTGCTTTATCCACAACTTTCTCTTTACCCCATCATCTGTTGCTTAAGCCTTTGTCATTTTTCGCTGCTTGTTCACCATCCTTTAGATTAAGTAATTCCAGATAATTTTCTCGCTTTGTAATTATTTCCTTATTCCCCTTTGGTATTATTCGTACCATTCGTTACTCTTTATTTGATTCGGTGTTTTTAATGAATAGGGAAATAAACATTTGAGCAGAATTGGATTATCAATCGTCAAAAAAATTTAAATCAAATAATGCAGAATGTGTTTGTGTTCACAATTTTGTTTTCAGAATGTTTAATGTGACTCGCATTTTGCAGAAATATATTTTGTTCTTAATCTTTTTGCTAATCTGAAATTGCTTTTTATTCACTTGTTCATCTATTCAATCCATTTTTTTCCCCACACTACATTTTGATTACTGTTTCCACCCATCAAATCCACTTCTCGGGGGACATCAGGATAATCGTGTAGTTGGCAGATGTCACCAGCATTGCTGTTCCATGGTCTTCAAATCGGACTGATTTGGAAGACTTTCATGTTTACTCACACCATGTTGTGTTAGCGCAGAAAAAAAGCTGACAAAACATGTTTTGCAGGGGATAGACACAGAAAGCTGGAGTAACTCAGCGGGGCAGGCAGCATCTCTGGAGAGAAGGAATGGGTGACGCTCCGGGTCGAAACCCTTCTCCAGTGCTTGGAGTCAAGCTGTGTAAGGAGGTGACCAGAGTTCCGTCACTGGGGTCGAGACCCTTCTCCAGTGCTTGGAGTCAAGCTCTGTAAAGAGGTGACCAGAGTTCCGTCACTGGGGTTTTGAAGCCCTCAATCGGTGTCTGTTTTTTTCTCTTTCTCATATCATATCATATCATATATATACAGCCGGAAACAGGCCTTTTCGGCCCACCAAGTCCGTGCCGCCCAGCGATCCCCGTACATTAACACTATCCTACACACACTAGGGACAATTTTTACATTTACCCAGCCAATTAACCTACATACCTGTACGTCTTTGGCGTGTGGGAGGAAACCGAAGATCTCGGAGAAAACCCACGCAGGTCACGGGGAGAACGTACAAACTCCTTACAGTGCAGCACCCGTAGTCAGGATCGAACCTGAGTCTCCGGCGCTGCATTCGCTGTAAAGCAGCAACTCTACCGCTGCGCTACCGTGCCGCCCGTCAGTAATGTAATCCTTTCCGTCAGTCACGGGATGGAAGGCTGTGAGGTTGGCTAATGTTTATATTGACCTACCCAGAGATAAACGTTGGGAGTGAAATGCACTGCGTTCATTCGTAATCAAACATGTTTCTCTGGTAATATGTTAAGTCTAGGCCTACCTTCATTTAGTGAACAGCCCGAGGTCTCATTATACTCAATGCCATTCGAGCCCTTCATTGGCATGCAAAGACCTTAAGGCTTGGAAACATCTGAGAAGCCCGACAATGGTTCTGTTCATTTTATGAGCTGCAGGCAACCATCCTAATGATGGATCAGCTCTTTGATGCGCAAGGCAGGATTTCCCAGTCGACAGCGGAGAATGCAATGTCTTCAAATAGAGCTTATCACCCTGGTAGAGCAATGCCTTTGATGTGGGTCCGCCCCTCTCCATCAGTTGCTGGAGGAGGACTCCTGGATTCCAGCAACAGTGTTAAGTAAATTAAGTAAATGGAGCCTCAAATCAGATTGAAGAATTCTAACTGCAGCAAACCAGGAAGGAAAAAGCTCCAATTTAGGTCATGAGGTCATAAGGTCATAAGTGATAGGAGCAGAATAAGGCCATTCGGCCCATCAAGTCTACTCCGCCATTCAATCATGGCTGACCGATCTCTCCCTCCTAACCCCACTCATATCATCATAAGCCATAAGTGATAATTAATCTAATGTTTTATCTAATGTCTTAAATTTCTCTAAAAGAGTACAATATTGAGCTATAATATCGAGGCCCGACTGGATTATGGTGGTGTTTATTAAGTTTTCTCCCTTTTATTCCACACCTATATCCATTCCAGTGACCCTCCATTCCTCTCACCATCACACACCACTTGTCTCAGCTCAAAACTATCTATAATCTAGAGTTTGAAGTCTCTGTGATATGGAAGATAGATACAAAATGCTGGAGTAACTCAGCAGGGCAGGCAGCATCTCTGGATAGAAGGAATGGGTGACCGTTCGGGTCGAGACCCTTAGTCGGACTCAGGACCATATTCTCACCACACTTTGAACAAATGACTTACTTTTCAGTTCTCTATTGAATGTTTTCACTGACTATCTTCCATTGATGTCTTCCAATCTTCTCCGCAGCATCACACTTGAGGGGGATGGAGTGGAGGGGGGTAGGGTGGAGGGGAGGGGGAGGGGAGGAGGGAGGGAGGAGGGGAAGGGGAGGGGGAGGGGAGGAGGGAGGGGGGAGAAAGGGGGAAGGAGGGAGGGGCGAGGGGAGGGTAGGGGAGGGGGAGGGAAGGAGGGAGGGAGGAAGGAAAGGGGAGGGGAGGGGAGGAGGGAGGAGGAGGTAGGGGGAGGAGGGAGGGAGGGGGAGGAGGGGGGGGAGAGGGTTGAGGGGAGGGGAGGGGGAGGAGAGGGTGCTGCACCAATGCAGGAGATGTTTGGGCCCAACGGGTCCACTTGGTCTATTTACCCTTGTAATTCTCCTGCCTGGCTTTCTAATGTCTGTATATCCTTTGGTTTAAATGCCAGTCTCAATTGAATGTGGCATTCCAAGTGCAGTCTAACCAAAATTCAGTGCGGATTGAGCAGAACATTTATTTTTAAAATTCAATACCACCCCTAGAGGGCGATACAGTGGCGTGACGGTAGAATTGCTGCCTGACAGCGCCAGGGGCCCAGGTTCGATCCTGACTGCGGGTGGTGTCTGTACGGAGTTTACGTGTTCTCCCTGTGACTGCGTGGGTTTTCACCAGGTGCTCTGGTTTCCTCCCATATTCCAAAGGCATGCAGGTTTGTAGATTAATTGGCCTCTGCAAATTGTCGCTAGTGTCTAGGACTCGTGAAGCTGGGACATGTTGGCCGGTGTGGGCAAGTTGGGCCGAAGGGCCTTTTTCCATGCTGTATCACTCTGTGACTCCGTGACTACAAGCAGTGTTCGGGTGATCGTAGGTCGGTGCGGACTTGGTGGGCTGAAGGGCCTGTTTCCGCGCTACATCTTTAAAACTAAAAACTAAAACAAGAACTAAAACAAAGAACTGAAACTAAAACCAAAGAATAAAACTTTGGGTTTGATTTATTTTTTATGGGCAAAAATAAACTGCTGGAGGAACTCAGCAGATCAAGGAGCAAAATGGACAGACAATGTTTCGGGCAGGTATTCTTCACTCCTCAGATGCTGTCTGACCCGTAGAGTTCCTCCAGCAATTTTTTTTTTTGTGCTCAAGATTCCAGCATCTGCAGTTCCTCGTGTACATGTACTTTTTAAGGTCCTATCCTCCAAAGGTGGAACCCCGCCTGACATGACCCTTCCAAGTAATACGCGACCTCCTCTAATCAGGCGACCAAACATACTGTCTTGCATGTACGTGTTCTGAACTTAATTATTTAAACCTCTTGTGTTTGGCTTCATGTCACATGTTACCTTCTTTCTCAGATAATAACAACAACTTGTTAAGGGGTTATTAAGGGGTTATTAAGGGGATTATTAAGGGGATTATTAAGGGGTTGGACACGTTAGAGGCAGGAAACATGTTCCCAATGTTGGGGGAGTCCAGAACAAGGGGCCACAGTTTAAGAATAAGTGGTAGGCCATTTAGAACTGAGATGCGGAAAAACTTTTTCAGTCAGAGAGTTGTGAAT
This sequence comes from Rhinoraja longicauda, assembly GCF_053455715.1. Classification (NCBI taxonomy): domain Eukaryota; kingdom Metazoa; phylum Chordata; class Chondrichthyes; order Rajiformes; family Arhynchobatidae; genus Rhinoraja; species Rhinoraja longicauda. Next base: position 9,508,032 of record NC_135955.1, read on the forward strand.
CTGTGGAATTCTCTGCCTCAGAAGGCAGTGGAGGCCAATTCTCTGAATGCATTCAAGAGAGAGCTAGATAGAGCTCTTAAGGAAAGCGGAGTCAGGGGGTATGGGGAGAAGGCAGGAACGGGGTACTGATTGAGAATGATCAGCCATGATCACATTGAATGGCGGTGCTGACTCGAAGAGCCGAATGGCCTCATCCTGCACCTATTGCCTATTGTCTATTATTGTCTACCCTATCCTATAGTTTAGTTTAGTTTAGTTTAGTTTAGTTTAGTTTAGTTTAGTTTAGTTTAGTTTAGTGATATAGAGCAGAAACAGTGCCTTCGACCCACCAAGTCCGCACCGACCAGCGATCCCCGCAAATTAACACTATCCTACACATGCTCGGGGCAATTTACACCTATACCAAGCCAATTAACCTACAAACCTGTACGTCTTTGGTGTGTGGGAGGAAATCGGAGGATCCCGGAGAAAACCCAGGCGGTCACGGGAAGAACGTACAAATTCCGTACAGACAGCACCCGTAGTCGGGATCGAACCCGGGTCTCCGGCGCTGCAAGCGCTGTAAGGCAGCAACTCTACCGCTGTGCCACCGTTATGGTTTAGCATAACATCATAATACCTATTTACCATTGAATTTGAGGGCAATCTTCCTGAACCTTAATATCAAGATCCCTTATACATTTAGTTCATGGTGAACTAATCCTTTCTAAACTATTGCCAACCTCATTCTTGGCTGAATGATGTCATGGCTAATTCGACACCAAGACTTGGGTACAAATGTCAATGAGGTAGTCAAGAGAGTCAAGAATCAAGAGTGTTTTATAGACAATAGACAATAGGTGCAGGAGGAGGCCATTCGGCCTTTCGAGCCAGCACCACCATTCAATCCCACTGATTTTGACTGCAAGCTTAAAACCATAATTCATGGATGTTCATCCATCCCATTGCAAAATCGCCAGCGTGGAACTGCTGCTGCCTACTTTAATCTTATTAAATAGAAAAGAAAGTCAAGTCCTATCAATGCAATTATGAATATAAATTGGAATGAAGAAACATCTGTATTCTCCCCCCCAGATGGCCACCTACAACGATTCATCTCTCAGTTGCTGGCCAACCATTTCTTCCAGTCCCCACGGGCTGCTTGAAGTTGTGTTTTGCATTCTGCAGAGCTTAGCCTTTGCATTTGCACATTAAAGTCTCAGTAGCAGGGTCACAGTTATCTTCCAAAGGACACCAAAATGCTATCAGGTGTGAATGCCTTTCACAATGAACAGTCTGTATGCAGGAGATAATTATCAAATGAAAGCTAGTTAAGTGAGAAAACAAATGTTGACGCAGATGCAAGTTGCCTTCAGCCCCGTATCCAAGGTTACAGGGCAGCCTGGAAAGGAGGCAGCAATATTGTCATGGAGGCTGGTTTCTCTGCATGCCAGTTAGACAGGAGTTAAAAGAATAATGCACTGCAATCTCTGCTGCAGCCTTGTTCCATTTGATCGAAGAGCATAAAATAAAACTAAAAGACCATGCAGAAACTATGGGTTGCCTTACCTGGTTTATAGGAAGGAACTACAGATACCGGTTTAAGCCGAATACAGTCACAAAATGCTCCCCTACCCAAGTCGCACCGGCTAATATTGATCTCTCTAACTTCAAGTAGTCCCTGCATTCCTTCCCTCTCCATTCCTCCACCACCCAAGTCACACCAGCTTCTCGTTCTCACCTAGCAAACACCTAACAATGGCCTGTTTCATTTATCATCGTTACTTTTTTGCATACCTTTCGTTTATTTGTTCTATATCTCTCTACGTCTAGATCTCTACATCTAGATCTCTCACCATCTAGATCTTTCATGTCCCTTTCTCCCCCGATTGAATACACAGAGGAGGTATTTATTCACAAAATGCTGGAGTAACTCAGCAGGTCAGGCAGCATCTCAGGAGAGAAGGAATGGGTGACGTTTCGGGTCGAGACCCTTCTTCAGACTGAAGGGTCTCGACCCGAAATGTCACCCGTTCCTTCTCTCCAGAGATGCTGCCTGTCCCGCTGAGTTACTCCAGCATTTTGTGTCTATCTTCGGTTTCCTTAGCTCCTCGAACATTTCTACACAATATACGTGTACATTTTTACACGCTGCACTAGCATTGGCAATCCAATGCAAACCCAATGCCCAGGAACGAAGGAGGTTCTGCAGAGAGGGGTACATTGCCTGGTTCATCATGTGTGTATTGACCTCCCCACCATCGAAGGGATCTACAGGAAGCGCTGCCTCAAAGATATCATGCAACATCATCAAAGACCCGCACCCGACTCTGGTCACGCTCCCGACTCACTACCATTGGGAAGAAGGTGTAGAGGAACATGAGAACCATGACCTCTAGGATCGGGGTCTCGACCCGAAACGTCACCCATTCCTTCTCTCCTGAGATGCTGCCTGACCCGCTGAGTTACTCCAGCTTTTTGTGATATCTAGGATCAGGACGAGCTTCTTCCCAGCTCTGAACCATACTGCACAATCCCAACCACAGCCCTACCTCAGCAACATTAGCGCGCAACAAGAACGCTTTTCACTGTACCTCAGTACACATTTTTGGGGTTTTTTGCGCAACTGCCAATAGCTGGGCCAACGGCGGCATGGTGGCACAGCGGTACAGTTGCTGCCTTACAGCGAATGCAGTGCTGGAGACTCAGGTTCGATCCTGACTACGGGCGCCGTCTGTATGGAGTTTGTACGTTCTCCCCGTGACCTGCGTGGGTTTTCTCCAAGATCTTCGGTTTCCTCCCACACTCCAAAGACGTACAGGTATGTAGGTTAATTGGCTGGGTAAAATGTAAATATTGTCCCTAGTGGGTGTAGGATAGCGTTAGTGTGTGGGGATCGCTGGGCGGCACGGACCCGGTGGGCCGAAGGGCCTGTTTCTGCGCTGTATCTCTAAATCTAAATAAATCTAGTGCGGGTTTCGCTCACGTGGGCACTGGCTGCAAAAGGGTTATTTAGACTTTTACGTGGGCAAGTTTGGCGAGATGATCCATGTCCAAGTTGTCGAGCTGTGACTTGAAGAGTGACAAGGTTGGTGCGCGCATCTGGTGGTGCCATGAAGGATATTCCACTCTGGGACAGTCCATGGATATAGTGACTGTAGGTCGCTATGTTTGTTTGCTCTAATGCTAGTATAAATGAAGTGACCTGAAGACTGTCTTGTAAATTTCTGGGTATTGGATTGAATGAAGTGAGATATGTTACTGGGGATGATTGCATGAGTCTCTTTGTCGACAGTACATAAGCGGGCTTTAGTGCGTCTTGACTCCAGCAACTCACAGCCAAGGCGGTTTAACATATCAGAGACGCATGGGTATTGGAGTAAAGAGGTCCTTCTGCAGTTGTACAGGGCCCTAGTGAGACCACATCTGGAGTATTGTGTGCAGCTTTGGTCTCCTAATTTGTGGAAGGATATCTTTGTCATTGAGGCAGTGCAGCGTAGGTTCATGAGGTTAATCCCTGGGATGGCAGGATTGTCATATGAGGAAAGATTAGAAAGACTGGGCTTGTATTCACTGGAATTTAGAAGGATGACAGGGGATCTTATAGAAACATGTAAAATTATAAAAGGACTGGACATGCTAGATGCAGGAAAAATGTTCCCAGTGTTGGGTGAGTCCAGAACCAGGGGCCACAGTCTAAGAATAAAGGGGAGACCATTTAAAACTGAGATGAGAAAAAAACTTTTTCACCCAGAGAGTTGTGAATTTGTGGAATTCTCTGCCACAGAGGGCAGTGGATGCCAATTCACAGTTAGATAGAGCTCTCGGGGCGAGCGGAATCAAGGGATATGGGGATAAGGCAGGTACGGGTTACTGATTGTGGATGATCAGCCATGATTACAATGAATGGCGGTGCTGGCTCGAAGGACCAAATGGCCTCCTCCTGCACCTATTTTCTATGTTTCTCTGTTTCTATGTTTCTGTGTTTCCATTAGAGGCTGGAGCTCTATTCCTTGGAGCGCAGGAGTATGAGGGGTGATCTTACAGAGGTGGATAAAATCATGAGAGGAATAGATTGGGTAGATGCACAGACTCTCTTGCCCAGAGTAAGGGAATCGAGGACCAGAGGACATAGGTATAAGGTGAAGGGGAAAAGATTTAATAGGAATCTGAGGGGTAACATTTTCACACAAAGGCTGGTGGGTGTATGGAACAAGCTGCCAGAAGAGGTAGTTGAGGCTGGGACTATCCCAACGTTTAAGAAACAGTTAGACAGGTACATGGAAAGGAAAAGGTTTGGATGGATATGGACCAAATGAGGGCAGGTGGGACTAGTGTAGCTGGGACATGTTGGCCGTTGTGGGCAAGTTGGGCCGAAGGGCCTGTTTCCACACTGTATCACTCTATGACTCTATGACTCTGCTCTGTGACACAAGGGCCTTTCTTGTTCTTTCAGGGGATGCGGAGAAAGTCATACAGAAAGTCAAGAACCGTGCGTGAATCACAGGCTCTTGCTGGTGTGCCAATTGTATTGTTACTCAATATTGATTTGGAAGCACTGCTCCTTTACAGGGAAGCATTACTGACAAAGATCGCAGCTTTTTATCCAAGCCGGCCTGCACATTCCATAGACTAGAATAGAATAGTGGCGCAGCGGTAGAGTTGCTGCCTTACAGCGAATGCAGTGCCGGAGACTCAGGTCCGATCCTGACTACGGGCGCCGTCTGTACGGAGTTTGTACGTTCTCCCCGTGACCTGCGGGGGGGTTTTCTCTGAGATCTTCGTTTCCCTCCCACACTCCAAAGACGTACAGGTTTGTAGGTTAATTGGCTGGGCAAATGTAAATATTGTCCCTCGTGGGTGTAGGATAGTGTTAATGTGCGGGGATCGCTGGGCGGCGCGGACCCGGTGGGCCGAAGGGCCTGTTTGTGCGCTGTATCTCTAAATCTAAATCTAAATCTAAATAGAATAGAATAGGCTTTATTGTCATCCAAAAACATGTTACCCGCAGTCAACAATGAGAAGGAATAAAAAGAAAGCAATAAAACCCACAATCACAAAACCAACATAAAACAAACAAAAAATAGAGGGAGCCCAGTGAAGATTCACCGGACAGATTCCAGGGACTGACGAGATGTAAAAAAGAGAGATGAGCGTTAGGACGAAGATGAGGAGAGACGTGTTTACTCTCGGCATTGTTTCTTTGGAATTTTCTCACGTGGGTCATTAACTGGATTCAGAACTGAGATATATAGATTTCTTGATATTGAAAGAACAAAGGGGTTTCGGAAGAGGCAGGGAAATGGTATTGAGGTAGAAAATAAACTGATATGAACTTTAACCATTTACCAACCAGACCAACTGTGAAAATCCATAAAAATAAACCTCAATTAAATTAGGTGTGATTGCATTTTTGACAGTGTAATAAGCAAAATTATTCTTTGGAAACCACTTTCACCCAGAAAACATTTTTTTTTTTCATTTGTGGAATTCAATTATTTCACGTGAAGTATCTTGAAGTGTAAGTTTGAATAGTGCCTATTTACAACATTTCTATCTGACAGAGTCAAACACAGATGGAGATATACAGGTCAAAAGCAGGCCATTGGACCCAGCGGGTCATAGGCATAGTCATACAGTAACAAACAGACCCTTTGGCCCAACTTTCCCATGCTGACCATTATGCCTCAACTACACTACTCCCACCTGCCCAAACTTGGTCCATCTACCTCCAAATCTATGCTATCCATGTATGCGTCTAAATGTTTCTTAAACATTGTGATAGTGCCTGCCTCAACTACCTCCTCCGGCAGCTGGTTCCATGTGCCTACAACCCTTTGTATAAAAATGTTATCGTTCAGGTTCCTGTTAAATCTCTCCCCCCCCCCCCCCCCCTCACCTTAAACCTGTGTCCCCTGGTTCTTGATTCCCTGACTCCAGGTAAAAGATTGTAAGAAAATAACTGCAGATGCTGGTACAAATCGAAGGTATTTATTTCACAAAATGCTGGAGTAACTCAGCAGGTCAGGCAGCATCTCGGGAGAGAAGGCATGGGTGACGTTTCGGGTCGAGACCCTTCTTCATGTCCTATCCTTGTGCCTGACTAACTGTTTCTTGAATGTTGGGATAATCCCAGCCTCAACTACCTCCTCCGGCAGCTTGTTTCACACATCCACCACCTTTTGTGTGAAAAAGTTACCCCTTCAGATTCCTATTAAATCGTTGCCCCTTCACCTTGAACCTATGCCCTCTGATCCTCGATTCCCCTACTCTGGGCAAGAGATTCTGTGCATCTCCCCGATCTATTCCTCTCATAATTTTACACACCTCGATGAGATCACCCCTCATCCTCCTGCGATGTGAGAGGAGACCAGGGGAAACCCGCATGGTCTCAGAGAGAATGTGCAAATACCGCACGGACTGCACCTGAGGTTGGGATTGAACCCAGGCCAGTGGCGCTGTGAGGCAACAGCTCCACTGTGCTGCCCACTTCCTCTATTGAACGTCAGTTGCCAATTACCTGCTCTAGTTTATTAATGCCCTCCTGTAATTTGCTGCAGTCCTTCTCGGTATTGATTAGCCCTCTGATGTGATGCCATCTGTAAAATTAAAAGCAGTGGTATTGATCCCAGAGTCTATAATGTTTATATAAATGGTGACCGTCGTGACCACAACACTGACCCTTGTGGAACACCACTTCCCACCTTCTTCCACGCCCCTCCAAACCCCTTGACTGATTTTTGTCCTGAAGCCAGACAGCTATGCTTCAGACTGTATTTGCTGACCGCATTCATTACTTTAATACGTTCCGATCATCTCAGTTATGCAGGAAGCATTTTCAGTTTGGAGGTACAGTGTGGAAACAGGCCCTTCGGCCCTCTGAGTCTGTACTGACCAATAATCACCTGTCAGAGAGAGGCCCAGTGCAAAATGGAGGAACAGCACCTCATATTTTGTTTGGGCAGTTTACACCCCAGCGGTATGAACATTGACTTCTCCCACTTCATGTAGTCCCCGCTTCCCATCTCTATCCCCTCCCCCTTCCCAGTTCTCCCACTAGTCTTCTGTCTCCGACTACATCCTATCTTTGTCCCGCCGCCTCCCCTGACATCAGTCTGAAGAAGGGTCTTGACCCGAAACGTCACCCGTTCCTTCTCTCCTGAGATGCTGGCCTGACCCGCTGAGTTACTCCAGCATTTTGTGTCTACCTTTGAACTGCAGATGTTGGTTTACACAAAAGGTTACAAAGTGCTGGAGTAACAGAGGAGCAGGTCAGGCACCATGGATACCTGACGTTTTGGTTCGAAACCTTCTTCAGAACCCCAAAGGTGACGCTTCGGGTTGGGGCCCCACGTCAGACCCCATAGGTGACATTTCAGGCTGACACCCTCCTTCAGAAGAAAGCTCCTGACCCGAAAAATCAGCTCGGCAACGGTGGCGCAGCGGTAGAGTTGCTGCTTTACAGCGAATGCAGTGCCGGAGACTCAGGTTCGATCCTGACTACGGGTGCTGTACTGTACGGAGTTTGTACGTTCTCCCCGTGACCTGTGTGGGTTTTCTCCGAGATCTTCGGTTTCCTCCCACACTCCAAAGACGTACAGGTTTGCAGGTTAATTGGCTGGGCAAATGTTAAAAATAAATTTAAAAATTGTCCCTAGTGGGTGTAGGATAGTGTTAATGTGTGGGGATCGCTGGGCGGCGCGGACCCGGTGGGCTGAAGGGCCTGTTTCTGCGCTGTATCTCTAAATCTAAAAAAAAATCTAAAACAAAATCATCTGTGGAGTGTGAAGAAGGGTCCCAACACAAAATGCTACCAATCCAGATTCTCCAGAGTTGCCACCTGACCCTCTGAGTTAGTCCAGCATTTTACGTCCTGCAGGGATATGGGTCCCAATCTGGCTGAGAAGGTGATGGGGCAGGTACAATTACAAAGTTTAAAAGGTAATTGGACAGGTTCATGGTTCCTAAAGATTGGAGGGAAATGGGCCAAACTTTGTGGGAAAAATGGGATTATCTTAGGTAGGCACTTTGATCAGTATTGATGAATTGGGCCGAAAGTCTGAAGAAGGGTCTCGATCCGAAACATCACCCATTCCACCTCTCCAGAGATGCTGCCTGTCCCACTGGGTTAATCTAGCATTTTGTGTCTGTCTTCGGGCCAAAGGTTATGTTTCCCTGCTATCTAACATTGTCTTTTATTCTTTCGTATGTCAACTACACAATACAATACAATACAATACAATACAATATATCTTTATTGTCATTGTACCCAGGGGTACAACGAGATTGGGAATGCGCCTCCATACGATGCAATAATTTAAGTAATTAACAGCAACCCAACGAAACGAAACAATTGTAACAGTTTTTAGACAGGGTAAAGTGCAAGTTGATCTATGCGTTGTGGCCATCCGGCTCAGCAGGACCGGTTCATAGCAGCTATGGCCCTGGGGATGAAGCTGTTCCTGAGTCTGGAGGTGCGGGCGTAGAAGGCCTTGTATCGTCTGCCCGATGGAAGGAGTTCGAACAGACTGTTGCAGGGGTGTGAAGAGTCTTTGTGGATGCTGGTGGCTTCTCTGAGGCATCGTGTGTTGTAGATGCCCTCCAAGTCTGGTAGCTGTGTTCCGATGGCCCTCTGAGCTCTATGGACTACCCGCTGTAGAGCTTTCCTTTCTGCCTCCGTGCAGCTGAAGTACCACACAGGGATGCCATGCGTTAGGATGCTCTCTATGGTGCAGCGGTAGAAGGTCGTCAGCAGCTGTTGGGGTAGACCAGACTTTTTCAGTGTTCTTAAGTAGAACAGTCTTTGTTGTGCCTTCTTGACCAGCATTGGTGCTTCAGAGTACCGTAGTTGACTCTCTGCTGCAAATGTTGCCAGCTCGGTAGGACTACCCAGGGTGAACGTCGAGGACATAGAACAGCTCCCACCCCGTATAACAATGTGATTCCGTGACTCTATAAGCCCTTTTAAAGATTCTGAATCAATTATAGAAAATGCCATTACAATTGTTTACTCTCTCTCTATAATCCACTCGAAAGATCAATAGGATTTTCCATTTTTAAAAAATCCGTGCTGATTATGTTTTACATTTCAAGCCGTGGTTTCGTTCCACCTTTCTTTATACCCGGTAGTTCAGATGTTACGTCTCTGGACACGTTTAGACCCCTGCTTAAATCGGCGTTACATTGAGCTGTTCACCGGCCCTCTGGGAGTACTACCTAATGTGATGACATGCAAAATACAGTGTGGAAACAAAATCAGTGTCGGTGTGAACCATGAAGGGTCAGGCTCAATCTCCTGATGCATGCAATTCCTGCTGGAAATGGATGCAAGCACTTCACAGCCTGTGCATAATCCTTCTCTTATACAGCGTGCACGGAAAAGCCGGGCAGAAACACCAAGTTATTTTCATCAGTCTGTAGAAGGGTCTCGACCCGAAACGTCACCCATTCCTTCTCTCCTGAGATGATGCCTGACCTGCTGAGTTACTCCAGCATTTTGTGAATAAATACCTACTATTTGTACCAGCATCTGCAGTTATTTTCTTATACAAGTTATTTTCATTGGCTTGGCTTCTCCGTGGAGAGAGGAATTGCATCCTGGAAAGGGTGCAGGAAAGGTTCATGAGGATGTCATAGGATCTGGAGGTTCTCAGTCACCTGGTGCGGTTGGATTGATTTGAGAGATTCAGCGATGTAAGAGGCCCTCTGGCCCACCAAGTCCCTGCCGACCATCCATCGCCCGCTCGCCATAGCTCTATGTTATCCCACTTCCTCATCCGCTCCTGGCACCCGAGCGGAAATTTTATAGAGGCCAATTAACCTATGAACCCACGCATCTACAACACACGATGCCTCAGAAAAGCCACCAGCATCCACAGAGACTCTTCACACCGCTGCAACAGTCTGTTCGAACTCCTTCCATCGGGCAGACGATACAAGGCCTTCTACGCCCGCACCTCCAGACTCAGGAACAGCTTCATCCCCGGGGCCATAGCTGCTATGAACCGGTCCTGCTGAGCCGGATGGTCACATCGCACAGTGAACCGGCACAGATCTACTTGCACTTTGTTCTGTTTTAAAACTGTTACAATTTGTTTCATTGGGTTGTTTAAATGAATACTGACTAGCTAATTAATTTATTGCATCGTATGGGAGGTGCATTCCCAATCTCGTTGTACCCCTGTACAATGACAATAAAGATGTATTGTATTGTATTGTATTGTATTGTATTGTATTGTATTGTATTGTATTGTATTGTATTGTATTGTATTGTATTGTATTGTATTGTATTGTATTGTATTGTATTGTATTGTATTGTATTGTATTGTATTGTATTGTATTGTATTGTATTGTATTGTATTGTATTGTATTGTATTGTATTGTATTGTATTGTATTGTATTGTATTGTATTGTATTGTATTGTATTGTATTGTATTGTATTGTATTGTATTGTATTGTATTGTATTGTATTGTATTGTATTGTATTGTATTGTATTGTATTGTATTGTATTGTATTGTATTGTATTGTATTGTATTGTATTGTATTGTATTGTATTGTATTGTATTGTATTGTATTGTATTGTATTGTATTGTATTGTATTGTATTGTATTGTATTGTATTGTATTGTATTGTATTGTCTTTGGGATGTGGGAGGAAACCGGAGTAACCGGAGGAAACCCACTACAGGGAGAAGTGCAAACTCCACACAAACAGCAACCGAGATCAGGAGTAAATCTGTGGCTGCAGCTCTACCAGCTGTGCCAAGCTGTGGTCATACCAGCCCATTCTCGAACGCGCGGGGGGGGGGGGGGGGGGGGCGGGGGGGGGGGGGGGGTGGTCTTATAGATGATTGGAAACTCATGACACTGGCATCGACAAGATGAATCGCCACAATAGTCTTTCTCTCAGAGTAGGGGAGTCTAAAGCTGGAGGGCAGAGGTTGAAGGCGAGTGAGGAAAGATTTAAGATGGGCCTGAAGGGCAACTTATTCACACAAAGGATGGTGTGTACTCGGAACGAGCTGCCAGAGGAAGTGATGGAGGCAGGAGCAATTGTGATATTTAAAAGACATTTAGACAGGAAAGATTTGGAGGGAGAAGGACCAGGTCGGGGCTAGGGGGTTCGGTATGCTTCGCCAAAAATGGTCAGCAACAAATGCTATTACCTGAATGGTGGCCAATTAGGAGAAGGGGAGATGCAACGAGACCTGGGTGTCGTGGTACACCAGTCATTGAAAGTAGGCATGCAGGTGCAGCAGGCAGTGAAGAAAGCGAATGGTATGTTGGCATTCATAGCGAGGGGATTTGAGTATTGGAGCAGGGAGGTTCTGCTGCAGTTGTACAGGGCATTGGTGAGACCACACCTGGAGTATTGCGTACAGTTTTGGTCTCCTAATCCGAGGAAAGACATTCTTGCCATAGAGGGAGTACAGAGAAGGTTCACCAGGTTGATTCCTGGGATGGCAGGACTTTCATATGAAGAAAGATTGGATAGACTCGGCTTGTACTCGCTGGAATTTAGAAGATTGAGGGGGGATCTTATAAAAACTTACAAAATTCTTAAGGGGTTGGACAGGCTAGATGCAGGAAGATTGTTCCCGATGTTGGGGAAGTCCAGAACAAGGGGTCACAGTTTAAGGATAAGGGGGAAGTCTTTTAGGACCGAGATGAGAAAACATTTCTCCACACAGAGAGTGGTGAGTCTGTGGAATTCTCTGCCACAGAAGGTAGTTGAGGCCAGTTCATTGGCTATATTTAAGCGGGAGTTAGATGTGGCCCTTGTGGCTAAAGGGATCAGGGGGTATGGAGAGAAGGCAGGTACGGGATACTGAGTTGGATGATCAGCCATGATCATATTGAATGGCGGTGCAGGCTTGAAAGGCTGAATGGCCTACTCCTGCACCTATTTTCTATGTTTCTATGTTTCTATGAGATGGGCAGATCAGCCCACTCCCATGGTGCATAGCTCTGTGCCTCTATGACCATCAATAGCGATGCCATCACGAGATTTAACTTTTGTAGCGCATGCTCCAGACATTCCAGTTGAATTCTTTTCAAGGGTCAGTGACGATATCCTCATTGTTGTCACTGGAAATTCCACATATCTTAATTGAATTAATTAGACAACGTCCTACAAAATGAGTTAGATGAGTTTAAAAGGACGGATGCTTGAATCGTGAAAGCAAAGCATGGAGTAGAGCTAGTGGAAAACTAGACCAAGTGTTCCCGTTGGGCCCAAACCTCTCCTGCATTGGTCCAGCACCCTCTCCTCCCCCACACCCCCACCCCTCTCCCCTCCACCTCCCCTTCCCCTTCCCCCACTCCCCTCCAACCCACCCCCCTTCCCCTCCCCATCTCCCCCCTCCCCCTCCTTCCCCCTCCTTCCCCTCCTCCTCCTCCCCCCTCCTCCCCCTCCCTCTCTCCTCTCCATTCCATCCCCCTCAACCCCCCTTATCCTCCCTCCTTCCTCCCTCCTCTCCTCTCTCCCCCCTCCCTCCCTAGGAGATATATTTAAACTTTAAAATGTGAAAAACTTTAAAAATATAACGCCGATTTCAATGAAACTTCTTCCATTAGCACCAAAGGGACGATGGTGAGTAAGGTGGGCCGAAAATTGTCGCGCTATCGTGTACCGTTTTGGCTTTAGTTCAGGAACAAACAAACAAACAAATGAGAGTTTTAGTATATAGGTCTCAAAGGGAAAATATGCGAGTTGTTACATCATTGGTGAATTGTGCGGAGCAGTGGCAGATGGAATTCAATCATGAAAAGTGTGAGCTGGTGCACTTCGCGAAGGTAAATAAAGATCAGAACTACACAGTGAATTGTTGGACCCCGAGGTTGTTGTGAGGGACATAATGGACATAAGCTCAGATTAGTTTAGAGATGCGATGTGGAAACCAGCCCTTCGGCCCACTGAGTCCATGTCGACCAACGATCACTTGTACACTAGTTCTATCCGACACACTCGGGGCTATTTACAGAAGCCAATTAACCTGCAAACCTGCAGGTCTTTGGAACGTGAGAGGAAACCGGAGCACCCGGAGAAAACCTACATGGCCACAGGGAGAAGGTACGAACTCCATACGGACAGCACCCCCGTAGTCAGGATTGAGTATACTTGAACACATCTAAGAGAATATAAAAATCACAGGAGGACTTCAAAAAACCACTTCAGCTATCTTCCCCAGGAAATAATGCAAGAATCGTCTTTGAATCCTGATTTAGGATCTGCCACAGAGCGTAACCTAATGGACCGACCCTTCACACAATCAATGCCACCCAAGAACTCGAAACTCTGAACGAGCTGTGCAGGAAATATAAATGCAAACAGAACCTGCTTTCATGTTCAGAGATACGTTCATATTATTGACCCATTTTCTTGAAATCGAGTTGCTCATCATCATTTTACATTTCCGGAATGTTCGTCCATTGGGAGTTGCAAGGTTCTGGGATTCTGCCCTGATATTAAATCAGATGTAGGGAAAGGAACGGTGCGGTGATTGCAAATAAGCTGAAAGCCAAGACGAGGGACGAGATGAGATTTGGAAGAGAACGTCGAAGGCATTGTCACAGAGAGGGTGGTGGGTGTATGGAACGAGCTGCCAGAGGAGGTAGTTGTGGCAGGTATTATAACAACTTTTAAATGAAATTTGGTCAGGAACACGATGGATAGGAAAGGTTGGAGGGATAGACACAACAACCGTAAGTATTGCGTACAGTTTTGGTCTCCTAATCTGAGGAAAGACATTCTTGCCATAGAGGGAGTACAGAGAAGGTTCACCAGATTGATCCCTGGGATGGCAGGACTTTCATATGAAGAAAGACTGGATAGACTCGGCTTGTACTCGCTGGAATTTAGAAGATTGAGGGGGGATCTTATAGAAACTTACAAAATTCTTAAGGGGTTGGACAGGCTAGATGCAGGAAGATTGTTCCCGATGTTGGGGAAGTCCAGAACAAGGGGTCACAGTTTAAGGATAAGGGGGAAGTCTTTTAGGACCGAGATGAGAAAGTTTTTTTTCACACAGAGAGTGGTGAATCTGTGGAATTCTCTGCCACAGAAGGTAGTTGAGGCCAGTTCATTGGCTATATTTAAGAGGGAGTTAGATGTGGCCCTTTTGGCTAAAGGGATCAGGGGGTATGGAGAGAAGGCAGGTACAGGATACTGAGTTGGATGATCAGCCATGATCATATTGAATGGCAGTGCAGGCTCGAAGGGCCGAATGGCCTACTCCTGCACCTATTTTCTATGTTTCTATGTTTCTATGCTGGAGTACAAGGCTCTGCAGTTCCTTCCAATGCAAAGGTTGGAGGGATATGGGCCGAACACAGGCAGGTAGGACTATTGTAGATGGGGCATCTTGGTTGGCATGGACAAGCTGGGCCAAAGGGCCTGGATCCATGTTGTATGACTCTATGACTCTAGAAGTGAAAGAGGTCTTTATCTAATCAGGTGCGACAGAGGTCGAAACCTTTAGTGCACTGAGATTCCATTCCCCCCCACAATTGCTGCTTCACCTGCTGATGTCCTCCAGCAGTCTGGTTTTTGCTTTTGATTCCAGCATCTGCAGTCTCCTGTGTCTCCTAATTAGATGTGGATTTGTGCTATAACCTAGCTTAATTTTGTTTAGTTTAGTTTTCTCGTCATGTGCACTGAGGTACACTGAGTGTAAAGCATTTCCATAGCACGCTATCCAGTCAGCGGAAAGACTGTACATGAGGTCCCCAATGAGGTAGATGGTAGGTCAGGACCCGCTCTCTAATTGGTGACAGGATGGTTCAGTTGCTCGATAATAGCTGGGAAGAAACTGTCCCTGAATCTGGAGGTGTGCGGTTTCACACGACTGTACCTCTTGTCTGATGGGAGAGGGGAGAAGATGGAGTGTCCGGGGTGAGGGTCACCCTTCGTTGTGCTGGTAGCATTGCCGAGGCAGTGAGAGGTGTAAATGGAGTCAGCAGAAGGGAGGTGGTTTGCGCGATGATTTGGGCTGCTTCCACAATTCTCCGCAATTTCATGCAGTCCTGCATGTACCCAGACCAAGCTGTGATGCTTCCCGGTAAAATGCTTTCTACGGTAGAATTCGATGAGAGTTTTTGAAGACAAACTTCCTAAGCCTTCTGAAGTAGAGGCGTCGGTGTGTCTTCTTGGCCATTGCTTCAGTATGGCTGATTCAGGACAAGTTCCTGGTGATATTTACTCCTCGGATCGTGAAGCTTTCAACCATCTCTACTTTGGTGCCACCATTGTACTCGAGGGGATGTGCAACGCTTCGCTTCCTGTATAAGAAAATAACTGCAGGTGCTGGTACAAATCGAAGGTATTTATTCACGAAATGCTGGAGTAACTCAGCGGGTCAGGCAGCATCTCGGGAGAGAAGGAATGGGTGACGTTTCGGGTCGAGACCCTTCTTCAGACTGATGTAAGGGGGGGGGGCGGGACAAAGGAAGGATATAGGTGGAGACAGGAAGATAGAGGGAGAACTGGGAAGAGGGAGGGGAAGAGAGGGACAGAGGAACTATCTAAAGTTGGAGAAGTCGATGTTCATACCGCTGGGCTGCAAGCTGCCCAAGCGAAATATGAGGTGCTGTTCCGGTGGGCCTCACTATGGCACTGGAGGAGGCCCATGACAGAAAGGTCAGACTGGGAGTGGGAGGGGGAGTTGAAGTGCTCAGCCACCGGGAGATCAGGTTGGTTAAGGCGGACTGAGCGAAGGTGTTGAGCGGAACGAGAGAAGGAATGGGTGACGTTTCGGGTCGAGACCCTTCTTCAGACTTCTTCTTCCTACCCATTCCTACTCTCCTGAGATGCTGCCTGACCCGCTGAGCCACTCCAGCACTCTGTGAAATAAATACCCTCGATTTGCACCAGCATCTGCAGTTATTTTCTTACAATATCAAAAAACTTAGTTCTTTAGAATAAATATTGATTTCTGGTGAAATTATCTCACAATTTCTTTTTTGGGATGTATGTTCATCTGAACACATTTTCTATGTTTCTATGGGGTATGGGGAGAAGGCAGGCACAGGTTACCAAATGCTTCGCTTCTTGTAGTCGATCACAATCTCCTTTGTCTTGCTGACAATGAGGGCAAGGTTGTTGCCTTGGCACCAGGTCACAATGTTCTCAATGTCCTCCCTGCACTCCGTCTCGCCATTATTTGATATCCGGCCACAACAGTGGTGTCGTCTGCGATTTTGTAAACTGAGTTGGATTTGTATTTGGCCGCACAGTCGTGGGTGTATGAGGAGCAAAGAAAGGGGCACGGAATGCTTCCTTGCAGGCCACCAGTGTTATGGATTATCGTAGAGGATGACACCGCTCCTCAATGATTTAGATTTAGATTTTGATTTAGAGATACAGTGCGGAAACAGGCCCTTCGGCCCAACGTGTCCGTGCCGCCCAGACATCCCCGCACACTAACACTATCCTACACACACTAGGGACAATTTTTACATTTGCCAAGCCAATTATAGGGCCAGGGATTGGCATCACCCATGGACTTGTTGAGGCGGTTCGACAAACTGCAGTGGGTCAAGGTTGCTTGGTAGACTGGATTTAATTTATTCCACACGCAGCCTCTCAAAGCACTTCATGATGCTGGATGTCAAGGCCACTAGATAGTAGTTGTTAAGGCATGAGATCTTGAGAGTTTGTAGGCAAGATCAAACGAGATAACTTCAAATAACATAGATATTGTGGACAAATCATCTTTATTCAGTGCTCAATCAAGTTTCCAAATATCTCTAGCCCTCGACACTGAAAGGTTGAGGTCGTAGATTTGAAAGCTGTTGTTCTGGAAGCCCATTGAGTTAGTGAGTTGCCACAAGGCACCTGATGGTCAGCAGGAAGACCACCATAGTGAGCCATTGGGGTGGAGAGAGTGAAGTTTTAAAGATGGCATTAAACTGGAAAGAATGTGGAGGTTTATGAGGATCCCACGGAGTTGTGAATCTGTGAATTTTTTACCCAGAGAGTTGTGAATCTGTGGGATTCTCTGCCATAGAAGGCAGTGGAGGCCAATTCACTGGATGTATTAAATAGATATAGCTCCGAGGGCTAACGGAATCAAGGGATATGGGGAGACTGATTTTGGATCATCAGCCATGATCATATTGAATGGCGGTGCTGGCTCGAAGGGTCGAATGGCCTACTCTGTGCAGAGGGGGAAGATTTAACAGGAAGCTGAGGGGCAACGTTTTCACACAGAGGGTGGTGGGTATATGGAATGAGATACCCTGAGAAGATAGTAGAGGCAGGTACAAAAACAACTTTTAAAAAAGACACTTGGAAAGGTACATGGTTAGAGTGATATGGCCAAAGAGGGCAGATGGGACTAGCTTCAATAGGCCAGCATGGACAGGTTGGGCTGAAGGACCTGTTTCTGTGCTTTATGACTCTATGACTCTTTGACTCCCCACCCGACAAAAGGTTTGAGTGACAATCAGATTTAGTAGAGGTTGGACCTAAGTTCCTTGAATATTCTTGGAACTGCTTCCAACCAGGTAAGTGAAGGTCACTCCATCACCCCGTTGACCTCTAGCTTGTAGATGATAGAGAGGAGTTCAGGAGTCAAGCAGTCCGGGGGGGGGGGGGGGGGGGGGGAGCGGGGATCACTGGTTGGCGAGGACTCGGTGGGCCGAAGGGCCTGTTTCCGCACTACATCTCTGAACTAAACGAAACAAAAATAAGTAGTCTCAATATCCACCAGACCAAATAAACCCAGGCAGCTTTTCTAGCTCTCAGGGCATTGATGAAGCAGATGGGTTTGGTACAATCAGGTCATTTCACAGTCACCATTACCAATATTAGCTTTATTTTTAATTTGAAAACTATCTGAATAATTGAATTTCAGGTCACAGTGGGATTTGAACTCATATTTCCGAACCATTAGTTCAAGCTCCCACAGATATCCATTCAATGACGTGACCACCACTCTTCTCCCAGTCCTGTGATGCTGCATGAAAAAAATAAACATTAACTATAAACTGGAACTCCACTGTAAAGCTTGACAGAGCACTTCATATCAGCGTGGCCATCTTTTCTGATAGCCTTTTAATGGTGAGCACCTTCAGGTCGATGTCAAGGATTTAATTCAAGGTAAAGCATGGAAGTTCTCCACAGAGACCTGGTCAAAAATGTATAACGCAATCAGGATTTATCATCGTGTCGTGTGTGTGTGTGTGTATGCGCGCACTGTATTTCCTACTCAATTGCTGTGACTGCACATCAAAATACTTCATTGGCTTTTCAGCACAGTGGGGCATACCAAGGTCAAGGAAAATGTTATATAATTTCCAAGTTCTTTCTTTCAATTTGCTGAGAAGAAGATGTGAGGAAAATGGACCCATCACAAATACCCCATTGCTTCCCTTCCGTTGGGAAGTGGTTTGATTTCGCTGATATCAAAACATGAGATACAGTAGGCACAACCCTCCATGGATTCAAAAGAAAATAAGCTTTCGCTTATTAGAAATTTGAAATAAAAACCAAGAGCACTGGAAGGAATTTTTAGGTTAAGAGTGGAAGACCCACCGGGAGATCAGATAACATGGCACCTCAAATGCTAAAGTTTTCCAAAGTTATTTTGCACTTCAGAATGTAGTCTTCCCCTTGAGCTGTTGCAAAAAGTTTATGTCTTGGAATAGAATAGTTGCTTGAGAATCTTGTTGCAAATGTGGACCGCAGGGCCAGAGGACGTAGGTTTGAGGCGAAGGGGAAAAGATTTAATAAGAATCTGAGGGGTAACTTTTTCACACAAAGGGTGGTGGATGTACGGAACAAGGTGCCAGAGGAGGTAGTTGAGGCAGGGACTATCCCAACATTTAACAAACAGACATGTTAGTGGATAGGACAGGTTTGGAGGGATATTGACCAAATGCAGGCAGGTGGGACTAGCGTAGCTGGGACATGTTGGCCGGTGTGGGCAAGTTGGGTCGAAGGGCCTGTTTCCACACTGTGTTACTCTATGACTCTTTGACTCTATACATTTAGTAACATAGTGTTTCCGCACTGTATCACTGTTACTATGTTTTTTTCATGTTAGAGTCATAGAATCATAGAGTCTTAGAGTGTGGAAACAGGCACTTTGGCCCAATTTACCCACATCGGCCAACATGTCCCATCTACACCTGCCCCAACCACCTCCTCCGGCAGCTCATTCCACACACCCACCACTCTCTGTGTGGAAAATGTTACCCATCAGGTTCCCATTAAATCTTTCACTCCTCACCTTAAACCTATGTTCTCGATTCCCTTACTCTGGGCAAAAGACTGTGCATCTACCCGATCTATTCCTCTCATGATTTTGTACACCTCTATAAGATCATCCTCATCCTCCTGCACTCTAAGGAATAGTCCTAGCCTGCTGTAACTCTCCCTATAGCTCAGGCCTTCCAGTCCTGGCAACATCCTTGTAAATCTTTCTGCATCCATTCCAGCTTGACAACATCTTTCCTATAACATGATGCCCAGACTGGACACAGTACTCTAAATGCGGCCTCAACAGCGTCTCATACAACTGCAACATGCCTTATACAACTGCAACATGATATTGGATATTTTAGAAATCCAAAATGGATTCCTGGCAATCTAGATTTCATTCTGGCGCAGTCGGTGAATTTTGCTCGAAAGAGGCCAAACGTGCTTCAGTAAATAGAAACAGAAATGGAGACACAAAGAAGGGTAAGAGAGAAAGTCAGGTTACATGAAATTAGCAGTGCATATTGTCACTATTTGTGAATGGAAAGCCCTTTACCAAGATTACATTCCAGCCATCAGTTTGAAGAAGGGTCTCGACCCGAAACGTCACCCATTCCTTCTCTCCTAGATGCTGCCTGACCTGCTGAGTTACTCCAGCATTTTGTGTTACATTCCAGCCAGTGCCCCATCAGAAAAAGGGTCTTTCTCGGTCTGAATGTTTTTGCTTTTGGAAACCCTGTGGATTCTACACCGATGAGCCAAAACATTATGACCACCTGCCTAATATGCTGTTGGTCCTCCGTGTACAGTCCCATATGCAGCAGGGTGCGATGCACTGTGTATTGTGACATATTCCTCCCGTGACCACCATTAACATTTTCTGTGACTTGTGCCACAGTAGACCTTCTGTCGGTTCGGACCAGATGGGATAGCCTTCGTTGCCCTCGCGCATCGATGAGCCTTGGGTGCCCAACACCCTGTCGCCGGTTTGTGGTTTGTCCCTCCTCGGACCACTGTCGGTAGGTACTCACCACTGCTGACCGGGAGCACCCCACAAGCCTTGCCGTCTCAGAGATGCTCTGACCCAGTCGACTGGCCATAACAATTTGACCCTTGTCAAAGTCGCTCAGGTCTTTACTCCTGCCCATTTCTCCTGCATCCAACACATCAACTTCAAGAACTGACTGTTCACTTGCTGCCTAATATATCCCACCCCTTGACAGGTGCCATTGTAACAAGATAATCAATGTTATTCACTTCGCCTGTCAGTGGCCATAATGTGTTTTGACTGATCGGTGTATTAGATAGGTGCCAAAGGGCAGATTCAGCCCTCTGCTCTAAACAAGAGATGTAAACAGCTATTAACAGGTGTGTTGAACACCTGAAGGTTTCAAATACTCCAATATCACACCTGCTAATCGTCAGCCATCTGCAACTAATACATTGGCCTTGGATCGTTCACAGCCTGTTAGGAAATGCTGCACTGGAGTCACACAGCAGAAAGTGGCAGGTCTTACAACCAAGGGCCACAGAAGTGAGCACAGATCGTTCACTGTCATACATACGTATCATCGAGTCAATGGGCATTGAAAAATGTATGGCCGCTGAACAAAGAGGAAAATTACTTGCATTAGAACAGTTCAGGCAGGCACTCATGAAGGTCAGCCCAATGTGTGGCTTCAATTTCTCCCTTTTATGCTGGGAGAAAACCTCATTTGCCCTGTGATAAATCTTCCATTAGCACACATGCTGTGGTTAGAACATGGTGTTATGGGAGGTGAAAGTCTACGGAAAAAAAAGGTTACAAGATGGCAATGTAATTTCCCCTGCCTTTGATCTAATAGTTCCTTGTCTCCTTGTGCAAGTGAAGTGAATAATTTTTCAACCCACTAAACAGAGTAACAACATAACTGTATTGGAAAAAAAACACAGGTGGCAGTGTAGTGGAGAGCAAAGTACTGAGGTTGCCTTGAGGATAACAGTTTGACTCTAGAAATCCTTCATGATGTCTGCCTGATTTTCCATCACAACCTCCACTGGAAGAGAAAAGACATTCTGGCTTTCCATCACAGTGAGGAGGGGACTGGAGGAGACTCACTGTGATGGATGTTTCTTTTGTTTGGTGTTGGTTTATGATTGTATGTGTTATTGCATTTTTAATGACTATTCTTATTGGTCTTATTGTTGAACTGCGGGTCATTTTTCATTTCACTGCACATTTACGTGTATGTGACAAATAAATTGACTATTGACTATTGACTTGCAAAGAGGACTGAAACTTCTAAAGTTACTGTATCAATAATTCAAGCCATGATTTTGGGTCTTTAGTTTAGTTTAGTTTAGTTTGGTTTAGTTTATTGTCAAGTGTACCGAGGTACAGTGAAAAGCTTTTGTTGCGTGCTAGGCTTTCAGCGGAAAGACAATGCATGATTACAATCGACCCATCCACAGTGGACAGACACATGATAAAGGGAATAACGCGAATAACATTCAGTGCAAGAGATAGACCAGCAAAGTCCGTTCAAAGATGGTCCGAGGGTCTCCAATGAGGTAGATAGTCATCGTGTCATAGTCTTAGAGTGATACAGTGTGGAAACAGGCCCTTTGGCCCACCTGCCTGCATTTGGTCCATATCCCTGTCCAAACCTGTCCAATCCATGTACCTGTCTCACCTGTCCATGTTTCTTAAACGTCGGGATAGTCCCAGCCTCAGCAGGCAGCTTGTTCCATACATCCACCACCCTTTGTGTAAAAAAAGTTACCCCTCAGATTCCTCTTAAATCTTCCCTTCACCCTTAAACCTATGTCCTCTGGTCCTCGATTCACCTACTCTGGGCAAGAGACTCTACATTTACCTGATCTATTCCTCTCATGATTTTATACAGGATTACCATGATTTTATATAGTTCAGGACTGCTCTCTAGTTGTCGGTAGGATGGTTCAGTTGCCTGATAACAGCTGGGAAGCAACTGTAGATAGACACAAAATGTAACTCAGTGGGAGTAACTCAGCGTGACAGGCAGCATCTTTGGAGAGAAGGGAATGATGACGTTTTGGGTCACGACCCTTCTTCAGACCGTCCTTGAGTCTGGACATGTGGGTTTCAACACTTCTAAACCTCTTTGTTGCTGACTTCTGTTGAATATGTCAGGTGGTTGGAGAATCTTTGAAGTGGCCAGCGTTGGTCCATAAGTTGCAACGCCTGTTTTTAATCTTACTTTGAGGACAAGATGGCATTGCAATAAACTGATGCTTGCACCAGGAGCAAGTATCCAGAGATTCATTAGGCAGCTCATCCTTAAAGAAAAGTCTGAAGGAGGGCCACTATGTGTTTCCTCCACAGATGCTGTCTGACCCGTTGAGTTATTCATTCGTGTCTATCTTTACAAAATATATAATGGTTATGCTGCCCGCACTTTATCATCTATCCTCACATAGGAATGTGAGGGGTAACTTTTTCACACAAAGAGTGGTGGGTGCATGGAACAAGTTTCCAGAGGAGGTCGATGAGGCAGGGACTATCCCAACATTTAAGAAACAGTTAGACAGGTACACAGATAGGACAGGTTTTGAGGGATATGGACCAAACGCGCGGGCAGGTAGGACGGGTGTAGCTGGGACATGTTGGCCGGTGTGGGCAAGTTGGGCCGAAGGGCCTGTTTCCACGCTGTATCACTCTGTGGCTCTATGACTCACAGGAAAATCACAGCCCAGAGGTTACTTAGCCTGAAGAACAAGGAAGCTGAATTGATTTGAAAGTCTGCATCTAACACACAATTTGGTCAAGCCACTGATGAACTTCCCTGGAGGTGCTAAACTAAAACCTGCCGCTTTAACATTTAAATATTGAGTAGATGTGATTGCCATGGAGCAGCGTGCTGGGGAGTTTCACAAAAAGCTGGAGTAACTCAGTGTGTCTGGCAGCATCTCTGGAATAAAGGGATAAGTGATGTTTTGGGTTCACCCTTCTTTGGACTGAGAGTCAGGGGAAAAGGAAGCGAGGGATATAGACGGTGATATAGAGAGACATGGAGCAAATGAATGAAAGATATGCAAAAAGTAACAATTATCAAGGAAATGTAGAACCCACAATGGTCCATTGTTGGCTGCGGGCTAGGTGATAACAAGTTATACAGAGAGTGAAACGCATCAGGACGACAGTGAAACTAGTACGACGACTAGGGTTGGGGAGGGACGGAGAGAGAGGGGATGCAGGGGGCACTTGAAGTTAGAGTAATCAATGTCCATACCGCTGGGGTGTAAGCTGCCCAAGCAAAATATGAGCTGCTGTTCCTCCAATTTGCATTTGGCAAGGTAAGAGATTGAAAAACTGTTTCCCCCGACTCCCCTGCCCACCCCCCACATAAACCACACCAGAGGACATTAACACATACTTTTAAAACACACAAAAAATAACAAAAAAGGCGGAAAGACAGATAGACTTGTCGGCGAGGCTGCCATCGCTGATGGCGCCACCCGGTGGAGTTTCTTTTAAACTCCAGCGAGTACAGGCCCAGTGCCATCAAATGCTCATCATACATTAACCTTCTCATTCCTGGGATCATTCTTGTAAACGTCCTCTGGGCCCTCTCCAGAGCCAGTACATCCTTCCTCTGACATGGTGCCCAAAATCCCTCACAATATTCCAAATGCGGCCTTACCAGCTCCTTATAGAGCCTCAGCATTACATCAATAGTCAATCAATAGTCAATAGTCAATAGTCGTTTATTTGTCACATACACATAAATGTGTAGTGAAATGAAACATTACCCGCAGTTCAACAATAAGACCAATAAGAATAATCAATAAAAATGCAATAACACATACAATCACAAACTAACACCAAACAAAAAGAAACATCCATCACAGTGAGTCTCCTCCAGTCCCTCCTCACTGTGATGGAAGGCCAGAATGTATTTTCTCTTCCCCTGCCGTCTTCTCCCGCGGTCAGGTTGTTGGAGTTGCCACGTCGGGGCGGTCGGGGCTCCCGACATTGAAGCCCCCGCTGGGCGGTGAAAATCCCGTGGCCTATTTCAGGCCGCGCCGGACGGTGAAAGGTCCGCGGCGGGCCGACCCAAGCCCCGCGATTTGGGGCGGGCGAACACGCTGCCTCTGCCGCTGCTGGAGCTCCCGATGTCGGCCCCCATTCAGGGGCCTGCGGGCTTCCGACGTCCACGCGGCCCGCGCCGGAGCCTCCGGAGACGAGTCGCGGCCGCTCCCGCAGCATCCGCAGGCTGCCGGCGCCGCAGGTGGTGAGTCCGGGCCGCGGGCTCTGCGAACCAGAGCCCCAGGTGGTCCCAGGTGCATGGCCGGTGGTAGGCCGCAACGGGAACGGGGACACGACACAGAAACAAAGGTCGTGTCTCCGTTCGGGAGAGAGAATTTTACAGTTCCCGTTCCCCCCCACCCCCCCCCAAACATAACATACAAACACTACACCATATTAAAACTACAATTCATACAAAAACAACAAAAAACACAAAAGACAGACGGACTGCAGGCAAGCCGCAGCTGCGACGGCAGCGCTGGCTCCTCCTCCCTGTTTTTGTATACAAGCCCCCTTGAAATAAGTGCTAGCATTGAGTTTGCTTTCTTTACTACCGACCTTCGGCCCAACCTTGTCCATGCCAACCAAATGCGTATTCTGAGCTAGTCTGATTTTCCCACATTTGGGCCATATTCCTCTAAACGTTCATATCCCTAGATCTGTCCAAATGGCATTTGAAACTCATAATTGTATGACTGCTCATTGCAGAAATGGACTCCCCTCTGTGTGAAAATGTTGCTCCTGAGGTCCCACTTAAATCTCTCCGCTCTCATCTTGTGCCACTGCCTTCTAGTTTTAGAATCCTCTCCCCCGGGTAACAGAGAGTGAGCATTCACTTAATCCTTGCCCCCTATAATCTTGTACTCTTCAATAAAGTCATCCCTCTGGCCTCCTACACTCTAGAAAACAAGCCCCTGCCCATCCAGCCACACAATATAACTCAATCCTGCAAGTCCAGGTAACATCCTGTTGAATAATTTCTGCACCCTTTGCAATTTAATGACATCCTTATTATAGCGGGCGGCCCGGTGGCGCAGCGGTAGAGTTGCTGCCTTACAGCGCCAGGGACCCAGGTTCTATCCTGACTACGGGTGCTGTCTGTATGGAGTTTGTACGTTCTTCCCGTGACCTGCGTGGGTTTTCTCCGGGATCTCTGGTTTCCTCCCGCACTCCAAGGACGTACATGTTTGTAGGTTAATTGGCTTGGTATTGGTGTAAATTGTCCCTAGTGGGTGTAGGATAGTGTTAGTGTGCCGGGATGGCTGGTCAGCGTGTTCTCGGCGGGCCAAATGCCCTGTTTCTGTGCTGTATCTCTAAACTAAACTAAACTAAAATAGCTGGGTGGCCCAGAACTGCACAAAGTATTACAAGTGTGGTCTCACAAACAGCTTGTACAGGTGCCTCAAGAAGTTGCAACTTTTTTACTCAACATCCTTCCCAATGAAAGCAAGCATGCCAAATTATTTATTTCACCACCCTGTCGAATTTCAGGGATCAACGCACTTGTACTCCCAGTTTTCTCAGTGCCACACTATTCACCATGGCTCTACCATGCACAGTGTAACTTCTGCCCTGGTTTGACGTACCAAAGTGCAACACTTCACATTTGCCGTTCGCTCTGAACTCATTTGCTCATTGACCCAGGATTCAACAATGGGACGTACAACGAGATCTGGGTGTCCTAGTGCATCAGTCACTGAAAGGAAGCATGCAGGTACAGCAGGCAGTGAAGAAAGCCAATGGAATGTTGGCCTTCATAACAAGAGGAGTTGAGTATAGGAGCAAAGAGGTCCTTCTGCAGTTGTACAGGGCCCTAGTGAGACCGCACCTGGAGTACTGTGTGCAGTTTTGGTCTACAAATTTGAGGAAGGATATTCTTGCTATTGAGGGCGTGCAGCGTAGGTTTACTAGGTTGATTCCCGGAATGGCGGGACTGTCATATGTTGAAAGACTTGAGCGACTGGGCTTGTATACACTGGAATTTAGAAGGATGAGAGGGGATCTTATCGAAACATATAAGATTATTCAGGGGTTGGACACGTTAGAGGCAGGAAACATGTTCCCAATGTTGGGGAAGTCCAGAACCAGGCTTTAGTTTAAGAATAAGGGGTAGGCCATTTAGAACGGAGATGAGGAAAAACGTTTTCAGTCAGAGAGTTGTAAATCTGTGGAATTCTCTGCCCCAGAAGGCAGTGGAGGCCAATTCTCTGAATTCATTCAAGAGAGAGCTAGACAGAGCTCTTAATGATAGCGGAGTCAGGGGGTATGGGGAGAAGGCAGGAACGGGGTATTGATTGAGAATGATTAGCCATGATCACATTGAATGGCGGTACTGGCTCGAAGGGCCGAATGGACTACTCCTGCACCTATTGTCTATTGTCTATTGTCAAACCCACGTCGCTCGCATCTATCGTGAATTCCAGCCATCCTTCCCTGTTGTTGGGGCTGGTAGGTTTTCCCATCCATTAAAAGAAGTCCATTTGCGCTCGGGCGGAGCCTGTCACGGCACCCAGTGAAGATTGCCAAATATGTGGGTATGTGGGATTGCTTGCTGCCGGATGGGCTGAACGGCCTCTATTGAGGCCGTTACGAAATATCAACAGATGTTAAATGTTCAACTTAGTGTCAGCTTTAATGCTGCTACTGTACATTTTTCTGTTGCTGTGGGACTGTGCAGCTAACCTGAATCAGTCAGATTTCATGCGTATAATGGACCTTTTTAATAGCGGCTCAAATTCAATCACACATGTTGGCAGTCTACCCCAGTGTATTTGGTCAGATACCCTGGATGCAACACAATAAACCATGGCTATTGAAGAGCTTTAAAAGGTCAGTACCAGCGAATTTTGGATTGGCTCCTGTCAATGGCCTACCTTGC
This sequence comes from Rhinoraja longicauda, assembly GCF_053455715.1. Classification (NCBI taxonomy): domain Eukaryota; kingdom Metazoa; phylum Chordata; class Chondrichthyes; order Rajiformes; family Arhynchobatidae; genus Rhinoraja; species Rhinoraja longicauda. The sequence continues at coordinate 9,535,137 of NC_135955.1, forward strand.
CACTACCTTGCCACTGCGGCACGGTAGCGCAGCGGTAGAGTTGCTGCTTTACAGCGAATGCAGCGCCGGAGACTCAGGTTCGATCCTGACTACGGGTGCTGCACTGTAAGGAGTTTGTACGTTCTCCCCGTGACCTGCGTGGGTTTTCTCCGAGATCTTCGGTTTCCTCCCACACTCCAAAGACGTACAGGTATGTAGGTTAATTGGCTGGGTAAATGTAAAAATTGTCCCTAGTGGGTGTAGGATAGTGTTAAAGTACGGGGATCGCTGGGCGGCACGGACTTGGTGGGCCGAAAAGGCCTGTTTCCGGCTGTATTGATATGATATGATATGATACCACTCCCAGCACATCAACACTCCCTGTATCTCAGCACATGTGACAATAATAAATCAATACCAATAGAATACATTGGTACCAAGTGCACCAAGATGGTGCCCAACCCAGGGGACAATTTGCGTGCTAGCCACAGAAGCAGATCTACAACCACACATTACAATCGCTCCACACTCTCAAATCTCTATCCCTTATCATGATACCTTATCATGTATCTGTACACTGTAAATGGCTCGATTGTAATCATGCGTTGTCTTTCTGCTGACTGGTTTAGCACGCAACAACAAGCTTTTCACTGTACCTCGGTACACGTGACAATAAACCAAACTGACACTAAACTCTACTCCTACGGCGACTTTGCTGGCTTTACCTTGCACTAAACGATATTCCCTTATCATGCATCTATGTGGCTGTAAATGGCTCGATTGTAATCATGCGTTGTCTTTCTGCTGACTGGTTTAGCATGCAACAAAAAGCTTTTCACTATCAATAAACACAATAGACAATAGGTGCAGGAGGAGGCCATTCGGCCCTTCGAGCCAGCACCGCCATTCAATGTGATCATGGCTGATCACTCTCAATCAGTACCCCGTTCCTGCTTTCTCCCCATAACCCCTGACTCCGCTATCCTTAAGAGCTCTATCTAGCTCTGTCTTGAATGTATTCAGAGAATTGGCCTCCACTGCCCTCTGAGGCAGAGAATTCCACAGATTCACAACTCTCTGACTGAAAAAGTTTTTCCTCATCTCCGTTCTAAATGGCCTACCCCTTATTCTTAAACTGTGGCCCCTGTTTCTGGACTCCCCCAACATTGGGAACATGTGTCCTGCCTCTAATGTGTCCAACCCCTTAATAATCTTATACGTTTCGATAAGAGCTTGTCACAATAAACTAAACTAAACTGAACTGAACGTAGAAATAGACCAGTACAATGCAGGAACAGGCCCTTTGATCCACTGTGTCTGTGCTAAACATAATGCCAACACCAACTCTTATCTGCCCATTCGTAATCCATATCCCTACATTCCCTGCACATTGACTGGGTAAATGTTAAAAAAAATTGTCCCTAGTGTGTGTAGGATAGTGTTAATGTGCGGGGATCGCTGGGCAGTGCGGACTTGGTGGGCCGAAAAGGCCTGTTTCCGCGCTGTATCTGAAATATGAAAATATAAAATAATAGCTCTGCGCGTATCCCAAAGTCTCTTAACGTCCACTAACAAATCTGCCTCCACCACAAGTCCCCGCCGTGTGTTACAGGCAATCACCGCCCCCATGTGAAAAAAACTTGCCCCTTACACATTCTTTTAAACTCTGCCCCCCTCACCTTAAACCTATCCCCTACAGTATTTGATATTTCCATCCTCTCATGTCCGCCTTCACCGCCACTCCTGTTCGCACATTCCAGGCACCCACTACTCTCGGTGTAGAGTACTTGCCCTGCACTTCTCCTTGAAACAGCTGCCCCTCTCACCTTTGAGCTACCCCCTCCAGTCTTTGACATCCCCCCCCCCCCCGTGGGAAGAAGGTTCCGACTGTCTACCCTGTTTGTGCCGCTTACGATTTTATACACTTCGACCAACACCCACACTTCCAAGAGTTAAAATTCAAACCCAAGTCTACGAACGGACATGGATTTGTACTCGGGAGAGGCAGTAGGCAGAATACTAATGATTCAGAAATGTCAATAAAGAGAACTCTGTACTGAATGAATTATTCTCGGCAGATACAAGATTGCAGCAATCTTGGTTTTTTTCTCAGCTGCTTTTCTGCACTCGCGCCTTTAGATAATTATCGGGCCTTCTGTGTGCTCACAGAACTGACGATGTTTCAGAATCCAAATCTGAAAATAAGAAGCTATTGAAGACACAGAGAGAGCAAAGGGAGAGGTGGAGGGATGAGTAAGAAAGTCTGTGTGGGGTGGGGTGGGAACTCAGAGAGAATAAAGGTGCCTCCATGAAGCTGCCTGTGTTTAGTGCCAACTTTTACTTGACCAAAATAATGATCGCATCTGCTGTTTTCGATCCATTCTTGGTCAGATTAGGGGGTTTTGGCCGTGGGAGAAGCACCCCCACCAAAAACAAGTCCAAAACTGATGCTTTCAATGCAGGCAATGTGATAACGTTGGACTATCTGCTCATTACTGCTCAGTGCAGCTAGCAACAATCTCTTGCAGTCGTTCACTGACACGTCAGAAGCAGGGAACTAACAAGCTCACTAAAAACGAGCTTGAAGTCAGGCTGCATCTTCTAAGGTGGAGGTTTAGTCCAGGAAGGAACTGCAGATGCTGGTTTACACGAGTTCATAATCAGAGAATAATATTTTTCTCGAAGATAGACACAAAATGCTGGAGTAACTCAGCGGGACAGGCAGCATCTCTGGAGAAAAGGAATGGGTGGCATTTCGGATCGAGACACTTGCTCAGGCTGATGGAGATGTTGCCTGGCCCGTTGAGTTACTTCACGCATTTTGTGTCTATCTTTGGATGTTTAAGTTTAGGTTAGTTTAGAGACCATAGACAATAGACAATAGGTGCAGGAGTAGGCCATTCGGCCCTTCGAGCCAGCACCATCATTCAATGTGATCATGGCTGATCATTCACAATCAGTACCCCCTTCCTGCCCTCTCCCCATGTGGCCTATAATTATTTGAGTTTAGCTTAGAGATAGAGTATGGAAACAGGCCCTTCGGCCCACTGAGTCCACGATCACCATCAATCACCTGTTCACACTAGTTCTATGTTATCCCACTTTCGCATCCTTTTTACAGAGGGCCGATTAACCTGCTGGAGGAAACCGGAGCACCTGGTGCACACCCATGTGGTCACAGGGAGAACGTGCAAATCCCACCCGGACAGCGCCCATGGTCAGGATCGAACCGGCTCTCCAGAGCTGTGAGACAGCAGCACCAGGAGACACACCACTGTGCTGCTCTGGACCTATGAGGAGGTCTGCAGGTCTAGAAAGGGACGCCTTTCAAATTTCATCGTGGCCTATAATTAGTTGAGTAACAACACTACACATGAATGAAAGAACAGGCCCAGAAATTCTCATGTACTGCACTGGTACCATGGGAGACAGTGTGGAGGGGAGAGGAGATGTCAAGAGAGAGAGCCAAGATTGTTACGTTGTCGTGTGTCCCAGAATTCTCTGCCACAGAAGGTAGTTGAGGCCAGTTCATTGGCTATATTTAAGAGGGAGTTAGATGTGGCCCTTGTGGCTAAAGGGATCAGGAGGTATTGAGAGAAGGCAGGTACAGGTTACTGAGTTGGATGATCAGCCATGATCATATTGAATGGCGGTGCAAGCTCGAAGGGCCGAATGGCCTACTCCTGCACCTATTTTCTATGTTTCTATAGAACCATAAAATTCTTACTTGCATCAGCGCGACAGAATATGTAAAGATAGTACACAGTAAACAATGTCATAAAAGGAGAGAGAAAAAGTTCAGTGTGTGTATATATACAAGTACACACATACACTCATATATACAGATCATATCTGTATATATATGTGTATATGTGAGTATGTGTCTATATACACACACACACACATGAAAACACATACGAACACATAAAAAAAAACCAATAATAGTGCAATAAAGGGCGGCACGGTGGCGCAGCGGTAGAGTTGCTGCCTTACAGCGAATGCAGCGCCGGAGACTCAGGTTCGATCCTGACTACGGGCGCCGACTGTACGGAGTTTGTACGTTCTCCCCGTGACCTGCGTGGGCTTTCTCCGAGATCTTCGGTTTCCTCCCACACTCCAAAGACGTACAGGTATGTAGGTTAATTGACTGGCTAAATGTAAAAAAAATTGTCCCTTGTGTGTGTAGGATAGTGTTAATGTGCGGGGATCGCTGGGCGGCGTGGACTCGGTGGGCCGAAGGGCCTGTTTCCGCGCTGTATCTCTAAATCCACTTGTGGTGTTTAAATGGCCGAATGGAGGCAGGGAAGAAGCCTTTCCTGAACCTGGACGTTACCGTTTTCAGGCTCCAGTAACTTCTTCCTGATGGCAGGGGTGAAATGAGTGTGTGGCCAGGGTGGTGTGATTCAAATGGCAAGGATGACCTCAATACACACCCGCTAAAGGCAGTCAGAGCTATCACAATGGCAGCCAATGACATCGGTCAAGGGTCGAGGATACAGAGTTTCCTCAAAAGAATGCTACTCATTATGGATCTTCGAACGCCATATCCCACTGGCTATCCTTGCACACAGCACAACTTTCATTTTTCCTGCTCTCTGGCCTCTATTCCAATTAGTCTGAAGAAGGCTCCTGACCTGAAACATCACCTGTCCATTCCTTCCACAGATGCTGCCTGACCCGTCGACTCCACCAGCGCTTTGTGTTTTCCTTAAGATTCCAGCATCTGCAGTTCCCCTTTCCCACACTTCCCTACGGACAATCTCTATCTATCACCACTGATTTTGATTGCTGCCCTTGATCCTTGCACACTCAGCTTGCTGGAGGTCTCACTACCAAATCCAACAGCCGCATAAATAGCCAGCTATTCAACCCTCATAAACATCGATCCAATCACAAAGGATTAACAAACTCATCGGGAAGGCTGACTCTGTCCTGGGGGCGGAGTTGGATTCATGGGAGGTGGTCTTGGAGGGGAGGATGCTCCTCAAACTGCAGAGCATCCTGGACAATACAGCTCACCCCCTCCAAGACACACCAGGTCAACCTGAGGAGCACCTTCAGCCACGGACTGGTCCCACCAAGATGCAGCACAGAACGCCACAGGAGATCCTTCTTCCCTGTGGCTATCAAACTGTACAACTCCTCCTCCTTCTATCGTGGGGTAGACTGACTCTCCCCTTCCCCCCTCCCCACTCCCCCTCCAAATCTTTGCACATCCCCAACCCTTTCCACTTATCACTTTAATTTCCCTTCTAATTTCACCCCACTATCAAAATACCAGCAGAGTGAAATTGAGAATAATGCATTAAGAAGAAAATGCAGGCTTTAATGGATTTAATGAACTGCAGGACTAAATCAGCCTGGGAGATTTCAACTATTACTTGGACTCGGCTTTCTGCATGACGTGAAAGGGAAGCACAGTGGTGCAGTGGTAGAGTTGCTGTCTTACAGTGCCAGTGACCTGAGATCGATCCTGACCACTAGTGCTCAGAGTTTGTACGTTCTCCCTGCGACCGTGTGGTTTTCTCCGGGTGCTCCGGTTTTCTCCCACACTCCAAAGAGGGACAGGTTTGTAGGTTAATTGGCTTGGGGAACAAAAAATAAAATCAATTGTCTCCAGTGTGGAGAATAAGGTGGTTTTAGAAAGTGAATAGAAACATAGAAAATAGGTGCAGGAGTAGGCCATTCGGCCCTTCGAGCCTGCACCGCCATTCAATATGACCATGGCTGATCATCCAAATCAGTATCCCGTACCTGCCTTCTCTCCATACCCCCTGATCCCTTTAGCCACAAGGTCCACATCTAACTCCCTCGTAAATATAGCCAATGAACTGGCCTCAACTACCTTCTGTGGCAGAGAATTCCACAGATTCACCACTCTCTGTGTGAAAAAAAACGTTCTCATCTCGGTCCTAAAAAACTTCCCCCTTATCCTTAAACTGTGACCCCTTGTTCTGAACTTCCCCAACATCGGGAACAATCTTCCTGCATCTAGCCTGTCCAACCCCTTAAGAATTTTATAAGTTTCTATAAGATCCCCCCTCAATCTTCTAAATTCCAGCGAGTACAAGCCGAGTCTATCCAGTCTTTCTGGAATGAAACTATCTTAAAGATTGATTAAAGCACACTAGTTCATATCAGAGAATAAGATTTTTCTTGTGTAGGAAGGAACTGCAGATGCTGGTTTAAACCGAAGGCAGACACAAAATGCTGGAGTAACTCAGCGGGTCAGGCAGCATCTCTGGAGGGAAGGAATGGGTGACGCTTCGGGTTGAAACCCTTCTTCACACTGAGAGTCAGGTGAAATATTTTTTTCGTACATTCAGGATGGCTTTAGGTTATCTTTCTGCCAAGATAGTAAACAGTGTAAAGCCAATAGTAAAATCAGACAAAAAGGCTCTTTCATCAAATAAAGATCGAAATCGAAAAGCATTTCCTTTGAGTCGTTGGAATCTGCAGGAGTCGAGAACAGTGCATAAAACAGAAAGAAAGAGGTGAGTAAACAATTGTGCGTGCAATTGACATCAGCAGATTCAGGAACAACTGTTTACTGAGACTATTATTCTTAGATAATAAATAATCATCCCCTTTATTGCAGAGATAAACAAATCTTTGCACATAACAAATGCTTGGAAAGAGGCTATGAAATTACTTCAGACAACTCTAATGCTTTGCTGAACAAACACGTTTTCAATCATCTTTAAACTATTAACAGATGCAATAAAAAGCTACTGTTGGTGGCTTTGCTATTGTTCCTGATTACTGCCTCGGCTGTTACTCTGAGAGAGAAAACAGGACCTTACTGGACCATCTTGCATGAGGCACAAGCTGCCACATGGCTCCCGGTAGGCCTGGTTCACCCGTCGTGGATCGGAATCGGCCTGCTTGGCCCAGCCTTTCTCCCCCCCTCCCCGCCCAGCAGACCAGGGACTCACCCACCACAGACGGCAGTCCACCACCGCGGACCGGCACCCGCCCGGACGGCCCGGCTCGGATCGAGGACCCATGGGAACCCACCCGGAGGGCCGGTAAGCAGACTGTCTGCAGGAGAGACCGGGCGCCGCTCCAAGGGGCCGAGCACGTGGAGCGGTGGATGCGGCCTGCAGCGGTGGAGCAGCAGCGCGGAGGACACCACGGCCACGCTTGGCCAGGCCGACCCTGCAACGCCGCCAGGACAACAGACCGTCATGGCCTGGTCAGGATCCCTGCACTTACAACAAACTGGGATGTGAAAATGGCGCCGAACTGGTGATTCTGTGCACTGTATTAGTGTACTACTGCTACACATCTGAACTATATCTGAGATGCCTATTTAACATGTACCTAAGTGTTTATGTACAGTACCTGTACTGTTTATGTACCTGTACTGAACTATACACAAAAATGAATTTCACTGTACCTCGACAAATAATGTAATACTAGACCAAGTGGACCCGTTGGGCCCAAACCTCTCCTGCATTGATGCAGCACCTTCCCCACTGCCCTCTCCCTCCCCCACCCCCCTACACACACACACACCCTTCCACCCCTCCCCCTCCTTCCCCCCCTCCCCCTCCTTCCCCTCCCTCCTCTCCCTCTCCCCCTCCCCTCCCCCTCCCTCCACCCCACCCCCTCCCCTCCCCCTCCCCTTCCCCACCCCCTCCCCTTCCCCACCCCCTCCCCTCCCCCTCCCCTTCCCCACCCCCTCCCCCTCCCCCCATTTCCCTCCCCCCATTTCCCTCCCCCCACTCCATCCCCCTCAACCCCCCTTATCCTCCCTCCTCCACCTCCTCCCCCTCCCTCCCTCCCTCCCCCCTCCCAATCTAGGAGATAGATTTAAACTTTAAAATGTGAATAACTTTAAAAATATAACACCAATTTCAATGAAACCTCTTCCATTAGCACCAAAGGGACAACGATGAGTAAGGTGGGCCTAAAATTGTCGCGCTGTCGTGTACCGTTTTGGCTGTAGTTCAGGAACAAACAAACAAACGAGTGTTTTAGTATATAGATAGCATACCATACCAAACATAGTCATGTTCAATGGATTCATGTTTGTTGGGAAGTCCCATTCCTTATTGCTGGAATACTGTTTTAATTTGAGGGTATTTGCTTAGACTCGTTGGTTCAGTTAAACCTCACATTCTGCCTGCCCACTGTCATCTTGTACATTCTGGAATTTGAGGTCCGTTATACACAGAACATAGAACAGCACAGTACAGGAACAGGCCCTTCAGCCCCCAATGCTTGTGCTGTAAACAGATCTCATCTGCCTGCCCATGACCTTCCATGCACCTCCCTAAATGCCTCTTAAACACTGCTATCGTGTCTGCCCCTTCCACCACCCCTGGCAATGTGTTCCAAGCACACCATCACACTCTGTGTAAATAGCTTGCCCAACACATCTATATTAAACTCTCCCCCTCTCACCTTATAGCCACGCCCTCTGGTGTTGGCCATTTCCACCCTGAGAAAAAGGTTCTGACTTTCTGCCCTATCTATGCCACATCTGTTAAGATAATTGGATTTTAATTATGGGATGCCGTAATTAAATCACAAGCATTACATTTCGTAGAAGTGTGCCTTGAGTGAAGGGATGATTGGTGATATCTTAGCATAGAAACATAGAAACATAGAAAATAGGTGCAGGAGTAGGCCATTCAGCCTTTCGAGCCTGCACCGCCATTCAATATGATCATGGCTGATCATCCAGCTCAGTAACCTGTACCTGCCTTCTCTCCATACCCCCTGATCCCTTTAGCCACAAGGGCCACATCTAACTCCCTCTTAACTACCTTCTGCGGCAGAGAATTCCACAGACTCACCACTCTCTGTGTGAAGAAATGTTTTCTCATCTCGGTCCTAAAAGACTTCCCCCTTATCCTTAAGCTGTGACCCCTGGTTCTGGACTTCCCCAACATCGGGAACAATCTTCCCGCATCTAGCCTCTCCAACCCCTTAAGAATTTTATATGTTTCAATAAGTGACAGTGACAGTGAATATAGAACATAGAACAAAGAACAGAGAAGATAGAACAGAGAACAGTAGTGCACAGGAACAGACCTTTCTATAAGATCCTCTCTCATCCTTCTAACTCCAGTGAACCCAGCCCTTCGGCATACCAAGCCCACGGTGACCGTCAATCTCCCATTCACACTAGTTCAATGTTATCCCACTTCCTCAACTGCTCCCTACACACCAGGGGCAATCTTCTGTCTCCTCCCAGCAGCCAATTAATCTACAAACCCCAAATCTTTGGCACGCAGGAGGAAACCCAGAGCACCTGAAGGAACCCCATGCAATCATAGGGAGAGGGTGCGAACTCCACAAAGACAGCACCCGAGGTCAGGATTGAAATCGGGTCTCTTGCTCTGTAAGGCAGGAAGGAACTCTACCAGCTGTGCCATTGAGGCTCCCTGTGGAGAGTATAAACAGTCATGGTTTCAGGCGGACGGCACTTTATCACGCTGAGCGTTTCTGACATTTTCTGATGTTTTCTGCCAGGTTTCCAGCATCTGCTGTCTTTTTACTGCAAGTGAGAAATGGCGGGATAATGTTCACTCATTAAATTGTGCGTCTTGTAATTTTTATTTTCCATTTAACATATTAGATTATGGAACTGACGATCGATCGTGTCTTAGCTCTGGACAACGTTACAAAATTGTGTTGAAGTCAGTATTGATACCCACCATTTAAATAATACAGCAGAACACAGCTAACAACTCAAATTAAAGTATATTTTTAGATCAAAAACTTGTGCTAATCAGAAGAAATCTTGAATTAATTATTATCCTCATAATTTATTCATATGACTAGTGTACTTAACAATTTATATAATTCTAAGTTTGAAGTAAAAGTGATGCATCATATGCATAAGTTGGCACTTCTTTAGGGAATAGAGGTCACACACTACTTCCGATTAAATATTTTTTTCTTTTATAAATGCAAGGGAAATAATATAAAGCTTAATTTATTCGAAACTTTACATGGATATCCATTTTATTCCAATTTACATCTGACATACGTTATCTAGGCAGTTGTGCATTTTGTGCATTTTGTTTCAAACATAAGTATTCGTGTGGGCGACACAGTGGCGCAGTGGCAGAGTTGCTGCCTTACTGCACCAGAGACGTGGGTTCGATCCTGACGATGGGTGCTGTCTGTACAGATTTTGTACTTTCTCCCTGTGACCATGTGGGTTTTCTCCGGGTGCTCCGGTTTCCACCCACACTCCAAATATGTGCAGTCTGAAGAAGGGTCTCGACCCGAAACGTCACCCATTCCTTCTCTCCCGAGATGCTGCCTGACCTGCTGAGTTACTCCAGCATTTTGTGAATAAATCGATGTGCAGGTTTGGAGATGGTTTTGAAAGGCTGTCCCTATATCTCACTCAGAAATCTCTGCCCTTTAGCTGGAGCCTCTACATTTAGAGTCATGGAGTTATGGAAACAGGGCCTTTGAACCAACTTGTCCACACCGGCCAACATGTCCCAGCTACATTAGTCCCAGCTGCCCGCATTTGGTCCAAATCCCTCCAAACCTGTCCTATCCATGTACCTGTCGAACTGCTTCTTAAATGTTGGGGTAGTCCCTGCCTCAACTACCTCCTCTGGCAGCTTGTTCCGTACACCCACCACCATTTGTTTGAAAAAACGTATGAAAATTGTGTGAACATTTGATCTGCCGGTTTGTACCGTTCTAAATTAAACTTTGGATTGGTGAAAAAGGACGTCAGGGCAAGTGCTGGAGTAACTCAACAGGTCAGGCAGTACCTCTGGAGAACATGGATAAGAGGCATTTTGGGGTCGAGACCCTTCTTCAGACCTGTGACCCCCATTCGAAACGTATAAGATTATTAAGGGGTTGGACACGTTAGAGGCAGGAAACATGTTCCCAATGTTGGGGGAGTCCAGAACAAGGGGCCACAGTTTAAGAATAAGGGGTAGGCCATTTAGAACTGAGATGAGGAAAAACTTTTTCAGTCAGAGAGTTGTGAATCTGTGGAATTCTCTGCCTCAGAAGGCAGTGGAGGCCAATTCTCTCAATGCATTCAATAGAGAGCTGGATAGAGCTCTTAAGGATAGCGGAGTCAGGGGGTATAGGGAGAAGGCAGGAACGGGGTACTGATTGAGAATGATCAGCCATGATCACATTGAATGGCGGTGCTGGCTCGAAGGGCCGAATGGCCTCCTCCTGCACCTATTGCCTATTGTCTATTGTCTATTCCCCAGCCTTATTGCCTTTCTGATTTTCACATACCTTTATTATTCCACCAACTGGGTTAGACTACTGCTGACGTTCGATTTTAAAGCCTTCATTTTCCAGTGCATTTAGCACACCGGGAGTTATGCACTGACTGGGAAAATTGTGCAGTCTTTATGTGAATGCTGTGTTGTCAGAGCCTTACTCTGGACCTGATTCCAAATGCAATCAATATTATCAAATTTATCCATAGATATCCAATGCAGACATTGTTGTTTTTTTGTGTTCTAATTCACCCAGCCCCTGTAGTCTGAGAAACCGAAAACCTATCAAACTGAGAAGACTAGGTTTGGCAGCAAACTGTAGACATTCTCCTCCTGTGCGGAAAGGTTTTCTTGACAGTCATTGCAATTGAACCTCTAACATCAATAGCAGAATCTTGTATTAGTCCGGATTATTTGAAAGACATCCCAAGATATGTTTTCCTGAAACGCTTGAGATTGCAGTCTGCCTGAACGAAGATAAATTCAGCGTGCCTGTAACAGTGAAAAGGACAGCATATCTACCTCTGGACAGAGAATGTGTTTAGCTATTCATTCTGAGGACAGCTTCAGGTTGATTTGGGAAAAGAAAACACCATGTGAGGTTCGCCAGAAAAAATAACTGCTACTTAATCGGAAGGAAAGAATACATACTGTGCTTTTTTAGCGTTGGAGTGTAACATTCAGACAGCCATAAAATGAATGGTGACACCCAGCCAGATTGCCAGATTGTAGGCCATTTTATATTTTCATGATCTTTTATCTGTTGTGTGAGCAATAGACAGCTTACTCCATCCCCCTTTTTACTTCGGTATGAAGCCCAGAGGGTGGGTGTTATCTAAATAGAATGGTCCAAGTACAATGTTGTTCATGGGCGACATTTCGGGTCGAGACCCTTCTTCAGACTGAAGAAAGGTCTCGACCCGAAACGTCGCCCATTCCTTCTCTCCCGAGATGCTGCCTGATCCGCTGAGTTACTCCAGCATTTTGTGAATAAATACCTTCGATTTGTACCAGCATCTGCAGTTATCTTCTTATACACAACGTTGTTCATGGTACATAACAGTAGAGTTCAAATCCTTTGGCTTTTATCTTGCCGTATTTAGTATCTGCCTTTTGGATACTGTCATAGTTTAGTGTAGTTTTATTTCATATTTCATATTTCAGATACAGCGCGAAAACAGGCCTTTTCGGCCCACCAAGTCCGCGCCACCCAGCGATCCCCGCACATTAACACTATCCTACACACACTAGGGACAATTTTTACATTTACCCAGTCAATTAACCTACATACCTGTACGTCTTTGTAGTGTGGGAGGAAACCGAAGATCTCGGAGAAAACCCACGCAGGTCACGGGGAGAACGTACAAACTCCTTACAGTGCAGCACCCGTAGTCAGGATCGAAACTGAGTCTCCGGCGCTGCATTCGCTGTAAAGCAGCAACTCTACCATTGCGCCACCGTGCCGCCCAAGTTTTAGTTAAGAGATACAGCGCGGACACAGGCCCTTCTGCCCACCAAGACTGTGCCGAGCAGCGATCACCCCCGTACACTAGCCCTATCCTACACACACCAGGGACAATTTACAATCTTATTTATTCACAAAGTGCTGGAGTAACTCAGCAGGTCGGGCAGCATCTCGGGAGAGAAGGAATGGGTGACGTTTCGGGTCGTTCCTTCTCTCCCAGGATGCTGCCCGACCTGCTGAGTTACTCCAGCACTTTGTGAATAAATACCTTCGATTTGTACCAGCATCTGCAGTTATTTTCTTATACAATTTACAATCTTTACTGAAGCCAATTAACCGGCAAACCTGGGCGTCTTTGGAGTGTGGGAGGAAACCGGAGCACCCGGGGAAAACGCAAGCGGTTATGGGGAGAACGTACAAACTCCGTACAGGCAGCGCCCGTCATTGGGATCTCACCCGGGTCTCTGCGGCTGTAAGGCAGCAACTTTACCGCCGCGCCATAGTGTTGTCAAAATCTTTATTTATTTATATAAAATAAAACATGTCAACAAATGCATCAAATTTCAGTTTCAGTGTCCGTAACGACTATGGTCACATCATGATAACTTTTAAGATACAGTTAATTAATTGCGTGCATCTGCACCTTTCGCTTTGCTGATACAAACACTTCATAGGTTTATAAATGATAGGAGCAGAATTCGGCACATCACGTCTACTCCACCATTCAATCATGGCTGATCTATCTCGTCCTCCTAACCCCGTTATCCTGCCTTCTCCCCATAACCCCTGACACCCGCACTAATCAAGATCAACCTTCCCTCTCACCATCTAAACAAATAACGCTGTGTGAGGCAATGGATAGGACCTACTACTGACCAGCTGAATCTTATCGCCAGTTAAATATTTCTTGTTACTTGGAAAATTTATCATGACTTACTTCCGAGGGTAACCGCCAACCACAAATTATGAAAGACAAAGGCAAATAGTCAACGAGAATATTACTATTGCATACTTATTAATTTATGGGAGGAGGCCACTCCTTGCCAAATTAATGGATATAAATATAATAGTGCATGTTTACGTTCATTATTTTAGCAAGGATAAAGAATATAGAGATTACACATGAATGTAAAAGGCAAGACGGAAGGTCTGGCCAGCACAGTTACAGCTGAGAAAATGGACTGTAATAAATCATATCTTTTATATATAGTGTCAGGCTGCAGAAAATGCTTTGAGGTCCCCTGACGAGAGAAAGAATATTCCATATTTGCACAGGTAGTACCAACAACATTGATTCTGATTCTGATTCTGGCAATGTACTAGCTGCCCTTTCCAGAATGTTGGTTCTCTAACATAATGGCTGCAGTCTGCATGTATTTTGCACCAACTATTGTTCTTCCTAATGTGATGTCTTGAGAGGTCGGGAGCTTTTCTCTTGAAGGTTGGGAGGTGTGGGTGCCGGAAATGAAGACAGAAAAGTTCTTGTTTTCAAACTTAAATTCCATATATTTAGTCTTTTCCAAAAACAGGTAAACTTTAATTGTTTGCAGACAGGTACACAAAACCAAAACAGGTAGTTACATCAAAACTGTAGCTTGCTGCCTTCTTACACAATATAGCTCAAACACTGCTTCTCTCCCTGTCTGCTCCAGTCGTTGTCTCTCTCTTTAAATACACTGTTTCCCTTCCCTTTTAGCTCTCTCACTGAGGCAATCAGCTCAACTGGTTCAGCTGGGCAGCAATCAGTGTCAGCAGCAATCAGTGTCAGCAGCAATCAGTGTCAGCAGCAATCAGTGTCAGCAGCAATCAGTGTCAGCAGCAATCAGTGTCAGCAGCAATCAGTGTCAGCAGCAATCAGTGTCAGCAGCAATCAGTGTCAGCAGCAATCAGTGTCAGCAGCAATCAGTGTCAGCAGCAATCAGTGTCAGCAGCAATCAGTGTCAGCAGCAATCAGTGTCAGCAGCAATCAGTGTCAGCAGCAATCAGTGTCAGCAGCAATCAGTGTCAGCAGCAATCAGTGTCAGCAGCAATCAGTGTCAGCAGCAATCAGTGTCAGCAGCAATCAGTGTCAGCAGCAATCAGTGTCAGCAGCAATCAGTGTCAGCAGCAATCAGTGTCAGCAGCAATCAGTGTCAGCAGCAATCAGTGTCAGCAGCAATCAGTGTCAGCAGCAATCAGTGTCAGCAGCAATCAGTGTCAGCAGCAATCAGTGTCAGCAGCAATCAGTGTCAGCAGCAATCAGTGTCAGCAGCAATCAGTGTCAGCAGCAATCAGTGTCAGCAGCAATCAGTGTCAGCAGCAATCAGTGTCAGCAGCAATCAGTGTCAGCAGCAATCAGTGTCAGCAGCAATCAGTGTCAGCAGCAATCAGTGTCAGCAGCAATCAGTGTCAGCAGCAATCAGTGTCAGCAGCAATCAGTGTCAGCAGCAATCAGTGTCAGCAGCAATCAGTGTCAGCAGCAATCAGTGTCAGCAGCAATCAGTGTCAGCAGCAATCAGTGTCAGCAGCAATCAGTGTCAGCAGCAATCAGTGTCAGCAGCAATCAGTGTCAGCAAGGCAGGCAGCCCTGCTGACTATGGGTTTTGCAGTCTTTTGCTGGCAGCCATGATGGTTTGTAGTCCTTGTTGCATCCACCAGGAGGAAATGTATCTCCCCTCTATGACTACCTCTCATGATATCACACTAAGTATGGGTGGAACGATTTGCGGCCACTTGTACTTTCTCTGGAACTGATCAAGATTGATTGCCGGAGACACAAACTTTCCAAAACACCTTCCAGCTCAAACCCAACAGTCATTTGGATAAAAAGAAAACAACAATGAAGATCATGTCCATTCTCTACCTCTGTTTATGCAATGGTAAGCCAAGCTTCACTTCTGTGGGCATATTGTGAAGTGGGGCATTCTGTGGGCATCAACTCTTCCTCTTCTTTATCTTTTCCTTCTCCTTCTCTAACTCCTTCTCCTAACTCTTCTTTTCCACCTTCTCATTCTTTTTTTTCTTCTCCCTCTCCCCTCCTTCCCCTTCTCCAGTTTGGTGGAAGGACCACCGTGTTGATGCCCAGGCCAATGTCCCTAGTATAGCTTCTTAGGTCAACCAGTGTTGACTACCAGGCGACATGTCTCTTGGCAATTGGGTGTGTTTCCATCCGTTACATACACAGGGCTCTTGTGTGCTCCCAATGTTAAACCTCCAGGTTCCCAATACCAACCTGAACACTCCTTCTCACTTTGTCCAGTCATAGGCCTAAGCTTCCCAGGAGACTGTGGGGACAATATACAAGGAGACCCTCGATTAATTTTCTCTATCCAGTTAGTAATTTCCTGTGACAGAGATCAGAATAGAGTGTCTATTTTGGTCGAATAGTGTTCGGAGTTCAAGCTATCTGGCCTGACCAACATAGTCAACAAAGAGCAACAAGGCCTCAGTGCTGGGGATGTTGGTCTGGGATTCAGCACTCTCGACATTGGCCTGGGAGTCAACACTGGTTGACCCAAGAAGCTATACACGGGACATTGGCCTGGGCATCAACACTGGGGACATTGGCTTGGGAGACAACAATGGGGAGATTGACTTTGGAGTCAACACTGATCTGGGAGTTCTCACTTGGGAGTTGTCCTGGTATTGGAGGCTGAGGAGTTTGGCCTCAGAGTCAACATTGGGGACATTGCCCTGGGGAGTCAACTCTGGGGTCGTTGGCTCGGGAGTCAGCAATGGGGATGTTGACTTTGGAGTCAACACTGGGAACATTGGCTTGGGAGTTCACAATGGGATGGTTGACCTGGGATTGGACGCTGGGGTGTTTGGTCTCGAAGTGAACACTACTCTTGGTTCTCTTCCCCTTCCAGTGAATTTGGAGGGTTTTGCAGAGATGGTGTTGGTGGTATTTTCCCAGTGCCTTGATATGCTCATCGAAGACGAAAATCTCACGCCCGGTTAAAATTTAAAAAAGGTAAAGTCTACCAGGTCACCATGATTCCTGCCTTGCTACTTGCTTGAAACTTGCACTAACTGCAGTAGGCATATTAAGATCTGTAAGCAATTACCAGGCTTCACGTGGTTGACTTTCAGATTGGTCAGGGCAGCCCGAAAGATTTGCTGCAGGCAATTCAACTGCTTCAATATGTTCAGATCCGCTTAAAAATATCTGATAAAGAATAAAATAATTTAAAATACCATGTACAATATTCAAAATTAAAAATTAAAAAAGGCACATCAAGAAAAGAATGGCACACCTAAAGCTAGCCAGAAAAAACAAATACAAAAACTATAATTAAAAGATTCTCTGGCGATGAAACCAAAAGGGTTTGCCATGTGTTGATCATACAGAATGTGAGTCTGGGGAATTGGTGAGGAAAAATGAGGAGATGGGCTTTAGACAATAGACAATAGGTGCAGGAGGAGGCCATTTGGCACTTCGAGCCAGCACCGCCATTCAATGTGATCATGGCTGATCATTCTCAATCAGTACCCCATTCCTGCCTTCTCCCCATACCCCCTGACTCCGCTATCCTTAAGAGCTCTATCCAGCTCTCTCTTGATGCATTCAGAGAATTGGCCTCCACTGCCTTCTGAGGCAGAGAATTCCAGATTCACAACTCTCTGACTGAAAACATTTTTCCTCATCTCAGTTCTAAATGGCCTACCCCTTATTCTTAAACTGTGGCCCCTTGGTCTGGACTCCCCCAACATTGGGAACATGTTTCCTGCCTCTAGGAAATTAGGAAATTTATTATCACTGGAGGTGTGTGTCTGAGCTGAGGAGGGAGTGATGGCCATTGGAAGAAGTTCCTGATGAGATAACTGATGCATTGACATTGAATCCTACGTTTGGGATAAGTTCTATTAGATTGAGAAATAACAAATGTATCGCCTTAAGTCAAAAATGGATGGAACAGATATCAGGAAACGACACTCCATTTAGTATAAATCTGTCATTGGGAAGATGTCAGAAACTTTGATTAAAGATGTTGCAGCATAACACATCGCAGTGCCAGAGCTGGTGGAGCTGCTGCCTCACAGCGCCAGAGACACGGTTCGATCCTGACCTCGGGGGTTGTTTGTGTGGAGTTTGGATGTTCTCCCCTGGGTTTCCTCTGGGTGCTCCGGCTTCCACCCATGTCCCAAAGATGTGCTACTTTGTTGGTTCATCGGCCTCTGCAAATCATCCCTAATGTGTAGAGAGTGGAACTAGTGTGAACATGGTTGGCATGCACTTGGTGGGCCGAAGGGCCTCTTTCCATGTTGTATCCAATGTTGGGCGAGTCCAGAACCAGGGGCCACAGTCTTAGAATAAAGGGGAGGCCATTTAAAACTGAGGTGAGAAAGAAACTTTTTCACCCAGAGAGTTGTGAATTTGTGGAATTCTCTGCCACAGAGGGCAGTGGAAGCCAAATCACTGGATGGTTTTAAGAGAGAGTTAGATAGAGCTCTAGGGGCTAGTGGAATCGAGGGATATGGGGAGAAGGCAGGCACGGGGTATTGATTGGGGACGATCAGCCACGATCATAATGAATGGCGGTTCTTGGTTCTTGGTTCTTGGTCCTCCAAAATATTCCAAATGGAATTTAAACTGGCGGTGCTGGCTCAAAGGGCCGAACGGCCTCCTCCTGCACCTATTTTCTATGTTTCAATCTCTTCATTAAACAGAAAAACTAAAGGCAATCAGCCAAAGTCAACACGATTTTCTGAAAGGGAAATAATATTTGATTAATTTAATGGAGTACTTTGAAAAAGTTGTGTATGCTGTGTATACATTGGAATTGGTGGATAGATTGTACAGAGGTACCGAGATCCTCTTAAGGATTCCATTAAGAGCAACACATCCCAAATAATTTTCATAAACCTCTTGCAAATTCTTGTTGCAAAACATAGTTTCTATCTCAGGAGATCTTCAATAAAATAACCCAGTCAAGGTTTCATTTGTTTCAATCAACGTGGTTTTTGATTGTGTAGGAAGGAACTGCAGATGCTTGTTTACATCGAAGATAGACACAAAATGCTGGAGTTGTAATGGACAGCAGCTAGACCCAAATGCAGCACATGGAACCAAGGAAATAGTTTTAGAAAGAGCTTTATTTCTACCTGCTCGTGGTCGAGGAAAGAAGACTGAGGCGTTCACCAGGGCGACGACGAGGCGTGAAGGCCGGGAGCAGGCAGGGTCGGCAACGGGGGAATCAGTCCGAGAGAGAATGCTGGAGAGTCTTGCATCAGGGCTGAGAACAATCTGGCAAAGAGTGAGTGTGCAGGATGGGCTTATATGCTAGCTTGATTGGTGATCTGGAGCAGGTGAGGGGAGTTGGTTTAACGTGGTGGGCGTGGCTGGCAGGTGAGTGAACTGGACAGGCTGTGACAGGAGTGAGAGAGGTAGGCCATTTAGAACGGAGATGAGGAAAAACTTTTTCACTCAGAGAGTTGTAAATCTGTGGTATTCTCTGCCTCAGAAGGCAGTGCAGGCCAATTCTCTGGATGCTTTCAAGAGAGAGCTAGATAGAGCTCTTAAGGATAGCGGAGTCAGGGGGTATGGGGAGAAGGCAGGAACGGGGTACTGATTGAGAATGATCAGCCATGATCACATTGAATGGCGGTGCTGGCTCGAAGGGCCGAATGGCCTCCTCCTGCACCTATTGTCTATTGTCTATTGTCTATTGTCTATTGTCTAACTCAGCGGGACAGACAACAGACAATAGACAATAGGTGCAGGAGGAAGCCATTCGGCCCTTCGAGCCAGCACCACCATTCAATGTGATCATGGCTGATCATTCGCAATCAGTACCCCGTTCCTGCCTTCTCCCCATACCCCCGACTCCGCTATCCTTAAGCGCTCTATCTAGCTCTCTCTTGAACGTGTGAGAGAGGGGTAAAAAGGGATAATTGATTTAGACTAAGGACCCTGAGAAATAACTGACCCAACCGTGCTCAGCTAGAAAAAAAAACCCGCAAGCACAAATGGTGACAGTCCAAGGACAAGTGTTAGAAGATAATCAGAGAACTAGGAGGAAGGGCAAAATAATCAGAGAACTAGGGGAGAGGAAGGGCATGAACTACTCTGTACTGCGCCTGCCTAATGAGATAAATGAATATTACAAAAACGCCCAGCATGACAAGATGTCTCATTTACATGCACATGCGATGTATGATGTGGGAGGCAACAGGGGCGGTAACGGTAGATTGTGCACCTCAGTGCTCCGATTGGAAGGAGCCCGAAGGGGAGGAATTAAAGGTGTGACAATTGTAAATTGAAGTGAATAAAAAGAAGGGATTTTCCCGACCTTGGTGTGTCTCGGCAGGGGAGGCACCCAACTCTGCAGACTTGCAAATAAACAATTCTTGTTCCTCTAGATTGTCTCGAGCATCGTGATTGTGAGCACTCACATTTGCATCTCACAAATGCATTCAGACAGGCAGCATCTCTGGAGAGAAGGAATGGGTGACGTTTCGGGTCGAGACACTTCTTCTGACTGCGAGTCAGGGGACAGGGAGACACAGAGATAAGGAAGTGTAAGGTGTGAGAACAAGACATCAAAAGGGATGGGATCAAGGAAAATGTAGAATAGATCATTGATAGCTAGGAGAAGATGACAACGAAACAGAAAGAGATAAAATTGAATCAAGAGGAACAGCCAGACTGGTCAGAGAACTAAGAAGGGGGGGGGGGGGGGGTGGAGAGTGAGGGAAAGGAAGGGTTGCTTGAAGTTAGAGAAGTCAATATTCATATGGATGGGGTGTAAGCTGCCCAAGCGAAATAAGAGTTGCTGTCCCTGCACCATTTGATTGCACCATTTCCTGTTCACATTCCCCACTGCATCATAGCTTGGTTTTATTTCAGTCACGAGTTTTGTGAGTAATATCTACTGCTTTAGATGTTGAAGGAGGATTTAAAAAAAATGTTATCTGCAATGCACAGTGCAAATAACCCAAGATCTGCAAACTACAGAAATGACAACTTTGTAGCGACCATAGAGAATGGTCCAGGTCGTCGAACCCTCGGATTGGCCAGCGAGGTCACGTGTGAACGCTACCATGGGGATTGGTCCAGGGAGCGACATCGCTGATTGGCCAGCGATGTCATGTGCGCGTTTGGCGCCCGAAATAGCCAGTTCGGCGAAGTCTTCGAAGAAGACAGTAAGTTTTTGATGGTTGTCCTTTACCTTGTTGTTTAACTCTGTATTCGAATATTGCGGCTGCAATAAACTTCCTTTACAACCAACAAGTTTTCGGACTCGCCATAACTTCAATCTTTGTGGATCAGTTCCAACTATTCATTAAACATTTCTTCCACCTACAGGCCATTTGCTTATAATTATTATGAACACCCCTTGCTATTTGTCCCATTTCCTCCTGTACGTTAACCTTCCAGCGTCTCTTCCCGAGTTACCACAACATATTCCACAAACAAGTCACTTTGGCTAATATTTTATGCTTGCAATGCTTGTATTTTGAAGTCAGCAGCCAGCATTCGTGTAGCAAAGTGCAATTCCTATTTATAGACAATAGGTGCAGAAGGAGGCCATTCGGCCCTTCGAGCCAGCACCGCCATTCAATGTGATCATGGCTGATCATTCTCAATCAGTACCCTGTTCCTGCCTTCTCCCCAAACCCCCTGACTCCGCTATCCTTAAGAGCTCTATCTAGCTCTCTCTTGAATGCATTCAGAGAATTGGCCTCCACTGCCTTCTGAGGCCGAGAATTCCACAGATTCACAACTCTCTGACTGAAAAAGTTTTTCCTCATCTCAGTTCTAAATGGCCTACCCCTTATTCTTAAACTGTGGCCCCTTGTTCTGGACTCCCCGAACATTGGGAACATGTTTCCTGTCTCTAACGTGTCCAACCCCTTAATAATCTTATATGTTTCGATAAGATCATATATATTGCTAATGCAGAAACAAAACTTTTTTTTTCCCAAATTAGACATTGATTAAATTAGCAAATTTCAAGAGTATGTTGTTTTAAAAGGTCATCGTTCGAACGGCTGGGAACTCTGACATGGCTGGTGTTAATGGATGACAATAGACTGATCTTCATGGGGGAGGTGGAATTGATTGTTGGGGGTGGTGGTGCCAAGGGAATAACACAGTTAAGCCATAGGAAAATAATGTGTGTATTCACAGAAAAGGCAAGATATACTTTAACAAACCTCTCTGGAGCAAATTCCCCAGCAAAAAAAGTAAACCAAATATCACCATCAGTATAAGAAAATAACTGCAGATGCTGATACAAATCGATTTATTCACAAAATCCTGGAGTAATTCAGCAGGTCAGGCAGCATCTCAGGAGAGAAGGAATGGGTGACGTTTCGGGTCGAGACCCTTCTTCAGAGTGATGTCAGGGGGGCGGGACAAAGGAAGGAAAAAGGTGGAGACAGGAAGATAGAGGGAGATCTGGTAAGGGGGAGGGGAAGAGAGGGACAGAGGAACTATCTAAAGTTGGAGAAGTCGACGTTCATACCACCATCAGTAAAATGGAGACAGAAAACAGGGAAGTAATGCTGAGACCTCATGAGGCACTGGTCAATAGACAATAGACAATAGGTGCAGGAGGAGGCCATTCGGCCCTTCGAGCCAGCACCGCCATTCAACGTGATCATGGCTGATCATTCTCAATCAGTACCCATCAGGTCAGACAGCATTTGGAGTATGGTGAGCAGTTTTAGACTCCAGATCTTGAGGAAGGATGTGCTGGCCTTGGAGAGTGTCCAGAGAAGGTTTACGAGAATCATCCCAGGAATGATTGGGTTAACATATGATGAGCGTTTGATGGTCCTGGGCCTGTACTTGTTGGAGTTTTGAAGGATGAGGAGAGACCTCATTGAATAGCGAGAGGCCGGATAGAGTGGTTGTGGGGAGGATGTTTCCACTAGTGGGTGAGTCTAGGACTAGAGGCCACAACCTCAGAATAAATGTACGTACCTTTAGCAAGGAGATGAGGAGGAATTAATTTAGTCAGAGGATGGTGAATCTGTGGAATTCATTGCCACAGACGTCTGTGGAGGCCGTCAATAAATGTAATCGAGGCGTAGATTGACAGATTCGTGATTAGTAAGGGTGTCAGTGGTAAATGGGAGAAGGCAGCAGAATGGAGTTAGGAGGGAAATATAGATCAGTCATGTCTGAATGGCATGGACTTGATGGGCTGAATGGCCTCATTCCGCTCCTGTAACTAATGAGCATGAAGAAGCCGCAGATACTAGAATCTTGATAATGGATGACAATAGACTGATCTTCATGGGAGAGGTGGAATTGATTGTTGGGGGTGGTGGTGTCAAGGGAATAACACAAAGCGCTGGAGGAACTCAACGGGTCAGGCAGCATCTGTGGAGGGAATAGATTGGCGATGTTTCTGGCCAGGAAAAGTGTCCCAACCCAAAACGACGCTTATACATTCCCTCCATAAATGCTGCCTGACTTGCTGAGTTCCTGCAGCACTTTGTGTTTATAACACCAGAAGTGAATCTTCCAACTTATTCAAAATGCAGCTAAAAAATTTTTTTTAAACGGTCCTAACATATTGAATGTCTGAGGAAGGGTCTCGGCCCGAAACGTCACCTATTCCTCCCCTCCAGAGCAGGGCCGTCTTAACGCATGGGCCTGATGGGCACTTGCCCGGGGGCCCACGAGCATAGGGGCCCCATGCTGATCTGTGTATGTTAAGTGACTTGCAATAAATAAATACTACTTTAAAAACGTAGGTTCAATAAGTGCTTTTTTCGCAACATTTTCGGTTACTAAGTGCTTCTCACAGCGATCTGTAAGTGCTTTTCGCAACAATGTAGCACCCTAAGTCCATCGCTAAGTGATTTTCGGTAAGTGCTTTTCGCCGGCACGACAGGGGGGGGCTGGTAGGGAAAGGGGGGTGGGGGAGAGTAACGGTAGGGGCCCCAGTATAGTGCTTTGCCCGGGGGGCCATAATGCTGTAAAAACGGCCCTGCTACAGAGATGCTGCCTGTTCCGCTGAGTTACTCCAGCAGTCTGTGCTGATATTCAATTGCTCCTTGTAATTCAAGCCACCCAGTCCTGGCAACATACTTGTGAAACTTTTCTGCACCCTCTCCTAGCTTAATCACATCCTTCCTATACTATAATTGACCTTTACTGTAATTGACTGCTTCAAACAGGCCTGTGTAGTTTGGTATTGGGGACAATGCAATTATATCTATGGCAGAGTGGCCCAGACATCACATAGCAATTACCCTCATCTGTCAAAGCAAAGGAAATTTTGTTTGAAAAATGGTGATGCACTATTAAATAACATTTTCCTGTGTCCCGTGATGTAGGAGAGCATCCTCCAAGCATATTGGATTCAAGATAGCTGGACCCAATTGTCTAAGTACAAGTTGGAATCATGCATCAAGCTGACTTAATTGGATCAGAAAGGACCGACTTTGTTAGGTCATTCATCTCCTGGGCCAAGATCCTGCCCATGGATGAACAAATGAACAATTCTGTCATTGCCGCTAAATGGGCATCTTCAGCACCAGAGTTACTAAGAGGTCAAACACAGAATGGCTGCTGATGAAGGTGGAGGAGAACTGAACGGGTACATTCACAGCAGCTCACTGATGTGTTGCCACAGCTACAGAGTTTTGAGACTACACACGATGGGACATGGGTTAGGCACATTTGAAGGGTTGAAACATTGAAAACATAGAAAAATAGGTGCAGGAGCAGGCAATTCAGCCCTTCGAGCCAGCGCCGACCGCCATTCAATGCGATCCTGGCTGATCATCTAAAATCAGTACCCCGTTCCTGCTTTCTCCCCATATCCCTTGATTCTTTTCGCCCTGTGAGCTAAACCTAGCTCTCTCTTATAAACATCCAGTGAATTGGCCTCCACTGCCTTCTGAGGCAGAGAATTCCACAGATTGCGTGCAGTTCTGGTCGGCCAATTACAGGAAGGACGTGGAGACATTGGAGAGGGTACGGAGCAGTATTGCCAGAATGGTGCCTGGATTAAGGGGTATGAGATACAGGGAGAGGCCGGACAAACGTGGATTGTTTTCTCTGGAATGCCAAAGTTTGTTGGAAGACCCGATAGAAGTATTGGAAATGAAGAAGCCTAGATAGGTGTTGTTCAATCAGACCCATACACAGAAGTAACAACTCATGGTCTTTATTGTGACACAAGCGGAGGAAACATTACATGCTATCGTCTCCACAGGCGTGTAAAGGTGCAGCAAGTGAGAATGTTATTGTTCTGTTCTTGGTATATGTGACCGATAAACACTCACGATACCCTTGAGGCTGCTTGCTGCAATCGCTATGCCTTCCCATTTACATGGTGGTAGCGTACAAGAGGTTGGATAAACCAGGGTTGCTTTTCTCTGGAGTTGGATTGAAAGCAGACTTGTTAGAAGTACATAAAACTGTGAGAGGTGCAGACAGGTTGGACAGTGAGGCCCTTTTATCCCCCAAGGTGGAAATGTCAAAGATGAGAGGGCATAGCTCCAAAGGGAGAGGGGGAAAGTTGAAAGGATGTGTGCGGGGCAAGTATTTTACACAGAGGGTTGACGGTGCCTGGAACGCGCTGCCAGGGGCGGTGGTGCAGGCAGATAAGGCGGCAAGGTGGCGCAGCGGTAGAGTTGCTGCCTTACAGCAAATGCAGCGCCGGAGACTCAGGTACGATCCTGACTACGGGCGCCGTCTGTACGGAGTTTGTACGTTCTCCCCGTGACCTGCGTGGGTTTTCTCCGAGATCTTCGGTTTCCTCCCTCACTCCAAAGACGTACAGGTTTGTAGGTTAATTGACTGGGTAAATGTAAAAATTGTCCCTAGTGTGTGTAAGATAGTGTTAATGTGCGGGGATCGCTGGGCGGCGCGGACTCGGTGGGCCGAAGGGCCTGTTTCCGCGCTGTATCTCTAAATAAGATAGTGACGTTTGAGGCAGTTAGATAGGTGCATGGATATTATTATCTCAATGGTGTCAGGTTAGGTAAAGGGGAAGTGCAACGAGACCTTGGTGTCCTTGTACACCAGTCACTGAAAGTAGTCGTACTGTCCTCCTGTCTCCACCTACATCCTTTCTTTGTCCCGCCTCCCCCTGACATCAGTATGAAGAAGGGTCTCGACCTGAAACGTCAACCATTCCTTCTCTCCTAGATGCTGCCTGACCCACTGAGTTACTCCAGCATTTTGTGATAGTCACTGAAAGTTGGCATGCAGGTACAGCAGGCGGTGAAGAAAGCTAATGGCATGTTGGCCTTCATGACAAGAGGATTTGAATATAGGAGTAAGGAGTCCTTTCTGCAGTTGTACAGGCCCCCTGGTGAGACCACATCTGGAGTATTGTGTGCAATTTTGGTCTCCTAATTTGAGGAAGGATGTCCCTGCTATTGAGGCAGTAGGTTCACGAGGTTAATCCCTGGGATGCAGGGACTGTCATATGAGGAAAGATTGGCAAGACTGGGCTTGTATTCACTGGAGTTTAGAAGGATGAGAGGGGATCTTAAAGAGACGTATAAAATTATAAAAGGACTGGACAAGCTAGATGCAGAAAAAATGTTTCCAATGTTGGGGGAGTCCAGAACCGGGGGCCACACAGTCTAACAATAAAGGGGAGGCCATTTAAAACTGAGGTGAGAAAAAACTTTTTCACCCAGAGAGTTGTGAATTTATGGAATTCTTTGCCACAGAGGGCAGTGGAGGCCAATTCACTGGATGAATTTAAAAGAGAGTTAGATAGAACTCTAGGGGCTAGTGGAATCAAGGGATATGGGGGAAAGGCAGGCAAAGGTTACTGATTGTGGATGATCAGCCATGATCACAATGAATGGCGGTGCTGGCTCGAAGGGCCGAATGGCCTCCTCCTGCACCTATTTTCGATGTTTCTATGTTTCTATGATATGCAGGTATATGGAGGGATATGGATCATGTGCAGGCAGAGGAGATTAGTTTAGTTAAACTAAACAAAACTAGGTGGTGCAGCGGTAGAGTTGCTGCCTTACATCTCCAGAGACCTGGGTTCGATCCTGACCACGGGTGCTTATCTGTACGGAGTTTGTACGTTCTCCCCGTGACCTGCGTGGGTTCTCTCAGATCTTTGGTTTCCTCCCACACTCCAAAGACGTTCAGGTTTGTAGGTTAATTGGCTTGGTATAAGTGTAAAATTGTCCCTAGTGTATGTAGGATAGTGTTAGTGTTCAGGGATTGCTGGTCGGCCCAGACTCAGTGGGCTGAAGGGCCTGTTTCAGTGCTGTATCTCTAAACTAAACTAAACTTGGCATCATCTTTGGCACAGACTTGTGAGCCGAAGGCTGTATTCCTGTGCGGTGCTGTTCCATGTTCAAGGTTTCTAATTCCCAAAACCTTCAACGATTTTTACAACATTTTTACAAATGATTGAAACAATGGAAAATCAGTCCTTGGACTTCATGGAAAGACAAGTAGAGGAGACTGAGCATGCTGGACCGATGTGAGAAGATATCATTTTTCGAAAGGAATAGTCCCAGCTATTGATAATTATTCTTCTGCGGTTGAACATAGAGCAAGTACAGTAAGGCACAGAAATACGCCCTTTGACCCATGATGTCAGTGCTGCACATGATGTCATGTTATACTCATCTCCTCTGCCTGCACATGATAGAAAGCCGAGGAAGGGTCTCGACCCGAAACGTCACCCATTCCTTCTCTCCAGAGACGCTGCCTGACCCGCTGAGTGACTCCAGCACTTTCTGTCTGTCTTGGAAATGACTCCCTTTCTTGAATGAGGAGTGGAGCAGTGTGAGAGATTAAATGGCTACTTTTACCGTGATTCGAAAGGGCTCATATAACCAGAGGAAAGCACAGAAAAAGACTACACGGAAAGAATGGTCCCGACCCAAACTGTTGCCTGTCCCTGCAGGGATACTGCATGACCCGCCAATTTACTCAAGATCTTTGTGTTTTACTACAGATTTCAGCATCTGTATCTCTATATGACTCCACAAAAATATATATCTGATAAATCCTTTCATTTACGAGCCCAGAAGGAAATGAGGAGCTTCCTTTCCTACAGACTGAAATGTACTTTCAACTATTGGGCGGCACGGTGGCACAGCGGTAGAGTTGCTGCCTTACAGTGCTTGCAGCGTCGGAGACCCGGGTTCGATCCCGACTAGGGGTGCTGTCTGTATGGAGTTTGTACCTTCTCCCCGTGACCTGCGTGGGTTTTCTCTGACAACCTCGGTTTCCTCCCACATTCCAAAGACGTGCATGTTTGTAGGTTAATTGGCTTGGGTTTGTATATTTGGTATAAGTGTAAATCGTGCCTAGTGTGTGTAGGCTCGTGTTAATGTGCGGGAATCGCCGGTCGGTGCAGACTCGGTGGGCCGAAGGGCCTGTTTCCGCGCTGTATCCCAAAACAAAAATAAACCAAACTTTAGAATATAATAGGCTCATTTGTTTTATTTGCCGTTCCAGAATGTGAAGCAAATGTTGATTTTTTTTTGTGTGGACACTGAGGGCTGAATGGATGAGGAAGAAGCAACACTATCCTCTAGTGGTTTCAAAACCAAACTTCACCCAGTGTTTCCTCCAGTTTCCCCCAATCCCACCACCACCCCCTCCCCCTCCCACCCATCTCACTTGTACCCCACGCCGGGTGAGCAAAGGGTGCAGTTTCAGCCCCCCGCCTTTCCAAGTTTGCCCCTCCGCACCAGTGCGCGGATCACCAAGGGCGTGAAGCAGAGAGCTCTGTTTTTGAACCCGCATGACCATTAGCTTAAGCCTGGGCTCACACAAGTTCACATAAGTGATAGGAGTGGAATCAGGCCATTCGGCCCATCGAGTCTACTCCGCCAGTCAATCGTGGCTGATCTCTGCCTCTGAATCTCATTTTCCTGCCTTATCCCAAAAATCCTTGTCACCCGTCCTAATCAAGAATTTGTCTATCTCTGTCTTACAAAATATCCACTGACTTGGCCTCCACAGCCCTCAGTGGCAGAGAGTTCCACAGATTAACTACCCTCTGACCAAAGAAGTTCCCCCTTATCTCCTTCCTAAAAGAACTCCTTTTAATTCTGAGGCTATGATCTCTGGTCCTAGACTTTCCCACCAATAGAAACATCCGATCTACCTCCACTCTATCTATGCCTTTCATTATTCTGTGAGTTTCAATGAGGTTCCCCCCTCAACCTTCTAAACTCCAGCGAGTACAGGCCCAGTGCTGTCAAACGCTCATCATATGTTAACCCACTCATCCTTGGAATCTCCTCATGACCCACTCCAGAGCCAGCACATCCTTGGGCGGTCACGGTGGCGCAACGGTGGAGTTGCTGCCTTACAGCGAATGCAGCGCCGGAGACCTGGGTTCGATTCCGACTACGGGTACTGCCTGTACGGAGTTTGTACGTTCTCCCCGTGGCCTGCGCGGGTTTATCCCCCGAGATCTTCGGTTTCCTCCCACACTCCAAAGACATACAGGTATGTAGGTTAATTGGCTTGGTATATGTAAATATTGTCCCTAGTGGGTATGGGATAGTGTTCATGTGCGGGGATCGCTGGGCGGCGCGGACCCGGTGGGCCGAAGGGCCTGTTTCCGCGCTGTATCTCTAAAATCTAAAAATAAAATTAAAAATCTCCAAATCAAACTAAAATCCTTCCTCAGATATGCGGCTCACATTTGCTCACAGTACTCCAAATGCGGCCTGACAAGCGCCCTGTAGAGCCTCAGCATTACACCTCTGCCGCGTCTCGGCTCGCAACACTTCCAAAGGATAGATCAGTGATTAGTGAGAGCTGGCGGGTGAATGAATAGCTGCACGCCACGAGACTTTTGTGGCCCTTCCGCCTCATAATCTCCGTGGAAGATGGCTGGAGGATAATTGGAAACGGAAAACAACCATGCGTAGTCATAACATTTTGTAAATTGACCCACACTGCTTAAAAAATTCTTAATTATAAATCCTCTGGTGTTCCTTCAGATTATTTCATTCCACACCCTTTCAGGATTTACATAATGAGTTTCCTCCAGCTACACAACAATCCACACTTTATCCTTAGCTGACGGCAGCTCTTAGACGATGATCTACATTCTCCTATGCAGACTGCTGTCAGTGGTTTAATTTTAATTGAATCTAATCTAGATCAAAGAGTTATTGGTTTTCATCCCTGTGGTTTAACAAATATTCTGGGGTGTTACATTACAATTAACCAGAGGCCTGTTTGTATTTGACAGCGTGTTGCGGGGGGGGGGGATAATTTGGTTTTGCAAGCTTTAGCTGGATACCTTTTCTTTTGGTGCTGGGTTATTTCGATGTGATGTCTGATGCGCTTGTAGAGAGTCGTGACAGACATCAGGTCAAGTCCGATCTCTGCCTCTTTAAGGGGCCGAGGTTCCAGCCGATGCTGCCTCGTTATTTGGTGAAGGTTGTGGTCAAGCAGCCTGTGGCAGAGGCACGGAACGGCTGTGTGAGGAGCAGATGGCAGGGGGGGCTGAACCAGGCCGACCCTGGTGTCATCGGCCCAGTGCCGACAAGGCACCGGCCCTCAGTCTGAAGAAGGGTCTCGGCTCGAGACGTCACCCGTTCCTTTTCTCCGGAGTTGCTGCCTGACCCCCTGAGTTACTCCAGCAATTTTGTGTGTCTATCTTCGGTGTAAACCAGCATCTGCAGTTCCTTCCTGCGCTCAAAGCGTGAGATACATAAGAATTGCGGAAACAAAGGAACTGCAGATGCTGCTTTACAACAACAACAAAAAAGGACGCAAAGTGCTGGAGTAACTCAGCGGGCCAGGCAGCATCTCAGGAGAACATGAATAGGCGATGTGTCAGGTCAGGACCCTTCTTCAGACTGGAAGACTGACTGTTGACAAGAATTGCATACGTCCTTAGGTAGAAACATAGAAAATAGGTGCAGGGATAGACCATTTGGCCCTATGAGCCATGGCTGATCATCCAAAATCAGTACCCCG
Source organism: Rhinoraja longicauda (assembly GCF_053455715.1). Classification (NCBI taxonomy): domain Eukaryota; kingdom Metazoa; phylum Chordata; class Chondrichthyes; order Rajiformes; family Arhynchobatidae; genus Rhinoraja; species Rhinoraja longicauda. Next base: position 9,565,690 of record NC_135955.1, read on the forward strand.
TTCCGGCTTTTTCCCAATATCCCTCGATTCCCTTAGTCCTGAGAGCTAAATCTAACTCTCTAGATCTAGATCAGAGACTTGGAAGTTGCAAGATGATGATGGAAATAGGTGACCCTCTGCATGCTGTATCAGGTGAGCATCTACCATACCTAATGTATGGTATGATTTGCTGGAGAGCGTGCCAACGAGCATTCTATTTTGTCTCTGTACACCTGACAATGGAGAAACCATTGGTGACAATAAACTAAATTAAACTTAACCGAACCATTGAACCATTTAGAACTTAATGTGGCAGCACGGTGGCGCAGCGGTAGAGTTGCTGCCTTACAGCGAATGCAGCGCCGGAGACTCAGGTTCGATCCTGACTATGGGCGCCGTCTGTACGGAGTTTGTATGTTCTCCCCGTGACCTGCGTGGGTTTTCTCCGAGATCTTCGGTTTCCTCCCACACTCCAAAGACGTACAGGTATGTAGGTTAATTGACTGGGTAAATGTAACAATTGTCCCTAGTGTGTGTAGGATAGTATTAATGTGCGGGGATCACTGGGCGGCGCGGACTCGGTGGGCCGAAGGGCCTGTTTCCGCGCTGTATCTCTAAATCTAAAATCTAAATATGTAGAGGCAAGGAACGGCAGATGTTTAGTTGACCAATAATGGCACAAAGAGCTTGGATAACTCATCAGAGAGCAACTCTGGAGAACATGAATAGGTGACGTTTCAGGTTGGTGGCTTTCTTCAGACCGTGTTGGGGGAAGCAGAAAGATGGAAAAGTGGTGGGGGCAGGACAAAGCCTGGCAAGTGATACGTGGACACAGGTGAAGGTCCCAACCTGAAACATCAGCTGTACATGTTCCCCAAAGCTAAACATGCCTTCAATAGCAAGATAGAGATTATTGATTTATATAGTTGGCTGTGAATTGGTTTTTACAAGTTCGGTTTCTTGAAGGTTTTGTGCTTCATCGAATTCATAATGATGGTAAGAGATGTAACAGCATGATTTCAGAGCCACTGTATAAACTCATTGTTCCCACTTGTGTCATAGAGTCTTACAGCATGGCAATGGGGCCAACATGCCCACACTGGCCAATATGTTCCATCTACACTAGGCCCACCTGCCTACATTTGGCCCATATCCCTCTAAATCTGTCCTATCCATGTACCTGTCTAAATGTTTCTGAAACATTTTTTTTAGATTTAGAGATACAGCACAGAAATAGGCCCTTCGGCCCACCGGGTCCGCGCCGCCCAGCAATCCCCGCACACTAACACTATCCTACACCCACTAGGGACAATTTTTACATTTGCCCAGCCAATTAACCTACATACCTGTACGTCTTTGGAGTGTGGGAGGAAACCGAAGATCTCGGAGAAAACCCACGCAGGTCACGGGGAGAACGTACAAACTCCGTACAGACGGCACCCCTAGTCAGGATCGAACCTGAGTCTCTGGCGCTGCATTCGCTGTAAGGCAGCAACTCTACCGCTGCGCCACCGTGCCGCCCACAATTGCAATAGTCCCTGCCTCATCTATCTCCTCCGGCAGTTCGTTCCGTACACCTACTACCCTTTGCGTGAAAACATTATGCTTAGGTTCCTATTTAATCTTTCCCCCCTCAATTTAAACCTATGTCCTCTGTTTCTTGATTCCCCTACTCATGGCAAGAGACTCTGCGAGTCTACCCGATCTATTCTTCTCATGATTTTATACACCTCGATACGATCATCCCTCATCCTCTTGTGCTCCAAGGCATGGCATGTGCTTCTAGCTTGCTCAACCTCTCCCTATAGTTCAGGCCCTCTAGTCCCGGCTACATCCTCATAAATATTCTCTGCACTCTTGCCAGCTTGACAATATCTTTCCTATAACATGGTGCCCAAAACTGAACCCAATACTCCAAATGCAGCCTCACCAACGTCTTTATACAACTGCAACATGACCTCCCAACTTCTATAGTCAATGCTCTGACTGATGAAGGCCATTGTGTTGAAAGCCTTTTTGATCACCCTATCAACCTGTGATGCCACTTTCAATTAACTATGTACCTGCCCTCCTCGATCCGTCTGCTCCACACACTCCTCAAGCCCCTACCATTCACTGTGTCGGCTCGGCCCATATTATTGCTCCCAAAATGCAACAACTCCCATTTCTCCGTGAGAACATTAGTTGGCCATGCACTTGCAGGAGATAATTTTTTAATTAAAAAGTAAAATAAAACACCCGTGCAAAAACATTTGGAGGAGATCATGGCTAGAAATTGAACAAAAGTACAAAAAGAAGGGGAGATTAATAAATGAGGGAGAAAACAGGAGAAGACGGTGTAGCAAGGGAGGAAAGAAATCAACTCCCCTCAGGACATTCAGGGGAAGCTCTCCGACCTCAGTCCTAATGAAGAACATTACCTGGAATGAGTGGGTTAACCTATGATCAGCGTTTGTCGGCACTGGGCCTGTACTCGCTGGAGTTTAGAAGAATGAGGGGGGACCTCATTGAAATATACAGAATAGTGAATGACTTGGATAGAGTGGATGGAAAGAGGATGTTTCCACTGGTGGAAGACTCTAGGGCTACAGGTCATAGCCTCAGAATTAAAGCACGTTCTTTTAAGAAGGAGATGAGGAGAAATTTCTTTAGTCAGAGGGTGGGGAATCTATGGAATTATTTTCCACAGAAGGCTGTGGAGGCCAAGTCAGCGGATATTTTTAAGGCAGAGACAGATAGATTCTTGAGTAGTCTGTGTATCAGAGGTTATGGGGAGAAGGTAGGAGAATGGGATTAGGAGGGAGAGATAGATCAGCCATGATTGAATGGAGGAGTAGACTTGATGGGCCGAATGGCCTAATTCGACTCCTATCACTTGTATGACCTTACCTGAGTCTCTTGACATATCATGCTGGAGTAACTCAGCAGGTCAGGCAGCATCTCTGCAGAACACGGGTAGATGATGTTTTGGGTCAGGACCCTTCTTCAGTCGGACGAATAGTCCCAACCCAAAACATCACCGATCCATGCGGCCTGACGCACTGTTACTCCAGCACATTGTTTGTTAACCGGCACCTGCAGCTCCTTGTATCTTCACCGTCACATGACAGTTCGGCACATCAGTGAGAATGCCTTCACTGCAATGTCTCCCCTTCACCAGCCATCTCAGGGCTCAGAGTGGGGCAAGGGGGACAGTACAGTGGACAAGCAAGCTGGCTGTCACCACGAACACACCAGGATCACCAGGCTCCTTCCAAGCTGGAGCCTGGAGACGAGGAAAAACCTTTTCACCCAGAGAGTTGCGAATCTGAGGAATCCTCTGCCACAGAAGTTCAGTGGAGGCCAATTCACTGGATGTTTTCAGGAGAGAGTTACATTTAGCTCTTTGGGCTAAAGGAATCAAGGAATATGGGGAAATAGCAGGAACAGGGCACTGATTTTTAGATGATCAGCCATGATCATATCGAATGGCGGTGCTGGCTCGAAGGGCCGAATGGCCTACTCCTGCACCTATTTTCCTCGTTGTATGTTTCTATGGTCCAGTTTGCAACATCTCCCTGTCAACATTTGCAACTGCATGAAGCACAAAGTGCAGGGAGGAGGAGAGTGTCAGTGATAGAGAGTGTCAATTGCTGAGCAAGTGAGATAGCAGGTAGACACAAAAAACTAGAGTAGCTCAGCTGATGATTCATCTCCCCAACATTTTCCATCACAGGCTCTATCCTCATCTTCACTGACATTGACCTTCATCAGTCAGAGTATCGAGTATCAATAGACAATAGACAATAGGTGCAGGAGGAGGCCATTCGGCCCTTCGAGCCAGCACCGCCATTCACCGTGATCATGGCTGATCATTCTCAATCAGTACCCCGTTCCTGCCTTCTCCCCATACCCCCTGACTCCGCTATCCTTAAGAGCTCTATCTAGCTCTCTCTTGAATGCATTCATAGACTTGGCCTCCTCTGCCTTCTGAGGCAGAGAATTCCACAGATTCACAACTCTCTGACTGAAAAAGTTTTTCCTCATCTCAGTTCTAAATGGCCTACCCCTTATTCTTAAACTGTGGCCCCTTGTTCTGGACTCCCCCAACATTGGGAACGTTTCCCGCCTCTAACGTGTCCAACCCCTTAATAATCTTATATGTTTCGATAAGATCCCCTCTAAATTCCAGTGTATGCAAGCCTAGCCGCTCCAGTCTTTCGACATACGACTGTCCCGCCATTCCTGGAACCAACCTAGTAAACCTACGCTGCACCCCCTCAATAGCAAGAATATCGAAGAATATCGATGTTGGAAGGTCGTGTTTACAGTTGTCTAATAGATTGGTGAGGCCACATTTAGAGTAATCCGTTCAATTTTGATCACTCTGTTACAGGAAAGATTGTGTCAGGCTGGAAGGGATGCAAAGAAGATATACAAGGATGTTGCCAGGACTCAAGGGCCTGACCTGTAAGGAGAGGTTGAGCAGGCTCGGACTTTATTCCCTGGAGCACAGGTGGATGAGGAATAATCTTATCGGGGTGTACAAGATCATGAGAGGTATAGTTCAGTTAATGCACAGAATAGCGGAATCAAGATTAAGAGGTTTAAGAGGAGGGGAACAGATCTATTAACAACCTGAAGGGTAACTTGTTTACACAAAGTGTGGTGGGTATATGGAACGAGCTGCCTGAGAGGTAGTTAAGGCAGGTACTATCACAACATTTAAGAGATTTTCGTACAGGTACATGGATAGGATAGGTTTAGAGGATTACTAGAGTAAGTGGACCCGTTGGGCCCAAACCTCTCCTGCATTGGTGCAGTACTCTCTCCTGCCACCCTCCCCTCCGCCCTCCCCCCTCCCCCATCATCCCTCTCACCCCTTCCCCCCTCCCCCCCACCCTTCTCACCACTCCCCCCTTCCCCCTCTTATCCTCCCTCCACCCCCTCACCTTCAACCCCCCACTCCATCGCCCTCAACCCCCCCTTATCATCTCACCTCCCCCTCCCTCCTTCCACCCCCCTCCCTCTCTCCCCCCCCCCCCTCCCTCCCTAGGAGATAGAGTTAAACTTAAAAATGTGAATAACTTTTAAAATATAACACCGATTTCAATGAAACTTCTTCCGTTGGCACCAAAGGGACGATGGTGAGAAAGGTAGGGGGGAAATTGTCGCGTTATCGTGTACCGTTTTGGCTGTAGTTCAGGAACAACGAAACAAACAAACAAGAGTTTTAGTATATAGATGGGCCAAGTGCGGGCAGGTGGGACTAGTGTTGGTGAAGCATGTTGGTCAGCATGGGCAAGTTGGACCAAAGGACCTGTTTCCACATTGTATGACTCTGCGATTCCCTTAATGATCACCTATGGACTGGTTCCAATATGGATTTTCATTTTTACACTATTAGGATTCATTGGTATCATGATTATCCATCTATTATCTTTTTGATTATTGCACACGTGTTTCACATTTATGGCCATGTAAAGCTGTAGCATGTAAGAATTTCACTCTTGCATCGTCAGTCCACATGACAATTATAGACTGTTAACCCTCATTCCTTGACGTGAATGCCTGGAAGTCTCTCACTCCCCATTCAAATGAACACAATCACCGAGTCTCCACAGTCCTCTGGGTTCGAGGAATCCAAAAGTTCACCGCAACTGAGTGAAAGCGGAAATCTCCTCAGCTCAGTTCCGAACAATCATCTCACAAATGATGCCCCTTGATCTGGGACTCCTCACGCTAGGAAAACATCTGCCCGCCAATCCCTTAAAGAACGTAGGAAATGTTGATGAGATCGCTTCTCATTCCACTCAACTCTATTGAGCATAATCTCACTTTACCCTCAAGTCTCCTCATACAACAAATGCACCTGACCTTGATCCAGAATCTTTAGTACTTCTTATGTAAGCAAAGAGAGTAAAACTCTACAATGCTCCAGTAATAGTCTCACTAATCCCCAGGACAATAGCAGTAACACTTCTATAATCTTTCATCAAGCCCTCTCGTAGTAAAAGCTAATACGCCACTGAGCCTCCTATTTGCATTTGACACCTGCATTTTGACTTTCAGTGACTTATGTATGAGTATATCTTTGCACGTCAACACTGTGCTCCTATTCCTAGACCACAGCTCTGCTTTTAATATCATTGTCCCAACCAAGCTCATCTCCAAACTCATGGAATTTGGAATCAGCACTCACCTCTGCAACTGGATCCTCAACTTGCGAACAGCTCCATCCGAGACCGCAAGTACGGGTGTCAAGGGTTATTGGGGAGAAGGCAGGAGAATGGGTTTGAGAGGGAAAGATAGATCATCCATGATTGAATGGCGGAGTAGACTTGATGGACCGGATGGGCAACTTCTGCTCCTGTAACTTATGAAGATGCCCGATTGGACAGGGGAGAAGAGAGAATGAACGGTCACAGACTGTGAGCGACCCTTGAATATATCGGCTGCTTTTCCAAGGAAATGTGAAGTGTGGATGGAACATTCAAGAGAGAGCTGGATAGAGCTCTTAAGGATAGCAGAGTCAGGGGGTATGGGGAGAAGGCAGGAACGGGGTACTGATTGAGAATGATCAGCCATGACCACATTGAATGGCGGTGCTGGCTCGAAGGGCCGAATGGCCTCCTCCTGCACCTATTGTCTATAGATAGACACAAAATACTGGAGCAGCTCAGCAGGTATGGGCAACATCGCTGGAGAGAAGGAATGAGTGACATTTCGGGTCAAGACCCTTCTTCGGACTGACCTTCTTCAGGCAGACTGTAGATGGAGTAGATGTTGGAGGTGGGGAGGGGAGGGGAGGAAATGGGGGGGGGGGGGAGGGAGTTGAAGAACGGTCATGTGACATGGTCACAATCCATAAGTGATAGGAATAGAATTAGGCCATTCGGCCCATCAAGTCTACTCCGCCATTCAATCATGACTGATCTATCTCTCCCTCCAAACCCCATTCTCCCCATAACCTCTGACACCTGCACTAATCAAGAATCTATCTATCTCTGCCTTAAAGATACCCACTGACTTGGCCTCCACAGCCTTGTCTACCAAGAGCTCGGTCTGATCCTGGCAGCTTCTGTAAAGATCACTGAGATGAGAGTTGGCACTGCTCCCCCCTTCAAATGCCTCCACATTTAGGAATAAAAACACTTTGTCCGAGAAGATGTGGATGTTGTTCCTTCCCTGATATTTATTATGTTCATATAAATTCCCTGAATGCCAATGGGTTCTGCTGGAGCCTCTCCAAGCCACATAATTGGATTCACACTTCACGGAGTGTGAAAGTAAAATCATTGACTCCAAATCTACGGCACCTAGTTTTGTGTCATAATGACAGCATCCTTCGTTTCAAACAGCTTAAGATGTGTGTGTGTGGGGGGGAGGGGGGGGGGGGTGGGAGAGAGGACTGCGGAGGCCAAGATAACCCACTCAAACATCTCCCACATTCCTTACATTGCAACAGTGACCACACTTCAGGAAACACAACAAGGGCAGTGAAAGCTCGCTGGAAAAGCAGAGCTCATCCTAGCCAACACATGGCGGCAAACCTCTATTATTTTTATCGCATTCGAAGTTTACTAGGGAGAGGAGAGGAATTTTTTGGAGCATCTTTTACTCACAGTAGCAGTCACTGAAAACTCTGCCAGTGGGGACCTAACCCATTTAACCATCATCTCTCGGACTGCTGGCCTCTGCTGGCTTCTGATGAAGCAATGGTGTCTTCAGCTGCCAAGCCCCTAAACTCTAGAATTCACTCCTGCTGCCTGCTTTACTCCACCTCTTTTATTTCTCCGGTAGCCTTTAAACTCATGATTTGAGCATAGGAGCAGGGAGGTTCTGCTGCAGTTGTACAGGGCCTTGGTGAGACCGCACCTGGAGTATTGTGTACAGTTTTGTTCTCCTAATCTGAGGAAAGACATTCTAGCCTTAGAGGGAGTACAGAGAAGGTTCACCAGATTGAACCGTGGGATGGCAGGACTTTCAAATGAAGAAAAACTGGATAGACTAGGCTTATACTCGCTGGAATTTAGAAGGCTGAGGGGGAATCTTATAGAAACATATAAAATTCTTAAGGGGTTGGAGAGGCTAGACGCGGGAAGATTGTTCCCGATGTTGGGGAAGTCCAGAACTAGGGGTCACAGCTTAGGGATAAGGGGGAAGTCTTTTAGGACCGAGATGAGAAAACATTTCTTCACACAGAGAGTGGTGAGTCTGTGGAATTCTCTGCCACAGAAGGTAGTTGAGGCCAGTTCAGTGGCTATATTTAAGAGGGAGTTAGATGTGGCCCTTGTGGCTAAAGGGATCAGGGGGTATGGAGAGAAGGCAGGTACAGGTTACTGAGTTTGATGATCAGCCATGATCACATTGAATGGCGGTGCAGGCTCGAAGGGCCGAATGGCCTACTCCTGCACCTATTTTCTATGTTTTCTATGTCTATGTCTATGTTAAACCCACCCTTTGGTTCAGTTTAGAGATGCAGCACGGAAACAAGCCCTTCAACCCACCGAGTCCACACCGATTGGTGATCGCCCCGTGACACTAGTGCTACCCTACACTCTAGGGGCAACTTGCAATTTTTTACCGAAGCCGATTAACCTGCAAACACTTATTCACAAAATGCTGGAGTAGCTCAACAGGTCAGGCAGCATCTCAGGAGAGAAGGAATGGGTGACGTTTCGGGTCGAGACCCTTCTTCAACCTGCAAACCCTGTTCATCTTTGGAGAGTGCAAGGCGACCGAAGGTCTCGGGGAAAACCCACGCCGGTCGCAGGCAGAACGTACAAACTCCGCGCAGACAGCACCCGTAGTCAGGATTGAACTCGGGTCTCTGGCGCCGTGAGGCGGCAATTCTACTGCTGCGCCACCGTGCCGCCACCTCTTCGACAAGACTTTTGCTCGTCTGTCCCTAATGCATCTTCGCGCAGCACGGCCTCGGGACCTTTAGCTTCGTTAAAACCGCTACACAAATGTAAATTGGTGTTCTCGGAATCGATGCAATATCGAATGGAAAGCCACATCAGACAGATGGAGAATAGATGTTGGAGATTTATAAAGAAATCGCCATCCCGTGCTGCTATAACTGCGGCACCAGTGATAAAGGTATCTCCCCCACAAAGGCCAGGGCTATACCGACAATGGCTCCTGGGTTTTCATCGGCAGAAATTACTGTCATCACTAACTCCAATGACTGTACACAGAAGGGTACAACAGGGCAGTGATATGAGAAAGAATTGTGAGACGCGTTCTTTTTGCTCTTTGCAACCTGTCAAATTGCTACTCTGAGAAAGCGGGATTTCAATGCAAGATTGCACGGAAGACGTGTGCTGATATAGTTGAGCTTGCTATCGGGGGATTTTAATAGCACTTAAGTGGAAAGTGCACTTTAGTCCAAGGTGAAAAAACACAGCGTATGCGGTGTGTTGCTCTGCCTCCGGGTAATGCATTGTTGCAGAGACGCCAGTTTTCTTTGCTTCGGCGGATTGTTGATGAGTGAACTGCTGTATAATTCATCAGAATTCATCAGAACCTTAATTCTGAGTCCTCGAGGGACTGGGCTCAATAGATTACCAGCAATGCTACTGGCAAAGAGCTTGCAAGAATGGTCTATCTGTAATATCTGATGTCGCGTACAATAACATGGTGCTGGCACTTAGCATATAATCCCAGGCATCAATTTCAAACTGCACCAAAAGACGTGGAAACGAAGAACTGCAGGTGTTGGTTTACACAAGAAAAAGTCACAAAATGCTAGCGCGACTGTTGAGTTAGACAGAGTCGTAGTCATACAGCGCGGAAGCAGGCCCTTCAACCCAACTTTGCCACACTGACCAACATGTCCCATTTACACCATGCTCCTGGTGTGCCTACACTGCCCTAGCAGCTGCGGCTTGCCTGCGCTCCGTTTGTCTTTTGTGTTTTTTGTCTTAATTGTAGTGTTTAGATGTGATGTAGTGTTTTTTGTGGTTGTGTGTTATGTGGGGGGGGGGGGGGGAAACTGTAAAATTGTCTCTTCCGAATGGAGACGCGACCTTTGTTTTCTGGGTGTTGTCTCCGTTCCCGCAGCGGCCTACCGTCGGCCAAACACCTGGAGCTGGCGGCCTCCAGCTGGGACCACCTGGGGCTCTGGTTCGCAGAGCCCGCGGACCGGGCTCACCATCTTCACCATCTGCGGAGCCGGCTGCCTTCGGAGGTTGTGGTGGCGCCGCGGGAGCGGCTGCGACTCGTCTCCAGAGGCTTCTTTGGCCGCGGGCCGCGTGGATGTCGGAAGCTCGCAGGCCCTGCCCTGGGTGGGGGCTGACATCGGGATCTCCGGCAGCGGCAGCGTCTTCACCCGCCGCAAGTCGCGGGGCTTGGGTCGGGATTTTCTCCGCTTGGCGGGGGCTTCAATGTCGGGAGCCCCGACCGCCCCGACGTGGCAACTTCAACAGCCTGACCGCGGGAGAAGACGGCAGGGGAAGAGTAAAGACATTCTGGCCTTCCATCATAGTGAGGAGGTGACTGGAGGAGACTCACTGTGATGGATGTTTCTTTTTGTTTGGTGTAGGTTTCTGATTGGGTGTTTTATTGCTTATTTTTATTGCTTATTTTTATTGGTCTTATTGTTGGACTGTGGGTAATTTTTTATTTCACTGCGCATTTATGTGTATGTGACAAATAAATTGACTATTGACTAGTCACATCTGCCTGAATTTAGAGAGATATGGACCAACACAGGCAGGTTGGACTAGTGGAGATGGGCCATGTTGGTTGGCGTGGGCAAGTTGGGCTGAAGGGGTTGTTTCCACGCTGTATGAATCTATCCAACTCAACGGTTCTGGCAGCATCGCTGGAGAACATGGATAGGTGATGTTTTAGGTCGGGACCCTTCTTCAGACTGATCGGAGTAAAGATGTGCCATCGTTTCCAGAAAAATCTGCCATCAAGATTCACAATCTAGCCACTTTTGCTCATGAGAGGAAATAAACCTAGTATCTATAAATTGCCTTCCTGTTCTCTCAGGATACCTGAAAAGGATTTACAGCCAATGAAATCCATCTGACGCAGCTCCAATGTAGACTTCAGACTTTAGACTTTAGAGATACAGCTGAGAAACAGGCCCTTTGGCCCACCGAGTCCACGCCGATCACTGATCACCCCTGACACTAACACTATTTTACGCACTAGGGGCAATTTACAATTTGCAGAAGCCAGTTAACCTACACACCAGTACGTCTTTGGAGTGCGGGATGAAAATGGAGCACCCGGAGAAAACCGTGTGGTCACAGGGAGAACGTACAAACTCCGTACAGACAGCACCCGCTGTCAGGATCGAACCCGGGTCTCTGGCGCTGCAAGGCAGCAGGTCTACCCGCTGCTCCACTGTGCCGCTGTGCCATGAGAAAGCATAGGTTTACTAGGTTGATTCCCGGAATGGCGGGACTGTCATATGTTGAAAGACTGGGGCGACTAAGCTTGTATACACTGGAATTTAGAAGGATGAGAGGGGATCTTATCGAAACATATAAGATTATTAAGGGGTTGGACACGTTAGAGGCAGGAAACGTGTTCCCAATGTTTGGGGGAGTCCAGAACCAGGGGCCACAGTTTAAGAATAAGGGGTAGGCCATTTAGAACGGAGATGAGGAAAAACCTTTTCAGTCAGAGAGTTATAAATCTGTGGAATTCTCTGCCTCAGAAGGCAGCGGAGGCCAATTCTCTGAATGCTTTCAAGAGAGAGCTAGATAGAGCTCTTAAGGATAGCGGAGTCTGGGGGTATGGGGAGAAGGCAGGAACGGGGTACTGATTGAGAATGATCAGCCATGATCACATTGAATGGCGGTGCTGGCTCGAAGGGCCGAATGGCCTACTCCTGCACCTATTGTCTATTTATTGTCTATTGTCTATAAAAGCACTGTGCAGTAACGAAAGCTCAGCAAGCCTCACCAAGAAACGTAGTAATAACTAATTATTAATTAATTTCAGAAATGTTGATTGCAGGGCAATTATTAACCAGCTCACCACAGATAATTTCCCAGATTTTCACAGTAATATTACAGTATATTTTACATTCGAGAGTGAAGATAGTGAGAGGGAGGCCTCGGTTTAATAGAGAGGCCTCTGCTTCCTTCAGAAAACAGCACATCCAATGTAGACACATGGAGCTGCAGATGCTGAAATCTTGCAGAGAACACAAAGTACTGGGTAATTCAGTGGGTCAGACAGTGTCTCTGGAGGACATGGACAGGTGACATTTTTTTATCTATAAGGTATATCCAATCATGCTTCCTGGATTCTACAAGCTTTGGAGAGTTAAAATTCATAGTGCAATGATAGTTGACATTTAAAATTGCTGAAATCAATGTTATTAATGAACACAATAGGTGTTTTTTGGTGATAAAGAGCGCATGTTCACATGAAGCTTTGCTGTCAAGAGTAGAAATTTCTGTTTGATAGCAAGTTAATGGAAAAAGTAATTGATATTTGGAAAATAAAAGCCTGAATAGGTTCATGACTGTAATTGCGTGCCAGCAAATTGCATAGGTATAAACACAGAATAATATTTTATAATGGATAAAATACTGATACTCAAACCATGTCACTCTGCAACTTTTAGACCCAATTGTTCATAACAAAGGGTTTTTTAATTTAGTCTAATTTAATTCAGTTAGAGACATAACATGGAAAAGGGCCCTTTGGCCACGCCGACCAACGGTCACACGTACACCTGTTCTATGTTATCCCACTTTCACATCCTACACACTAGGGGTCATTTTACAGAAGCCAATTAACCTATAAACCAGCACGGGGAGAACGTACAAAACTCCGTACAGGCAGCACCTGTGGTCAGTATCGAACCCGGGTCTTTGGTGCTGCAAGGCAACAACTCTACCGCTGCGCCACTGTGCCGCCCTTATTGGAACGATATAGTGTCGCTCGATGTGGATTACCATATCATATCATATCATATATATACAGCCGGAAACAGGCCTTTTCGGCCCACCAAGTCCGTGCCGCCCAGTGATCCCCGTACATTAACACTATCCTACACCCACCAGGGACAATTTTTACATTTACCCAGCCAATTAACCTACATACCTGTACGTCTTTGGAGTGTGGGAGGAAACCGAAGATCTCGGAGAAAACCCACGCAGGTCACATGGGGAACGTACAAACTCCTTACAGTGCAGCACCCGTAGTCAGGATCGAACCTGAGTCTCCGGCGCTGCATTCGCTGTAAAGCAGCAACTCTACCGCTGCGCTACCGTGCCAGGTATGTAGGTCACAGGGAGAACGTACAAAACTCCATACAGGCAGCACCTGTGGTCAGTATCGAACCCGGGTCTTTGGTGCTGCAAGGCAACAACTCTACCGCTGCGCCACTGTGCCGCCCTTATTGGAACGATATAGTGTCGCTCGATGTGGATTACCATATCATATCATATCATATATATACAGCCGGAAACAGGCCTTTTCGGCCCACCAAGTCCGTGCCGCCCAGTGATCCCCGTACATTAACACTATCCTACACCCACCAGGGACAATTTTTACATTTACCCAGCCAATTAACCTACATACCTGTACGTCTTTGGAGTGTGGGAGGAAACCGAAGATCTCGGAGAAAACCCACGCAGGTCACATGGGAGAACGTACAAACTCCTTACAGTGCAGCACCCGTAGTCAGGATCGAACCTGAGTCTCCGGCGCTGCATTCGCTGTAAAGCAGCAACTCTACCGCTGCGCTACCGTGCCAGGTATGTAGGTCACAGGGAGAACGTACAAAACTCCATACAGGCAGCACCTGTGGTCAGTATCGAACCCGGGTCTTTGGTGCTGCAAGGCAGCAACTGTACCACTGCGCCACTATGCCACCCTTATTGGAACGATATAGTGTCGCTTGATGTGGATTGAAGATGTGATAACAAGAAGCACTTCGTGCACATATTCACCGTCCTAAAAACATAATCTCATTGTTATACAACAGTGGAGAATATGTTTGATTACTTCAAAAGAATAATCAAATGAAAGCACAATGCGATAAATAGACATTTTTGTCATTATGGAAAGAGGCCAGAAATTGAATGATTCATTCAATTATCATCATATCATATATCATATATATACAGCGCGAAAACAGGCCTTTTCGGCCCACCAAGTCCGCGCCGCCCAGCGATCCCCGCACACTAACACTGTTAACACTATCCTACACACACTAGGGACAATTTTTACATTTACCCAGCCAATTAACCTACATACCTGTACGTCTTTGGAGTGTGGGAGGAAACCGAAGATCTCGGAGAAAACCCACGCAGGTCACGGGGAGAACGTACAAACTCCTTACAGTGCAGCACCCGCAGTCAGGATCGAACCCGAGTCTCCGGCGCTGCATTCGCTGTAAAGCAGCAACTCTACCGCTGCGCTACCGTGCCAGATGTGATAACAAGAAGCACTTTGTGCACATATTCACCGTCCTAAAAACATAATCTCATTGTTATACAACAGTGGAGAATATGTTTGATTACTTCAAAAGAATAATCAAATGAAAGCACAATGCGATAAATAGACATTTTTGTCATTATGGAAAGAGGCCAGAAATTGAATGATTCATTCAATTATCTAAATCATATTTGTCACATTATATACTGTAAATATAACAAGTCAACTGTATCTGGAAAAGAAGAGAAAACAATATTTTTAATATGATGGGAAAATCAAAGTGATCTTTCTTTGTAACACTAATGGTAACTCTTTAAATAACGCATATAATTATCTAGTTTTGAACAGCATAATTCCCATAGCTATTTAGTTTAGTTTAGTTTAGAGACACAGCTCGGAAACAGGCCCTTTATACCATTTATACCAAGCAAATTAACCTGCATACCTGTACGTCTTTGGAGTGTGTGAGGAAACCGAAGATCTCGAAAACCTACGCAGGTCACGGGTAAAACATACAAACTCCATATAGATAGCTCCCATAGTCAGGATCGAACCCGGGTCTCTGACGCTGTAAAGCGTTGTAAGGCAGCAAACTCTACCGCTGCACCACTTTATTGCTTCAACATAACATGGTATCCTTGCAAATATTTCAGTACGTCACAAGTGTAATTTTTTTTTTTTTACTTCACTTATGCTAAGGTGGTACAAATGTCTCCATTTACTAAATAAATTGGACACTACGTATTTACCAAGACGTTTTCCGATAACTGTCCAATTGTTGTCAATTCGTAGAATATCACATTTTTTTAATGTGGAATGTACAGGATATTTATTGTCTAATCAATCCTATTAAGGTAACTTCCACAAACCGGAGCTAAAAGCAGGAGAATCAAGTAATTATAATTGAAATTTTGGATATGAAACTTCATTAATTAGCAAAATCCCCACTGACCCAGGCCAATTATGTCCATGAAAAATAATGGTTTACAGTATTACACACTTGTATGATATTTAACATGGGCACTGGAACAGCACCCTGGCAATTTACAGAAGGTAACTTGTCAGCCAATTTCATAAAACGATATTTAAAATACTGTAAAGCAAAACCCTTGAATAACAACAGATGCCATCCTAAATAGGCGACACCTGTTTCACTTTCATGGTTGACAAACACACACTGAATTCATAACTAACTTAGAGAATGAAGAAGGTATTCTTCCCAATCCGACACTGATCTTTCTGTCCTGGGCCTCCTCCATTGTCAGAGTGAGGCCAAATGCAAATTGGAGGAACAGCATCTCATATTTCGCTTGGGCAGCTTACAACTGATATGAATATTGATTTCTCTAACTTCAAGTAACCATTGCATCCTCCCTCTCTCTCCGTCCCTCCCCATCCCAAGCCAATGCACGAGCTTCAAAGTCGTCTTGTTGAGTCTCATTGTCAGTAACTTGTTTTCACCCAGGCCACAGTTAACAATGACTTCTTTTGCATATCTTTCATTCCTTTGTTCTATATCTCTCTATATCTCTTGTTTCCCTTTCCTCTGACTCTCAGTCCAAAGAAGGGTCTCGACCCGAAATGCCACCTATACATTTTCTCCACAGTTTACTGTCCGATCTGCTGAGCTAATGCAGCTTTTTGTGTCGATCTTCGGTTTGAACCAGAATCTGCAGTTCCTTCCCACACAAGAAGGTAAATGAGCCTGAAAACTGTATCATTCAGGTTCAGGAGCAGCTTCGTCCCTACACCATCAGGGATTAAACACTCCAACCTCCAAATAAGCCTAAACTACATAGACTTGGGATATATATATATATATATATATCCCAAGTCTATGTAGTTATTTATATAAATATAACAAACAATAATAGTGCAAAGACAAAACAATATCCCAAATCTATATATATATATACTGATAGTACATATTAGTATATAAATATATATATATATATATATATATATATATATTTATATACTAATATATATATATATATCCCAAGTCTATGTAGTTTAGGCTTATTTGGAGGTTGGAGTGTTTAATCCCTGATGGTGTAGGGACGAAGCTGCTCCTGAACCTGAATGATACAGTTTTCAGGCTCATTTACCTTCTTGTGTGGGAAGGAACTGCAGATTCTGGTTCAAACCGAAGATCGACACAAAAAGCTGCATTAGCTCAGCAGATCGGACAGTAAACTGTGGAGAAAATGTATAGGTGGCATTTCGGGTCGAGACTATATATATATAGTAAATTCACTATATCCCAAGTCTTTGTAGTTATATATATATATCCCAAGTCTATGTAGTTATTTATATAAATATATAAATATAAATATAAAAAATAACAAACAATAATAGTGCAAAGTCAAAAACAATATCCCAAATCTCTCTATATATATACTGATAGTACATATTAGTATATAAATATATATATGATATTTATGACTAATATATACTAATATGACTAAAGTATGTATGTGCTAAAACACACACACACGTATATATATATGCATGTGTGTGTGTGTGTGTGTGTGTGTGTGTATATATGTGTGTGCGTTTGCCTATGTATATATAATATATATATAAACATAGCACAAAAAGTAAGGAAATTTGTGTTTGGTAGATTATTTCTTTGTTGTAACAATGCTTCTTGGCAATAAATCTTATACCGTTGGAAAGCCTGTTTATTTCCCTTTTAAATGGTGCCACATTTGTAAGGAACATGCATTTGTGGGATGAGCAGCAGAGCTGAGTATGTGGGTTGCGCCCATGAAAAATCTGCCAAATCTTCTCTGCCAATGCCAAACAGCTTATTCTGCCATTGACTCTTGTTCGGTGTTGTTTGGTGGATTGGATGATTGAAGTCTGAAGAAACAAGACATATTGGCAATTTAACAATTTATTCATTTAATAAACAGGAGCCTCAGTAGCGTGTGGAAGAACCATACACAGCCATAACAGCCTGGCACCTCCTCCTCATGCTGGTCACCAGCCTGGTCACACACTGCTATGGGATGGCATCCCATTCTTCAACCAGCATTTGTCGCAAGTCAGCCAACGTGGTTGTGTTGGTCACTCTGGCACGAACAGCACGCCCAAGCTGATCCCACAAGTGTTCAATGGGGTTGAGGTCAGGACTGCTGGCAGGCCATTCCATCCTCTCCACTCCCAAATTCTGGAGGTAGTCTCTGAGAAACCCTGCTCTGTGGAGGCGAGCAATGTCACCAGCTTGAAGTTGCCCAATCGCACGGGCCCTATCCAGATCAGTCAAACGTGGCATGCCGATTCTTGGAGCAGACACCTACTGACCACTGTAGCAGGGCCCGTGCTCACAGATGCTGCCAATCAGGTGCCAATCAGGCACCTGATTGTCAGCACCTGGGGGTACCAGAAGCTCAAAACAAGAGTCAATAGCAACAGCAGAATAAGCTGTTTGGCATTGGCAGAGAACATTTGGCAAATTTTTCATGGGCGCAACCCATATACTCAGCTCTGCTGCTCATCCCACAAATGCATGTTCCTTACAAATGTGGCACCATTTAAAAGGGAAATAAACAGGCTTTCCAACGGTATAAGATTTATTGCCAAGAAGCATTGTTACAACAAAGAAATAATCTACCAAACACAAATTTCCTTACTTTTTGTGCTATGTTTATATATATGCGTGTGTGTGTGTGTGTGTGTGTGTGTGTGTGTGTGTGTGTGTGTATATATACACACACACATACATATATATTAAGAGTACTATCTTTACATATCTGTTGTGCTGCTGTACGTAAGAATTTCATTGTTCTGTTTGCGGACATATGATAATAAAACACTCTTGACTCTTGAGTACATTGAGCTTAAGTACATTGCCATGGATATGATATTTAGAGGTCATGTGTTTGTTTACAACATTTTATGACATTGGAAGATCTTCTGCTTGTTCTTAATGCTGGATGCAAATGTCATCTTAACCCATAAATTTAAAAAAACCCCACGATGGATAAATCCAAAAACAGAATCATCCCACTGAATGTGTTTTGAGCCTCCGTGGTAGAGCTGAATTAATTCAATTGAATTTTATTGCAACAAGCTCTTGAAAAGATTATGCCATGCACTCAGTCAAAGCAATTTTGATGTGTGGATGCAGTTGAGCCCTTCTGCCCACTTGAATCCTGAAGAACAAATACTTATCGGACATTATAGTTGAGCGATAGGAAGAGATTGTAGTTGTTATCTGCTGCTGAAAAATATACACAGACCATGGGCTGCATGGAGTTACCATTCAATTTAAATCTTAACTCGACAAAGAAGTTGTGTGCGGAATTCTGAAAAGATTATGTGCTGTGAAGCTTAAATGAGATATTTGTTGAAGTGTTGTCACGGACACTTAATAACCTAATGTCCATATTCAATCTCTTAAATGCTGCTGACCCAAAGGGTAAGAATTACGGGTTTTGGATACTGGAGAACAGTTTATGGTTTGGTTCCGGTGCCTGTGTCTGACAAGGTACACATGCTCACTGTTTTACAATTATACCTACTGGGGTTGATTAAAGGAAACACAACTTACAAAGACTGTGGCTGCCTGAGATGTTCAGTATGGGCCTTTTCATAAAACCATCAGGGTTTTATTATCAAGCTTTGAGCATGATGAGTATTAGGATGTGGCTTGTTAGGTTCTGGTAACCATGCAGTGCAGAATTGTTTTGTTCGGTGCACTTTAGAATGCTAATAGCTGAAAACTGTGAATGGAGGCTGTATTTTTCAGATGAAAACCTTTGTGAATGCCTGGCAGGAGGTGATAGAATACATCATATAAAAGAATGGCCTTGATAAGGGATCATGCAACACAACATATTCCTGCACTGCTTAATCCAAAACTCCCATGAATAATTGAATCTAATTGAAATTCACGGGGCGTTGAGCAAGTCAGCAATTATTGTTTTATGCTTCTCTCAATGGGGGGCTAATGCGCGGAGGAGCTTGAAGAAGTGGGATCCTATCCAACAGTGTGAACCCATCATGGACACTAGCTCCACACGGGACACATGGCATGGCCTAGTCTGCTATGAATCACTCAGGCTGGAACAGGCTCTGAGAGGGCAAGATAAACACCAAATGATGGAGCAACTCAGCGGGACAGGCAGCATCTCTGGAGAGAAGGAATGGGTGATGTTTCGGGTTGAGACGAAGGAGTCTGATGAAGGATCTCGGCCCGAAATGTCACCCATTCCTTCTCTCCGTAGATGCTGCCTGTCCCGGTGAGTTATTCCAGCATCCAGTATTGGTGGCACGGTGGCGCAGCGGTAGAGTTACCGCCTTACAGCGAATGCAGCGCCGGAGCCTCAGGTTCGATCCTGACTACGGGCGCCGTCTGTACTGAGTATGTACGTTCTCCCCGTGGCCCTTTCGGCCCACCGGGTCCGCGCTGACCAGCGATCCCCGCACGTTAACACTATCCTATACCCACTAGGGACAACTTTTACATTTACCAAGCCAACTAACCTACAGACCTGTACGTCTTTGGAGTGTGGGAGGAAAGCGAAGGTCTCGGAGAGAACGTACAAACTCCCTACAGGCGGCCCCTGTAGTCGGGAGTGAACCAGGGTGTCTGGCACTGCAAGCGCTGTAAGGCAGCAACTCTACCGCTGCGCCACCAGTGAGACCAGGAATAAATCATATGAACGATCATGGAAGATAAAGTAATACAACATGGGTACGGGCCCTTTGTCCTGTGTCAACCCTGATGCCAGTCTGACTAATCATGTCTGTCCACTCCCTCTTTTCCCTGCCTTTTCATGTGTCGGCCTAAAGGCCCATGGCTAAACATGGCTATCATATCAGTTCCTGCCTTTTCCTGTCAGCAACATCCATGCTCCTTCCACTCTCTGTGTAAAAATAACTTGCCTTCCACATGTCCTTTAAACCTTCCCTCTCTCACCTTAAATCCATGCTATATATAGATTTAGATTTTTTTTTAGATTTAGATATACAGCGTGGAAACAGGCCCTTCGGCCCAAAGGTCCGCGCCGCCCAGCGATCCCCGCACTCTAACACTATCTTACACACACTAGGGACAATTTTTTACATTTGCCCAGACAATTAACCTACATACCTGTACGTCTTTGGAGTGTGGGAGGAAACCGAAGATCTCGGAGAAAACCCACGCAGATCACGGGGAGAACGTACAAACTCCATACAGACGGCGCCCGTAGTCAGGATCGAACCTGAGTCTCCGGCGCTGCATTCGCTGTAAGGCAGCAACTCTACCGCTGCGCCACCGTGCCGCACTTGTTGATGGTAAACTCATTTAAACCCTTGTTGATGGTAAACTCATTTAAACACTGCATTCCTTGCCTTGAAACTTTACATTTACTGTCTCTCTGTTTTTGGTGGAACACAAACTGACTGCCCTTGATTTGGTTGTTGATGAGTAGTTGCTGCCTAATAGCATTGCTGACAAATGATCTGAATAATTTATTGGATAATTGACAGCAGCTTGACAGGACAGGAGATAGAGAGATTCCTCTCAGTTCTCAATATCCTCTGGAATTAGTATGAAACATGGAAACATAGAAAATAGGTGCAGGAGTAGGCCATTCGGCCCTTCAAGCCAGCACCGCCATTCAAGATGACCATTGCTGATCATCCAAAATCAGTACTCCGTTCCTGCTTTCTCCCCATATCCTTTGATTCCGTTAGCCCTAAGAGCTATAACTAACTCTCTCTTGAAAACATCCAGTGAATTGACCTCCATTGCCTTCTGTGGCGAAAATTCCACAGATTCACAACTCTCTGGGTGAAAAATGTTTGGGACGAATAAAGGAATATATATAAAAAGCTTTTCCTCATCTCAGTCCTAAATGGCCTACCCCCTTATTCTTAAACTGTGACCCCCAACATCGGGAACATTTTTTCCTGCACCTATCCTGTCCAATCCCTTAAGAATTTTAATGTTTCTACAAGATCCCCTCTCATCCTAAATTCCAGTGACTATAAACCCAGTCGATCCATTCTTTATAGTTTCATGGTGTTTGGATAGTTTTCTATATCCTCTGGAATTAGAATGAAGTGATCAGAACGTGAGCTACATACTCTCAGTGATACTCTGCAACACGAGGTCATCCACACCCTTACAAAACAGCAGCTTCGTTTTAATTTTCACTGGCAAAAGAATGAAATGTAACGATGTATTTCGGCTTGGAGCCCGCACACCATTGAATGGCAAACTCCAAGCTGGAATGGACCTGTTGTGCCGAGGTTCAAGGTTAGAGTCACCTTGGCAACCAATGGCATTGGCATTCTTGACCTGCTGTGAGATTGCTCCTGTAGCCAGAACTAGAGTCCATGTTTTGTTGAGGATGCTGTGGCGCAGCGGTAGAGCTGCTGACTTACAGAGCTTACAGCGGCTTCAATCCTGGCTATGGGTTCGATCCTGGCTACGGGTGCTTTTCTCAAGTCAAGTCAAGTTTATTTGTCACATACATATACAAGATGTGCAGTGAAACGAAAGTGGCGACGCCTGCGGATTGTGCTAAAACTATTGTTAGCGAGGAGAAGGTGACAACAAAGCAAACAGAGATAAAATGCAAACGAGGACAGTCAGACTAGTCGAAGAACTGGGAAGGGGGGAGGGATGGAGAGAGAAGGTCATGCAGGTTTGGAGGTTAATTGGCCTCTGTATATTGCCCCGGGTATGTGGGTCAGTGGGTGAATTGAAGTGGGGTGGAATTAATGGAAATGTGTAAAGGGTAAAACACTGTCTAGTAGATTTAGCGCAAGTAAGTGTCGAGATTCAGCACAGGCTCAGTGGGCCGAAGGGCCTACATCGTGCTATATTTCAGGATTTTAAGAAACCCTTAGCAAACAGTATTGTTTGTGTGTTCGATATCTTTTATTAAGAGATGAGGAAAGAATTATGACAAACCCCAGCTAAAGATCTTTAATAGCAACCTATTTAATGTTTTGTCTGAGTATTTTTTTAAAGACAGAACACTTACTTTAATTGCTCAAGTGGTGAGGGCTGCCAGCAACATTTTGAATGTAACTTGCCCTTTGATATAATTTCTTTCATCTCTTCCGCTGTTCAGATGTGAGCGATAGATAGATGGCAATTCTGATAATCCTTGTCGGAATTAAAGATAAGCTGCCGAGTTGATTTAAACTTTTGAGCGTTATCTCGGCAATGTGAACCTTTTACTTTACTCTTTGGCAGTCCGCTTGTTCCCTTCCCTCACAATTCTTTCACCTTCCTGTCCCACTCTGCGACCGCAGAGCCAACAGAAACCTCACTCCTCAAACGTCAAGTTGGAAATGCCCTCATGCAAAAAAGTAATGAGCACCGCCCAGTCCATCACCAGCTCCGACCTCCCCACCATCGAATGGAGTTTACCGGAGTTGCTGCCTCAAAATGGCAGCCAGCTTCATCAGAGACCCACACCACCCTGGCCACATACTCATTTCACCCCTGCCATCGAGAAAAAGGTACAGGAGCCTGAAAACTGTGACGTCCAGGTTCAGGAACAGCTTCATCCCTTCAGTCATTCGGTTATTAAACACCACAACCTCTAATAAGCTCTGAATTACAAAGACTATTGTTATTATTGCACTATTATCGTTTTTTTTTGTGTGCACATATGTGCGTGTATATATATATATACACACGCACATATGTGCACACAAAAAAAAAAAACGATAATAGTGCAATAATAACAATAGTCTTTGTAATTCAGAGCTTATTAGAGGTTGTGGTGTTTAATATATATATACACCAATGAGCCGAAACATTATGACCACTTACAGGTGAAGTGAATAACATTGATTATTTTGTTGCAATGGCACCTGTCAAGGGGTGTGATATATTAGGCAGCAAGTGAACAGTCAGTTCTTGAGGTTGATGTGTTGGATGCCGGATAAATGGGCAGGAGTAAAGACCTGAGCGACTTTGACAAGGGCCAAGTTGTTATGGCCAGATGACTGGGTCAGAGCATCTCTGAAACGGCAAGGCTTGTGGGGTGCTCCCGGTCAGCAGTGGTGAGTACCTACCGACAGTGGTCCGAGGAGGGACAAACCACAAACCAGCGACAGGGTGTTGGGCGCGCAAGACTCGTCGATGTGCGAGGGGAACGAAGGCTATCCCGTCTGGTCCGAACCGACAGAAGGTCTACTGTGGCACAAGTCACAAAAAATGTTAATGGTGGTCACGGGAGGAATATGTCACAATACACAGTGCATCGCACCCTGCTGCGTATGGGGCTGTGTAGCCGCAGACCGGTCAGAGTGCCCATGATGAAAGCGCTTACATTGGGCACATGACTGTCAGAACTGGACCTTGGAGCAGTGGAAGTAGGCCTGGTCCGATGAATCCCTTTTCTTTTAGATCACGTGTATGGCCGTGTACGTGTGCGCCGTTTACCTGGGGAAGTGATGGCACCAGGATGCACTGTGGGAAGATGACAAGCCGGTGGAGGGAGTTTGATGCTCTGGGCAATGTTCTGCTGGGAAACCCTGGGTCCGGCCATTCATGTGGACGTCAATTTGACACGTGTCACCTACCTAAACATCGTTGCAGACCAGGTACACCCCTTCATGGCCCGCGGTTGGGACGGTCGAAGACCCCTCTTCGGGGCGATGGAAATTCCCATGTCGAGGCGATCAATGCTCCCGCATCGGGGCGGTCGAAACTCCCGCGGCTTGGAGTTCCCGAAATCAGTCTCTGGCCAAAGACCGCGAGCTCCACGATGTTAAGTCCGCAAACACCCATGGTTGGAGCTCAGAGATCGATCCCTGGCAAAGGGCTCCGTGAAGGTAAGTCCGCAGGCCCCGCGGTGGAGCTCCCGGTTGACTTCCACCAAAGGCTGCCAACTCCTCGATGTTAGGCCGCAATGCCGAGGTACAATAGGGAAAGAAATCGCATCTCCGTCGAGGTAAGAGATTAGAAAAAAAATTCCCCAACTCCCCCCCCCACCCCCCACAAAAAACAAGCTAACGAACACTAAAAACATACTTTTAACACATACTATTAAACACACAAAGAAGGAAGGGGCAGACAGACTGTTGGCGAGGCAGCCATTGCTGGCGCCACCCAGTGGTGCTGCAAGTAAGAATTCCATTGTCCTATCTGGGACAAATGACAATAAATCACCCTTGACTCTTGACTCTCTTGAAAAGGTGCCGAGAGGATTTACGAGGATGTTGCCAGGACTCGTGGGCCGGAGCTATCGGGAGATGTTGAGCAGGCTAGGACTCTATTCCTTAGAGCGCAGGAGGATGAGGGGTGATCTCATAGAGGTGTACAAAATCTTGAGAGGAATAGAGTGGGTAGATGAACAGAGTCTCTTGCCCAGAGTAGGGGAATCGAGAACCAGAAGACATAGGTTTAAGGTAAGGGGGGGAATGCTTTAATAGGAACCTGAGGGGTAACTTTTTAACACAAAGGGTAGTGGGTGTATGGAACACGCTGTCGGAGGAGGTATTTGAGGCAGGTACTATGGCAATGTTTAAGAAACATTTGGACAGGTACATGGATAGGACAGGTTTAGAGAGATATGGCCAAATGCAGGCCGATGGGACTAGTGTCGATAGGACATGTTGGTCGGTGTGGGCAAGTTGGGCTGAAGGGCCTTTTTCCACGCTGTATGACTCTATGACCCTCTGACCCACCCTCGTGCAAGATTGGGGTAATGGGAGCAATCCCCAGGCAAATGGGACCAGGTTAGAAGAAGCATCTTGGTTAGCATCTACAAATCGGGCCAAAGGGCCTATTTCCATGCTGTACGACTATGACTCTAATGGGTCCTCGATGGTCAGTGTTGACTCAATGCGCCAAAGGGCCTGTTTCCATGTTCTTTGATTCCATGAAGCATTTGTGTCTGCCTCAGAATCATTAATATTTCTTTAGACAAGAGTCTTTCTATACTTTGTCATTGCACAGAAATCCTTCATTCGCAGAAGGCCCACCTAATTATAAATGCGGTAAGGTTGTTGATTATGTAAAGCTTATGTTCTTTGGCCTTCAAGGATGTTCAACTCCATAGACTTAATGCAATACCCAGGCAAACGGGACCAGGTGAGAAGGGGCATCTTGGTCAGTATCTACAAGTTGGGTCGAAGGGCCAATTTGACTCATTGAATCTAATGGGTGCTCCATGGTCATTGTTTGACCCAATGGCCCAAAGGGCTCTATAATTCGATGAAGCATATGTGTCTGCCTCAGAATCATCAAGATCTCTGATGAAGGTCTCTTTGAACTCTTGCACTTCACACAAATCCTTTTGCTCCAAATACATTTTAGATCACAAAGATAAGTACTGGACCTAGGAGTTACTCAGCAGGTCAGGCAGCATCTACGGAGAACATGGATAGGTGATGTTTCGGGTTGAGACCCTTCCCTCAGACTGTTTGTAAGGGGGGCAGAAGAAAATTGGAAAAGGGCTAACTGTATGTACAGTACTACTTGTATGTTAAACAGCAAAAACAGATTGAACATAAAGCGAAGCGATTTCAAAACCAATGCAACTGATCAAAATGTTGTCTTGAAACATGGTTTAATTTAGTTTAGGGATAAAGCGCGGAAACAGGTCCTTCGGCCCACTGAGTCCGCACCGACCAGCGATCCCCGCACAGAGCTCTTAAGGATAGAGGAGTCAGGGGGTATGGGGAGAAGGCAGGAACGGGGTACTGATAGAGAATGATCAGCCATGATCACATTGAATGGTGGTGCTGGCTCGAAGGGTCAAATGGCCTACTCCTGCACCTATTGTCTATTGTCTATTAACACTACCCTACACACACTGGAGACAATTTTATATTTATACCCAGCCAATTAATCTGCAAACCTGTACGTTTTTGGAGTATGGGAGGAAACCGAAGATCTCAGAGGAAACCCATGCAGTTACGGGGTGAACGTACAAACCACGTACAGTCAGCACCGATAGTCAGGATCAAACCCGGGTCTCCGGTGCTGTAAGGCAGCAACTTTACCACTGTGCCACTGTGCCACCCATCAGGCAAAAGGGAATGGAAAGGTGGCATTTGGGGTCGAGACCCTTCTTCAGCCTATAGTTAATATAGCTGTGCTTAGATAAGTCCCAAAGGTATCGTGAACTATTTTATGAACTTCCTTATCACCACAATGCAATGGACCATTAGTAAACTCAAGTAAAACAATGTGAAAATAGCTTCTTAGATTGTCAGAGATTAGATGATTCTGCTAGAAATTAGATAAAAATAGGATCAAACAGAGTGTAAAAACATATCTTAGAGAAATAAAATGCAGATGAGTAGAGCAATTCGTAGGAGTGTTGGAATCAATGGGCCTATAGCTAAAGTATAATAATAATAATAATAAACATTTATTTTTTATAGCGCTTTTCCAAATGCTCAAAGACGCTTTACAAAAACAGTCAAGACATAAAAACAAACAAATGAACTGTCCTGACGGAGAAGCGGCGAACAAATAGCGCCAGCGTCCTCTCATGTCAGGGTCCGGCAGTAGACAATAAAGAACACAAGACACACAATGACAATTTTAACACAAACAGCCATCACAGTGATTGCTCCAGGCACACCCTCACTGTGATGGAAGGCAAAGAAAAGTCTTATCTCCTCCTCATTCTTCTCCCGTGGTGCCACGGAGCGATCGAGGCTTCTAACTTTTGAAGCCCCCACCGGGCGATGGAAAGTCCCAGGGCCGAGCCGAGCAGGCCGATGAAGGTCCTGAACCCCCACCGTGGCCAGGCAACGCAGGGCGATGAGGGGCCTGCGAGCGGGTCAATCAAACCTCGCGCTTCGGGGCGGTCGAAGCTGCTACGGCTGGAGCTCCCGAAAGCCGGTCGCCAGCCAGGCTGCGAGACTGGCACAGATGTTTTTACACACCCAAAATGGCGGCGCTGCCCTAGCAGCTGCGGCTTACCTGCGGTTCGTTTGTCTTTGTGGGTTTTTTTTTGTTGTCTTAATTGTAGTGTTTAGATGCAATGTAGCGTTTTTTGTGGTTGTGTGCTATGTGTGGGGGGGAACTGTAAAATTGTCTCTTCCGAACGGAGACCCGACCATTGCTTTCTGGGTCGTGTCTCCGTTCCCGCTGCGGCCTGCCATCGGCCAAACACCTGGAGCTGGCGGCCTCCAGCTGGGACCACCTGGGGCTCTGGTTCGCAGATCCCGCGGACCGGACTCACCACCTGCGGAGCTGGCTGCCTTCGGAGGCTGTGGTGGCGCTGCGGGAGCGGCTGCGACTCGCCTTCGGAGGCTTCGGGCGCGGGCAGTGTGGATATCGGAAGCTCGCAGCCCCCTGGGTGGGGGCCGACATCGGGAGCTCCAGCAGCGGCAGCGTCTTCGCCCGCCCCGGATCGCGGGGCTTGGGTCGGCCCGCCGCGGACCTTTCACCGTCCGGCTCGGCCTGGAATAGGCCGCGAGATTTTCTCCGCCCGGCGGGGGCTTCAATGTCGGCAGCCACGACCGCCCCGACGTGCAGCAGCAGGGTCTTCGCCCGCCCTGAATCGCGGAGCTTGGGTCGGCCCGCTGCGGACCTTTCACCGTCCGGCGCGGCCTGGAACGTGGCAACTTCAACAGCCTGACCGCGGGAGAAGACGGCAGGGGAAGAGAAAAGACATTCTGGCCTTCCATCACAGTGAGGAGGTGACTGGAGGAGACTCACTGTGATGGATGTTTGTTTTTTGTTTTGTGTTGGTTTGTGATTGTGTGTGTAATTTGCTTATTTTATTGCTCTTACTGTTGGACTGTGGGTGACGAAATCTCGTCCAAAAGACTTGGTTTTTTTAAGATGACAATAAAGGTTATTCTGATTCTGATTCTGATTCAGATGTCCCTTCCAGCTTTCTTCCCCCTCCCCACCCTTCACTTCCTCCCTAGTCCATGAAGGGTTCCGACCCAAACACCACCTCTCCACGTGCTCCAGAGATGCTGCCTAAAGCCGCTGAGTCATTCCAGTACTTTGTGTCTTTCATTTGTTCTTCGAAGCATATTGTTTAATCCTTGGGTGTCAGATAACTCTTGAAGTCCATCGCTGAGAGCCCTGATGTGCATTCCTGCTGCCACTTTGCAATAACACGATGAACCAACCAGTGCTGACATTTACCCATGAGAATCTTCTTCATCTCAGCCTTTCACTACTTTATTCAGTGTTATCTCAACCTTCAGTTTTAGAATCTCTCTTGTTGTTGTCTTATTGTTTGTTTTCCTATGAAAGACCTGAATCATTTGCCTCAATCGCTTTCTGTTCCAACAATTGCTACCTTTTTTCTGACTGATTCATCTTTATTTCTGCATCCATCAGATACATACACTGTCATTCACTGTCTATTTCTAATTGCTGTTGAACCAAGGAGATACTTAGGAGACAACCCATTTGATGTGTATGAAGTCACAAATGTACGCTCCCAGATGGAGCAAGGGTGGCTCTTATTCTTATCTGAAGGAGATTAGTCATCCAGTCAGATTCTCATACTGATTCTCATGAAGATTGAAGAAGGCGGCACGGTAGCGCAGCGGTAGAGTTGCTGCTTTACAGCGAATGCAGCGCCGGAGACTCAGGTTCGATCCTGACTACGGGTGCTGCACTGTAAGGAGTTTGTACGTTCTCCCCGTGACCTGCGTGGGTTTTCTCCGAGATCTTCGGTTTCCTCCCACACTCCAAAGACGTACAGGTATGTAGGTTAATTGGCTGGGTAAATGTAAAAAATTGTCCCTAGTGGGTGTAGGATAGTGTTAATGTACGGGGATCGCTGGGCGGCACGGACTTGGTGGGCCGAAAAAGCCTGTTTCCGGCTGTATATATATGATATGATATATGATAAGGGTCCCGAACCAAAACATCCATATTCATATCCGTATTCTCCAACGATGTTGCCTGACCCGCAGAGTTATTCCAGCATGTTGTGTCTTTTATTGTAAACCAGCAACAGCCTTCTTTGTGGAGATACGATGTGGAAACAGGCCTTTGGGCCCACCGAGTCCACGCCCACCAGCAAACGTACACTAGCACTACCCTACACACACTAGGGACAATTTACAATTCACAGAAGCCAATTCGCCTACAAACCCGCACGTCTTTGGAGTGTGGGAGGAAACCGTGGCACCCAAAGAAACTCCATTTGGTCAGAGTGAATGTACAAAGTCCTTGCAGACAGCACCCGAAGTTAGGATCAAACTCGGGCCTCTGACACTGTGAGGTAGTAACATTACCGCTGCACCAATTTGCCACCCTTGTTCAAACCTATCTGCCATTCCTTGTTTCTAGATTCTTATGATAATTGAGTGGTAATATGTTTATTGTTACTGATATGAGATTTTTGTCTAGATTTATTTAACAATTGTATTTAAATTTCCCAACTGGGGGATTGACTTCATGTCATTCAACCATTTGTTGAGATGTCTGATTGGCAGTCCAGTGACCCAACCATAATGTTGCTCTACCCATAACGTATCCAAAACTATTATGTTTTTTTATAGCCTGTGAATTTGGACTCTGTTGAAGGATGCAAAACAATTGAGAATGATCAGCCATGATCACATTGAATGGCGGTGCTGGCTCGAAGGGCCGAATGGCCTCCTCCTGCACCTACTGTCTATTGTCTATAATTCTCTACAGTCTGAATCAGTCTGAAGAAGGGTCTCGACCCAAAACGTCACCCATTCCTTCTCTCCTGAGATGCTGCCTGACCCGCTGAGTTACTCCAGCATTTTGTGAAATAAATACCTTCGATTTGTACCAGCATCTGCAGTTATTTTCTTACACAACAATTCTCTTCTATCTGCCGTAAACCATTAAAAATTGACAATGATTTCATCAGCTCTCCAGTCTTTTCATTTCTAAATTCAGTACAACTTTTTCAATCTTCAATCTTTTCCAATCTTTTTCAACAGCTGTAATCTCACGGCTGTGGAATTATACTTGTGAATCTCTATTTGCTCCTTGCCTGGGCTTCTAGCATTTTACTCAGGTACACAGTACTCTAGCAAACCACAGAGTGCTGGGGAAACTCAGCGGGTTAGGCAGCGTGTGTGGACGGAATGGACAGACGATGTTTCGGATCACGACCCTTCTTCAGACTCCGAAATTCGGTCCCGACCAAAACAGGTCTATCTTTTCCCTCTGCAGATGCTGCCTGACCTGCTGAGTTAGTTTAGCCTGGTCACG
Organism: Rhinoraja longicauda; assembly: GCF_053455715.1. Taxonomy (NCBI): domain Eukaryota; kingdom Metazoa; phylum Chordata; class Chondrichthyes; order Rajiformes; family Arhynchobatidae; genus Rhinoraja; species Rhinoraja longicauda. The sequence continues at coordinate 9,596,210 of NC_135955.1, forward strand.
TGTGCTGAGATAGAGTGAGAAGCCTTTTTGGTCTGTGCTATGCAGTCAGTGGAAAGAGTATACATGATTACAATCAAACCATCCGCAGTGCACAGGGACAGGATAAAGGGAATATGTTTAGCACAAGCTAAAGTCCAGTAACATCCGATTAAAGATAGTCCGAATGTTTCCAATGTCCAAGTAGGTCAGGACCACTCTCTAGTTGACGGTAGGATGGTTCAGTTGTCTGATAACAGCTGGGAAGAAACTGTCCCTGAATCTGGAGGTGTGTTCCAGCATTTTGCAGTTTGCATAAGCTTCCTTGAGTTTGCACTAAACTCTAATCCTGGTTGTCAATTATTTGTCTCCATTCTTTCTTTCTCAATGGCTTTAATATAGTGTTGAAGCTCATCCATTCATCCAGTGACCACATAATTTCCCCTTGACTAAATGCCAAATGAAGGCAGGCATTCAAAAACTTTTCATTTTCCTTATTTATTTTTTGTAATGCGGAAGTCAGCAGCATGGCCAATATTTGTTACTGACCCTAATGGCCTTGAGAACTGCCCTCCTAAAAAAAACACGTCACCTCCTGTGAAGGCCGAGAAATCAGGTATTATGAAAGCGGAGATTGATAAGGTTCTCGATTTGTAAGGGTGTCAAAGGTGCAGGCCCCTGGATGGGGGCCGACATCGGGAGCTCCGGCAGCGGCAGCGACAGCGTCTTCGCCCGCCCCGAATTGCGGGGCTTGGGTCGGCCCGCTGCGGACCTTTCACCATCTGGCGGGGGCTTCAATGTCGGGAGCCCCGACCGCCCCGACGTGGCAACTCCAACAGCCTGACCGCGGGAGAAGACGGCAGGGAAGAGAAAAATACATTCTGGCCTTCCATCGCAGTGAGGAGGTGACTGGAGGAGACTCATTGTGATGGATGTTTCTTTTGTTGGTGTTGGTTTGTTGGTGATTGCATGTGTTATTGCATTTTTATTGATTATTCTTATTGGTCTTATCTAATTTTTCATTTCACTGCACATTTATGTGTATGTGACAAATAAAATGACTATTGACTATTGACTATTATGGGGTGAAGGCAGGAGAATGCGGTTGAGAGGGGAAAGATAGATCAGCCACGACTGAATGGTGGAGCAGACTCAATGGGCTGAATGGCCTCATTCTATTCCTAATGGTCCACCTTTCATTGGGTAGGGAATTCCAAGATCTAGGCAAAATGATAGTGATGGAGCAGCAATGTACTTCCAGATCAGAGTGGTGTACAAACTGAAGGAAAACCTGGACCCAGCACATCAAAGCAATTATGAACAAATCCCATTTATGCCTCAACTGGAAAAATGAGGACATTCTGCATGCAGGGGAATATTCTCTTGGACTTCTACAGGTGTGCAGTGGAGAGCATATTGAAAGGCTCCATCACCACCTGGTTCGGTAGCTCAATCATATAAAATTATTAAGGGGTTGGACACGTTAGAGGCAGGAAACATGTTCCCAATGTTGGGGGAGTCCAGAACCAGAGGCCACAGTTTAAGAATAAGGGGTAAGCCATTTAGAACAGAGATGAGGAAAAACTTTTTCGGTCAGAGACTTGTAAATCTGTGGAATTCTCTGCCTCAGAAGGCAGCGGAGGCCAGTTCTCTGAACGCTTTCAAGAGAGAGCTAGATAGAGCTCTTAAGGATAGCGGAGTCAGGGGGTATGGGGAGAAGGCAGGAACGGGGTACTGATTGAGAATTATCAGCCATGATCACATGGAATGGCGGTGCTGGCTCGAAGGGCCGAATGGCCTCCTCCTGCACCTATTGTCTATTGTCTACTGTCTATAATCGCCCAGGAACGAAGGAGGTTACAAAAAGTGGTAGACAATAGACAATAGTCCCAGGTTCGATCCTGGCTATGGGTGTTATGTGCGCGGAGTCGGTACGTTCGCCCTGTGACTGCGTGGGCTTTCTTCGGGAGCTCCGGTTTCCTCCCATACTCTAAAGTTGTATAGGTTTTGTAGGTTAATTGACCGGTAAAATTGTAAATTGTCCCTGGTGCGTGGGATTGTGTTAGTGTACAGGGTGAACAGTGGTCAGCGCGGACTCGGTGGGCCAAAGGGCCTTTTTCCGAGCTGTATGTCTTCTAGGTTAAATGCTTTACCTTTTACCGTTTACATGCTTTAATCCCCTGTCTATATGTATTGTATTATATTGTATTGCACTGTCTAATGGTATTGTACTGTATCGCATTGTACTGCACTGTCATCCCCTGTCTATATGTATTGCATTTGTATTGCACTATGGCCCCCGGTGGCACTCTGTTTCGTCCCATTCGTTGCCTGATCTGTAAGGAGTGGGATGACAAATGCCTCTCCTGTATCCAGTCTGAAGAAGGGTCTCGACCCGAAACGTCATCAGTCTGAAGAAGGGTCTCGACCCGAAACGTCACCCATTCCTTCTCTCCTGAGATGCTGCCTGACCTGCTGAGTTACTCCAGCATTTTGTGAATAAATACCTTCGATTTGTACCAGCATCTGCAGTTATTTTCTTATAATAAATAAACTAATTAGTCTAAAAAGTCTAATGTCCAAAGTATAAAGAATGGTCGAGAAATGGTATTGTTCAAGTGGCTGTTTTGGATGTTCCTGAAATTTCACAAGGGAGTTTTCAGGTGGAACCTGCAAACTCTATACTGACGTTACCTGTCGTCAGGAACGAACCTGAGTCTCTGTCGCTGTAAGGCAGGACATCTACCATGATGCCACTGTGCCACCCTGTCAATAGTGCTGTCAAAAATTGCTTCAACCACTTTGCTGATGATTAAGAGGAGGGCGAAGATAGACACAAAACGCCGGGGTAACTCAGCGGGACAGGCAGCATCTCTGGAGAGAAGGAATGGGCAACGTTTCGGGTCGGGACCCTTCTTCAGAATGTTTGGGCATCATTAGCTGGATTGTAAGACACACTTGGGTGACTTTCCACCAAGGTTAGGCAGATGCTGGAGTTGTAGCTGTTGCAGCAGCCTGATTGGAGGTGTAGGCTATTCCAGAGCACGGGTTTGCAGTGCTGCAGTTCGGATGGTGTCTGCTGCATTGCCTCTCCTGTATCCAGTGGCCTCAGGCACTTCTTGATATTACGTGGAGTGAATGGATATAGCTGGAGGCAGACTCCTACGGATGGCGAGAATCTCAGGTAGGAGCAGAAATGCACCATCCACTCAACACTTCCAGCTGAATATGGCTCTGAATTGTTCAGACTGTGCCATCCACATGCTCTGGGTACCCCTGTTATTGAGGGTGGGAACAGACTCCTTGTTTCATAAACAACTATGGCCAGCATGGTGGCGCAGCGGTAGAGTTACTGCCTTACAGCAGCAGAGTCACGGGTTTGATCCTAACCACGGGTGCTATAAGAAAATAACTGCAGATGCTGGTACAAATCGAAGGTATTTATTCACAAAATGCTGGAGTAACTCAGCAGGTCAGGCAGCATCTCAGGAGAGAAGGAATGGGCGACGTTTCGGGTCGAGACCCTTCTTCAGACTGATGTCAGGGGGGCGGGACAAAGGAAGGATATAGGTGGAGACAGGAAGATGGAGGGAGATCTGGGAAGGAGGAGGGGACGGGAGGGACAGAGGAACGATCTAAAGTTGGAGAAGTCAATGTTCATACCGCTGGGCTGCAAGCTGCCCAGGCGAAATATGAGGTGCTGTTCCTCCAATTTCCGGTGGGCTTCACTATGGCACTGGAGGAGGCCCATGACGGGCCTGTTTCCGCGCCGTATCTTTGATCTGTAACATTTTGATCGGTTGCATTGGTTTAGAAACCACTTAGGTTTGTCCTCCATCTGTTTTTGCTTTTTAACGTACACGCTGCACTGTACATTTAGATGTTGATTTCTCATTGAGTACAGTTTTGTTGTCACGTGGACCAAGCAACCAGTGAAAAGTTTTTGTTGCGTGCTAACCAGTCAGCTGAAAGACAATACACGATTACAATCGAGCCGTCCACTGTGTACAGATACACGATGAAGGGAATAATGTGAATAACGTTTAGTGCAAGATAAAGTCCAGTAAAGTCCAACCAAAGTTAGTCAGTGTCACAGTCTGCCCTGTCCACTCACCTGCCAGCCACGCCCATCACGTTAAGCCAACTCCCCTCACCTGTTCACTCACCTACTCCAGATCACCAATCAAGCCAGCATATAAACCCTTCCTGCACACACACTTTGCCAGATTGTTCTTAGCCCTCATGTAAGACTCTCCAGCATTCTCTCTTGGACTGATTTCCCGTTGCCGACCCTGCCTGCTCCCGACCTTCATGCTTCGCCGTCGCCCTGTTGAACGCCTCAGTCTTCTGTCCACGAGCAGGTAGAAAGAAAGCTCATTCTAAAACTACTTTCTTGGTTCCTTGTGCTGCATTTGGGTCTACCTGCTGTCCGTTACAGTCAGAGGGTCCCCAATGAGGTGGTTAGTAGGTCCGGACTGGTCTCGAGTTGTTGGTAGGATGGTTCGGTAGCCTGCTAACAGCTAGGAATAAACTGTCCCTGAATCTGGAGGTGTATGTTTTCACACTTCTGTCACTCTTGCCTGATGGGAGAGGGGAGAAGAGGGAGTGGCCGGGCTGTGACTTGTCCTTGATTATGCTGCTGGCCTTGCCGAGGCAGTGTGAGGTATAAATGGAGTTAATTGAAGGGAGATAGACACAAAATGCTGGAGTAACTCAGCGGGGCAGGCAGCATCTCTGGAGAGAAGGAATGGGTGACGTTTCGGGTCGAGACCCTTCTTCAGACTTCAGAAGGGAGGTTGGTTTGTCTGATGGTCAGGGCCGCTGACATTGAGAGAAAGGTTGTTGTCTCGACACCAGGTCATAAGGTGTGTTAGCTACAAGAATTTGCTCAACGGGAAATGCACTGCCGTTACTGAAGCCCAACATTATGTGCAGTTTCTAATGTAAACTCACGATGGTAACTATGCTTGTAAATAAGTTAAGTTGCGTTGCCAAATGCACACAACCCATGATCCATTTGTATGAACCAAAATGGGCTCAAAAAACTACTTTAATTCCTACGTCTTCATAATGAATACTCATTAAATAATAACCATCACACAAAGGGTGGTGGTGTTGGCAACAAGCTGCCAGAAGTGGTAGTTGAGGCTGGGACCATCCCGACGTTTAAGAAACAGTTAGGTACGTACATGGATAGGACAGGTTTGTAGGGGCCAAACACAGTCAGGTGGGACGAGTGTAACTGGGACATGTTGGCCGCTGCGGGCAAGTTGGGCCGAAGGGCCTGTTTCCACGCTGTATCACTCTACGATTCTATGGCTCATTGATGTAGTTTAGGGTGTAACTAAAATGTTAAAGGACCGACAGGAAAAAATGTAAACACTTCAATTTTCTATTGCATCCGCTGCTCTAGATGTCAACTTATTTACATCGGCGATCCCAAGCGCAGGCTCGGCGATCGCTTCGCTGAACACCTGCGCTCGGTCCGCATTAACCAAATTGATCTCCCAGTGGCCGAGCACTTCAACTCCCCTCCCATTCCCAGTCTGACCTTTCTGCCATGGGCCTCCTCCAGTGCCATAGTGAGGCCCACCGGAAAGTGGAGGAACAGCACCTCATATTTCGCCTGGGCAGTTTGCTGCCCAGTGGTATGAACATCGACTTCTCCAACTTTAGATAGTCCCTCTGTCCCTCCCGTCCCCTCCCCCTTCCCAGATCTCCCTCTATCTTCCTGTCTCCACCTATATCCTTCCTTTGTCCCGCCCCCCCCTGACATCAGTCTGAAGAAGGGTCTCGACCCGAAACGTCACCCATTCCTTCTCTCCCGAGATGCTGCCTGACCTGCTGAGTTACTCCAGCATTTTGTGAATAAATACCTTCACTTTTCTATGGTTGGATAGGCGCAGTGAAATAAGTTGTCTTCCCCTTCAGCAAATGTGGGTGTTGTGAATAAACAGAGAAGCTTTAAATGTGTAGGAAAGAACTGCAGATCTTGGTTTAAATCGAAGGTAGATGCAAAGAGCTTCCTTCTCTCCAGAGATGCTGCCTGTCCCGCTGGGCTACTCCAGCTTTTTGTGTCCACCCAAGATGCTTTAAATGATTTGTAATGTTCATGGCTTGTGTTTTGGCTAAGTTTGAGGCTGACGTAATAATCATCAGAGTTCAAGCAGACTTCTCTATATCGTTGGCAGTCAGCTGCAAAATTATTCATTCACTTTTGTTGTCAGCAACTCATGAATTCTTAAGAGGAGGTCGAAGATAGACATCAGTGGGTCCCAGAGGTTGAATGTGGTTCTTTCAACTGTGCAGACTGAACCTTTGCAGAAGCTACATTGAACCATAATTTGTCACTTTGAGGCAAATGTGCTCGTTTGATGTAATGGATTGCCTGTTAATTGTTCCATTTTAGTTGTATGTGAAGGGGGGGAATCGGAAGATTGATATCACAACAGTAAAAGGTTTGTTCATCTCCAGCTAAAATCTTCCCTTAAAAAAAAAAAAAAAGTCATTTTGCTTTAACTGTTTATACGCATAGAAATCAAAATCCTTACAGAAAGTATCCATCGTGAATAAATACGACAACTGAATAAACATACACACATGTAACCCAGCAAAGTAACATTCCAAAAGTATACAGGATTAATATATTTTAAAAGTCAGTGTGAAAGTAAACATTGTTTCTTGCCCTGAATTCTCTCTTTAAAGGTTAAGATAGTTGATACAACTGATTTGATTTTTGTGCAAGATTTTTATTCAATCCGTAAGGTTATTCTTACATTTTTTAAAGTTATATATTAAATGGTATTGACTACTTTAACAAAAAAACATTTGTAAATGAATATGAAAAGGATAAAGAAAGGAATAAATGCAAACATGCACTATCTGTACAAGACTTGAAGTACTACTGAAGAAATGTATGTTGGTATTAAATCACAGACAATGTGGGAACAGTCATGCACTATCCCCCTCATAATTGCATAATTTATAAGTTTGGAAGGGAACTAGTTCTGCCTTTGACCCTTGTTGTATGAGGCTTTAATTCAAAAGACGAGCTTTCAGTCTACACTTCAGACTTTAGCCTTCAGTACACAGTCAGAAACAATGCCCCCAAGTCTACATAGTTCGGAGTCAATTTGTAGGTTGTAGTGTTTAATAGCCTGATGGTTGCAGGGAAGAAGCTGCTGCTGAACCTGGACGTTACAGTTTTCAGATTGCTATGTCTTCTTCCCGATGGCAGGGGTGAAATGGGAATGTGGCCAGGGTGGTATGAGTTTTTGATGACACTGGCTGCGTTTTTGAGGAAACTATTTAGATTTTTCTTTTAGATTTAGAGATACAGCGCGGAAACAGGCCCTTCGGCCCACCGAGTCCGCGCCGCCCAGCGATCCCCGCACATTAGCACTATCCTACACACACTAGGGACAATTTTTACATTTACCCAGTCAATTAACCTACATACCTGTACGTCTTTAGTGTGGGAGGAAACCGAAGATCTCGGAGAAAACCCACGCAGGTCACGGGGAGAACGTACAAACTCCGTACAGACGGCGCTCGTAGTCAGGATCGAACCTGAGTCTCCGGCGCTGCATTCGCTGTAAGGCAGCAACTCTACCGCTGCGCCACCGTGCCGTCCTTGTAGATCCCTTTGACTGTGGGCAGTTTTCACCACCTAAATGTCTTTTATTACCAAAATTAATTTTAATCAATTATTTACAAGAATAATATGTACAATACGAAACAATACCAACAAACCCAACACCATAGCACAAAGTAAAACATATATTCTTAAATATCAAATGTACCGAAAATTAAACAAATATATTCCCTGGAGAAGAGTTTCGGCCTGAAACGTCACCCATTCCTTCTCTCCAGAGACGCTGCCTGTCCCGCTGAGTTACTCTAGCATTTGTACCTATCTAACTATATTACAATCCTTGTAAAGGACGCATTCAATCCCCCGCGGTGCCCAGCGGTCCCGGAGATCCCCCAGGGTGCCTGTGGACAGCGTGTAGTCCCCCTCTAACACCACCCGAGCGCGGACTTAACCCCGGAAGAGGGGCAGGCAGCCGGCTCGGGCAGAGCCCTCTTCCGCCTGGTGCCGTGACTCGCGGATGGCCAGTTTGGCCAGGCCCAGGAGCAACCCAACCAGGACATCTTCGGCCCCCTACCCTCTCCCTTACGCACAGGGTGTCCAAAGATGAGGATGGTGGGTGTGAAGTGCAGTCAGAAGGCAAGGAGCTGCAACCTCACTTAACTGGAGGGCCTCACCAGTACGCCGTCTGACTGGAACACAACCTTCATAGAAACATAGAAAGTAAGTGCAGGAGGAGGCCATTTGGCCCTTCGAGCCAGCACAGCCATTCAATATGATCATGGCTGATCATCCAGAATCAGAATCCTGTTCCTGATTTTTCCCATATCCCTTGATTCTATTAGCCTATGAGTTATGTGAGTTTACAGCTTAATAGACCTCTGCAGATTATCTCTAGTCTATAGGAAGTGGATGCAAAAGTGTGATAACATGGAACTAGTGTGAAAAACAGATCAATAGACTGCGTAGACTCTGTGGGCCTGTTTCTATGCTGTATCTCTAAACGTAAACTAAACAAAACAATTATTTAAATGAATTGAGACTGCAAAATATCAGTGTAAATAGGGACACAAGGAACTTAAAATGCTGGTTTACAGAAAAAAAGACATAAAGTGTTGTGTAACTCGGCGGGTCAGGCAGTATCTCCGGAGAAGATGGATGGGTGATGTTTCCAGTCAGGACCCTTCTGCAGACTGATTGTAGAAGGATGAAGAAATCTGAAAGAGAGGTGGGGGTAGAACCAGGTCTAGCAAGTGATAGATGCTCCTAAACTTGATCCCTCTTACAATAAACACCACATGCAATAAGCCTTCCTGCCGCTTGCTGACCCTGTCTGCTAACTTGTTATGATTCATTCACCAGACACCTCGATGCCTCTCATCTGCAGTCTTTCTCCATTTCGAAAACACCTGCCTGTAAATTCCTCTTTCCAAAGTGCATGATCTCGCACTATCCCACATTAAGCTCTCTTTGCCAAGTCTTTTCCACTCAGTCAACCATTCATGCAACAATATTTAGATCCAGTCCAGATATCCTCATCGCAGTGTAGCCTCCAGCTAATTTTGTGCCACTGGCTAATTTGGATGCCTGACACAGGTGACAGCTCCTCTCAATCATGAGAAGCAAACATAAATAATTGAGAGCCAAGAACCGATCCTTGCGGCAACCTCCCAGGCTGAAGTACAATCTCCCAGTTGCAAACTCCCAGCCTGAAGAAGACCCATTTATTCCAACTTTCAGTTTCCGTGAGATGACCGATCCACCAAAAATCACTTCCTCCACTACTCTGAGCCCTTGCCTTGTGCATAAGGCATTTTATACAAGCCCCCTGTTAAACATTAAAGGGCCTGTCCCACTTAGGCGATTTTAAGGCGACTGTCGGCGACCAGGCTGTCGCCGACAGTTCGCCGGGGTGTCGCGGGCATGATCGTGAGGAGTCTTCCAAGAATTGTAGTGGATCTAAGCGCGTCGCTGAGAAATCAACCGGAGTGAAATTTCTCGGCGACAGCTAGCTTGTCGCCAGGTATCGTTGCTTATTGCGGGCGCTGTCGCATGCTGTCCCCAGGTTTGCTAGGTTGTCTTAGATGCATTACTGAGCACATAATATTAAAATAAGTAAAGTCATTTCAAGATACCATAAAATACTCGTGTTTAACCAATTTATTTACCGTCAGGACATTTGACAGGTAGATTGGAGGCGACAGTTTGACGGTCAGGTAAGCGTGGGAATTTTGCGATGTTTATGGCCATCAGCCATTACATTTAAAGTAGGCTCCCAACCCAGATATGCAACCCAGAAACCAGATATGCATCTCCCGTACATTTTCTAAGAATGCCCACACACTTTTCACAAAAATCCATCTAACCACTTTTAAAATTAAATCTCTTAATACTGCCATTAGTAAACTGGAAGTCAATCCAGTTTATGCCTTGTTACCGTGAAGCTTGGTTTATAAGTAACCCATACAAGATGTTATAGCTCAAAACTCTCAAGTACTTACCGACTTGTCAGTGATTTCAGCGGAAAATTAGGACGCCGGAGAAGCATTGACAGCGTGGGAATTTCACGATGTTTCCGAAGACGGTGTAATCTCGACCTGACTTGGCATTGTCGTGGTCATTGTCGTGGTCATTGTCGTGGTCATTGTCGTGGTCATTGTCGTGGTCATTGTCGTGGTCATTGTCGTGGTCATTGTCGTGGTCATTGTCGTGGTCATTGTCGTGGTCATTGTCGTGGTCATTGTCGTCGGGTAAAAGAAAATTTTGCCGATCTACTACGACTTTGACAGTCGCCGGCAGTCGCCTAAAAAATCGCCTAAGTGGGACAGGCCCTTAAGTCCCTGCAATCCTGTATGAATTCTGGGCAGCCTTGGGTGCTTCAAGACTCATTCCTTGACTGTGGTTGCTGAGTAACTGGCTCCAGAACCCATTGACTGCTACGTGTTCAATGTCTCTTTGACCGGGTGCTGCTGCAATAATTGCAGGATGATCATTGCCATAACGTCTACTCAATCTAATTGATCATGAAATCAGAAAATAATGGGCCGAATCAGGTTAATAAAGGTGAATACCAAAGATAGATACAAAATGCTGGAGTAACCCAGCCGGTCAGGCAGCATTTCTGGAGAAAATGGATGGGTGACATTTCGAGACGGGACCGAAGAAGGGTCCCAACCCGAAACGTCACCTATCCTTTTGCTCCATTGAAGCTGCCAGACCCGCTGAGTTACTCCAGCACTTTGTGTCTATCTTTGGGGAAAGCCAGCATCTGCCGTTCCGTGTTTTCACTGGCAAAGGTGAATAATTCCCATTTACCCAGGTGAATGCAAGCAAGCTGAGGGATTTGCTGGAGAGCTATCCAAAGGGGGAGATAGACACAAAATGCTGGAGCAACTCAGCGGGACAGGCAGCATCTCTGGAAAGAAGGAACGGGTGATGTTTCGAGGTGGAGACCCTTCTTCAGATGAGTTCCAGGCCCACAGCCTCCACCGCCCACTGGCCAGGGCTACTGACCCTCTGTCCACCTTTGCTCCGGCACTCTTTACAAGAATCGCCATTGGATTCACCAGTGTTCAGTGTTCTGTCATACTTGGCTGCTGGTAGTGCAACTGAGTGTTGTGCTTAACTTTAGACATTCAATTCTATATAATACCAAGTCCACGCCAACTATTGATCAACTGAAGGTAGACACAAGATGCTGGAGTAACTCAACGGGACAGGCAACATCTCTGGAGAGAAGGAACGGGTGACATTTTGGGTCGAGACCCTTCTTCCGACCTTCTTCTGACTTCCGTCTGAAGAAGGGTCTCGACCCGAAACATCACCCATTCTTTCTCTCCAGAGATGCAGCTGAGTTACTCCAGCATTTTGCGTCACGCTGGTTCTATGTTATCCCAGTGCCTCGTCTATCCCCTACACATTAGGGGCAATTTGCAGAGGCCAATTAACAGACGGACTTTGGGATGTGGGAGGAAACCGGAGCATCTGGTGAAAATCTGTGGGGTCACAGAGAGAACTCCTCACAGCCAGTCCCCGAGGTTAGGTTTGAACCCAGGTCCCTGGTACTGTGTGGCAGCAGCTTTAGCAGCTTCGCCAGTCTGCCTCAATTATATTGATTTTAATGTTGTCAACATTTTGAAGTGGGGTCTGATGTACGGTCACCACACTAAGGCACACTGAGCCCTAGCAAGTGGGGATGAATTTAGATCATAAGACCATAAGACTTAGGAGCAGCATTTGGCCATTTGGCCCATTGAGTCTGCTTCACCATTCAATCGTGGCCGATCTAGTTTCCCTCTCGACCCCATTCTCCTGCCTTCTCCCCGTAACCTTTGACGCCCTTACTAATCAAAAACCTGTCAAGCTCTGCTTTCAAAATGCCCGATAACTTGGCCTCCACAGCCGTCTGTGTCAATGAATTCCACGGGTTCACCACCCTCTCGTGAAATAAATTCCTCCTCGTCTCTATACTAAAGGCGTGTCCCATTCACTTCTACCACCCGAAGAATAAATTGAAAATCCATCAACAGTGCATTACCAAGCTATACTTTTTTTTTTCCGAGTAATGTAGATTGTTGAAGCAATTGAACCAAAGCTTGAAGCAGGTTTCCTACCTGAAACTTGATGGTTTGTCCAGTTCTCTCCACAGATGGTGCCTGGCTGACTGAGTTCCTCCAGCACTTTGTATTTTTTTTGCTCAAGATTTCAGCATCTGCAAGACTTTGTGCTTCCACTCCATGCAAAACACTTTCTGGGCTTCGAAGGGACTGACAACTAAATCAATAGCTCGCTGACAATTAGATTTTTAGAGTTGTGCAGCTAAAAATGTCCTGCTAAAAATGTAAAAGCATTGCTAAAATCAGCACTAACATTTCATGTATGAAGTATGAATATTTAAGGTGGAGAACAGTGAAAAGTTAATATCAACTTCCCTAACTTTAGAACGTGAAAAGGTCACTGAAATGGGTTCAGATGGACCATTGTGTAGGAAGGAACTGCAGATGCTGGTTTACACCAAAGATAGACACAAAATGCTGGAATAACTCAGTGGGACAGGCAGCATCTCTGGAGAGAAGGGATGGGTGACTAAAATGGATGGACCATTGTGTCAAGCAATGGGTAAAATAATTGCAACTAGGTAAAAAATTTCCTTGATGATCTAGCTATGGTATCAGAATATACTAAAGTTAATTACAATAATTCCAAAACATAGCTCGTTGAAGTTTAAACAGAGTGCTATTTGGGACACAAGGAGGGAGCAATGTTTAACTTTCTTACTTGATTCTATTTATTTCAGAGATATGAGTGTCATTGTCAAGAAAACACCTATTGACCATTTCAAATAGCACGTAAAAAATAATAGCTGCCTTGAAACGCGAAAGCCCTTGTGGCAACACTACATTTAGGAAAGAATTCAAGAACTTTAACCCACTTCAGGCAGCCAGCATCACCAAAGACGATGGCCACACCACGATGGCCACACACTCATTTCACTCCTGCCATTGGCAAGAAGATAAAGGAGCCTGAAAACTAAGGTCCAGGTTCAGCTTCTTCCCTGCAGCCATCAGGCTAGAAAAAACACTGCAACTTCCCAATGTCTGAATCACAGAGACTTGGGGTGTTGTTTTTTTGTCTTTTTGCACTATTATTGTTGGGCTGTTTTGTGTGTGTGTGTGTGTACATAAATATATATATGCACACACACACATACACACACATACACACACGTGTGTGTGCATATATACATATATATATGTGTTTGTGTGTATATGCATATATCTCTATATATAGTATATACATATATATATATATGTGTGTATATATACATCTGTGTGTGTATATATGTGTGTATATATGTATATATTATATATATGCGTGTGTGTGTATATGTGTGTGCATATACATATATATATGCGTGTATGTGCGTTTGTGTGTATATACATATATATCGCTATATATCGTATACACATATATATGTGTGTGTATATACATCTGTGTGTATATATGTATGTATGTATATATTATATATATGTGTGTGCATGTGTGTGTGTGTGTGTGTGTGTGTGTGTGCATATATATATATATATATATATATATATATATATGTGTGTATGCTAAATTAAACTACAAGAGTATTTCACCTGGTGTAAGGTGCCACAGCCTGAGACAATGCAAGAGCCATGTGGTTTTTTGTCCGTCATTGCTGAATGACAGGCCAAATTACAGCCGGTTCTAACAGAAGCAGCAGAATTGCTGCACTGGCACAGATACATGAATCAATCAAGAACAAATTGTTTCCGTAGATGGCCCCTGGTGTTTCACATCTAATGAATTGCTTTCAAAGTCTAGTCCTGTGTTTTTTGGCCACCAAGGCATGAACTTGCACAAATAACAAAGAGTTAATTGATTCTGTCGATTAAGAGATAAATGTCAATCAGTTCAGTTCAGTTTTATTGTCATGTGTACCGAGGTACAGTGTAAAGCTTCTTATCGTGTCCTAACCAGTCAGCAGAAAGACAATACATAAGTCATAAGTGATAGGAGTAGAATTAGGCCATTCGGCCCATCAAGTCTACTCCGCCATACAATCATGGCTGATCTATCTCTCCCTCCTAACTCCATTCTCCTGCCTTCTCCCTGTAACCTCTGACACCTGTACTAATGAAAAATCTATCTATCTCTGCCTTAAAAATATCCACTGACTTGGCCTCCACAGCCTTCTGTGGCAAAGGATTCCATTATTACAATCGATCCATTTGCAGTGTATAGATACACGAAAAAGGGAATAACGTTCAGTGCAAGGTAAAGCCAGCAAAGTCCAATCAAGGATAGTCCGAGGGTCATCAAAGAGGTAGATAGTAGTTCAGCACTGCTCTCTGGTTGTGCTAGGATATCATCCGGCCAGCAGCTTTGGAGCCTAGTTTGCAAAACAGAAAGAATCTTCTCTTGGCTGGGCAAGTTTGACGTGAAACTGAACTCACTCACAATGGCCGCTAATGAAATACACTTGTTCCGTCCTCATCGACTTTGGAGTTCACAGTCTATTTAGTTTAGTTTATTGTCACGTGTACCGAGATACAGTGAAAAGCTGTTTTGTTTTGTTTTGTTGCGTGCTATCCCGTCAGCGGAAAGAATAACACATTATTGAAATCAAGCCGTCGTGGCGCCATCTTGTGGCCAAGCCTGCGCGGACGTGCTGTGACAGGCGAAATAGCAGGGTGGCGCCACCATCAACCGGGTGGTGGCGGTGCCTCGGCGGGTCAAGCGGTCGATGTCTCGAAGAGGTGCTGAACGTCCTGAAGCGTATAGAGGTAGATAATTCTTCCCGGGCTGGGATCTGACATATCCATATACACTGTGGGAAACGAGGGTGGAAATTGCAGAAGCCCTGGCCGAAATTCACGAGTCATCATTAAAACGCAGGAGAGTGCCGGAAGACTGGAGGGTGGCAAATGTTGTGCCTCTATTCAAGAAGGGCTGCAGGGAACATGCTGGGAACTATAGGCCAGTGAGCTTAACATCTGTAGTTGGAAGGTTACTGGAGAGTGTTCTGAGGGATAGGATATACATGCATTTAGATAGACATGGGCTGATTAGGGATGGTCAGCATGGTTTTGTACGTGGAGGTCATGTCCCACGAATCTGAATGAGTGTTTGGAAGAGGTGATGAAAAAGGTTGATGAGGGCAGATGAAAAAGGTTGATGAGGGCAGATGTTGTATACGTGGAGTTCAGCAAAACATTCAACAAGGTTCTACATGGTAGGCTGCTCTAGGAGGTTAGATTGCCTGGCATCCAAGGAGAGAAAGCTCAATGGATTAATAATTGGCTTCATGGAAGGAAGCAGAGGGTGATGGTGGAAGGTTGCTTCTCGGACTGGAGGCGTGTGTCTAGTGGTGTGCCTCAGGGTTTGGTGCTGGGCCCGTTACTGTTTGTCCTCTACATCAATGATTTGGATGAGAACGTACAAGGCAAGGTTAGCAAGTTTGCAGAGGAAACAAAAGTGGATGGTTTTGCAGATAGTGAAGATGGTTGTGAAAAAATTGCAGTAGGATCTTGATCAGTTGGCCAGGTGGGCTGAGGAATGGTTGATGGAATTTAATACAGAGAAATGTTGGGTGTTGTATTTTGGGAAGTCTAACATGGGCACAGTGGATGGTAAATCTTTAGGTAGTGTTGTCGAGCAGAGATATCTAGGAGTGCAGGTACATAGTTCCTCGGAGGTGGTGTCGCAAGTAGACAGGGTGGTCAGAAAGGCTTTGGCACGTTGGCCATCAACAGTCAAAGTATTGAGTATAGGGGTTGGGAGGTCATGTTGCAGTTATATAAGACGTTGGTGAGGCCACATTTAGAGTATTGCGTTGATTTTTGGCACCATGTTCCAGGAAAGATGGTGTCAAGTTGGAAAGATTACAGAGATTTACGAGGATGTTGCCAGGACTCAAGGGTCTGAGCTATAGGGAAAGGTTGAGCAGGCTGGGTCTCTTTTCTTCGGAGCGCAGGTAGATGAAGGATGATCTTATAGAGGTGTACAAAATCATGAGAGGAATAGATTGGGGAGATGCACAGAGTCTCTTGCCCAGAGTAGGTGAATTGAGAACCAGAGGACATAGGTTGAAGGTTGAGGGGGAAACATTTAATAGGAATCTGAGGGGTAACTTTTTCACACAAAGGGTGATGGGTGTATGGAACAAGCTGCCAGAGGACGTATTTGAGGAAGAGACTATTGCAACTTTTAAGAAGCAATTAGACAGGTACATGGATAGGACAATTTGGAGAGATATCGGCCAAATGCAGGCTGGTGGGACTAATATAGATAGGACATGCTGGTCAGTGTGGGCAAGTTGGGCTCAAAAGCCTGTGTCCCAGGTGTATCACTCTATCTAGACTGAAGAAGGGTTCCGGCCAGAAATCTCATCCATCCTTTATCTCCGGAGATGCTCCTTGACTCATTGAGTTACTCCAGCACTTTGTGTCTATCCCAGCCGTGTGTGCGTGTGTGCGTGTGTGCGTGTGTGCATGTGTGCGTGTGTGCGCGCACGTGTGTGTGCGTAGTTAAATGTGAAAAAGAAAACTACGCCCAGTTTAATGAAGAACAGCACTAATTGCTCACTTAAGGAGTTGGCAAAGGCATGCCACGTTGAATGGCAGAGAGAATTCTGGCCACAGGGCCCGAGTGTTCCTTGGGAGATGGAGTAAGTGCATGCGATCGTGCTCAGCAAAGGATCAAGCATTTCTAAAAAGGTTAGAAGATTCTGGGGCTGTAGAGAGCATCCTGTCCAGCAACATTACAGTCTGGTTTGGGAACAGCTCTGCCCAGGACAGGATGGCCCTGCAGAGAGTAGTGCGTTCGGCAGAACGCACCATGGGAACTACACTCGCCCTCCTGCAGGACCTATACATCAGGAGGTGCAGATCCAGAGCAAGTAAGATCATGAGGGACCCTTGCCACCCCAGTAACGGACTGTTCCAGATGCTACGGTCAGGCAAATGCCTCCGCTGTCATGCTGTGAAAACGGAGAGGATGAGACGGAGTTTCTTCCCACAGGCCATCAGGACTGTTAACTTTTATAACTCCAGGGACTAAATGTTGTCTTCTCTGTATTAACTTATTAACTTTATTTATATGCTGTAACTGTAATTCTTTTTTGTGCACAATCCGCAGGCATTGCTACTTTCATTTCACTGCACATCGTGTGTGTGTATGTGACAAATAAACTTGACTTGACTTGACTTGACTTGAGATGCAGTGGGGAACACTGGTGAGTTTGGTAAAGTGAAGAGAAAATTTAGCCCCAGAAAGATCCAAGGCAAATCGCACATAACTACAGTGAGCAATGGGACTGTCAAAATAAGTGCAAGCCTAAGTACATTAGCGTGAAAGGATGTATTGTCCCTTGACTTCAGACAGCGTCCTTGATGTTAAAACTAATTGATTCATCGATTTAAATTGCAGATGATCCTTTTCATTCAAACAAAGCGTGGCTTTTCTATGGCATAAAGAATGGACTTGTTCCATGGCAAAGACTTCACAATTTAACATAATAGGCAGATTTCAGCGCATATAAAGGGCATAACTTATGCTGTCCACTGAAATATAACGTAATAATTAATACAGATATCTATCAAACAGTGCTGCCACTTAAATTCATCATTTATTTATGTTAAAAAATTCAGTAGCTTCTAAAATCTAATGCTAATTGGAATGGTTCATGACAGATTGTTTGAGTTACTGTGGAAAACGTAATGTCCGCCAGTTTCTTAAAACAATTGGACTAGACATTAAAGAAATTAAAAACAAGAACACTGAGGCAGCAGAAACTTATATCTGTCAACGAGGGGTCTGTAATATAAGGATGATTTTTTTTTCACTCTGTTATTTTTCTCTGTACAAATAACTACCTAAAATCAATGGAAAATCAATAATTGTAAATTTGGATCCTTAAATTGGACACAATGTTGGAGTAACTCAGTGGGAACAAGCAGCACCTTTGGATAGAAGGAATGGGTGACATTTGGGGTCGAGACCCTTGTTCAGACTGAAGAAGTTTGAAGTCATTTTGTGTCTATCTTCGGTGTAAACCAGTATCTGCAGTACCTTCCTACACTTAAGTTGGACAAATTTCCGAATTACTCCTGAATACTTTTGCCACACAAAGCTCTGCTGGAGGGACATTAATGGTAAAATCTCCCCCTGGGAATTATGTCTCTGCAAAATATAAATGATGAAGGAAATGGATTTGGAAGACAACATTAAAAACATTGTCAAGCAAGCTTAAGACATTGACCAACATTAAAGGGCTATTAGAACCCTATAGAGCTTCTCTTTTTTTTTATCAGCCTCAGTATTACCTTCTAACACCAATTTTTCATTTAGTCCAGTTCCAAAAATGCACAATCTGCTTTCAGCAGTTGTGGCACAATAATAAAAAAAGCTGTTTGGGAACAGCTCCATCCAAGACCGGAAGAAATTGCAGAGAATTGTGGACCATCACACAAACCAACCTCCCTTCTATTGACTCAATTTATACCTCATGTTACCTCGGCAAGCCCAGCAACATAATCAAGGACGAGTCGCACCCTGGCCACTTCCTCTTCCCCTCTCTCCCATCAGGCAAAAGGTATAGAAGTGTGAAAACGCACACCTCCAGATTCAGGGACAGTTTCTTCCCAACTGTTATCAGGCAACCAAACCATCCTACCACAACCAGAGAGCAGTGCTGGACTACTATCTACCTCTTTGGCGACTCTCGGACTATCCATGATTGGACTTTGCACTAAATGTTATTCCCTTATCTATACACTGTATATGGCTCAATTGTAATTGTCTACTGTCTTTCTACTGACTGGATAGCACGCAGCAAAAGCTTTTCACTATACCCTTTGCTTGTACATGTGACAATAAATTAAACTGACTGCAAAAAAATAAAGAACCTGCAGATGCTGGAAATCTGAAATAAAAACAAAAAGCAGTCAGCAGGTCTGCCATCATCTGTGGAAAAAGTTGCTGCAGAGTCATTATCCTGGCATGCTAACTCTTTGCATACCCTGCCTGGTGTGCTGGGTGTTTCCAGCATTGAGAACAGAAATGGCTGCAAACACTCAGTTATCCCAGGTAGCATCTGTGGAGAGAGAAAAACAAAGATTCCAACCTTCTCTGCTCTGTGACTCATTAATGTCAGGTCACTCCGCGATTGGACCTGAATCCAAAATAAACTTGAGCAAGCCCATTACTAACTTCATAATGCAGGGAAATTCTTCGCTGAGTTCCATAAGATAAGGGCATCATGGTGGTGCTGTCTTACATGGTTCGATTCTGACTGCGCTTGCTGTCTGTATGGAGTTTGTACGTTCTCCCCGTGACCTGCGTGGGTTTTCTCTGGGTGCTCCGGTTTCCTACTGAACTCCAAAGGCTTGGATTGTGTTGTGATATTGTAGGGACTACTTTGTTGTAGCACAAGGACTACTTTGTTTGCCTGTGTAGTAATGTGTATATAACGTAATGATGTGATTAGGTGGCCACTCTGGTTCCAGACGGCCTTGGAATAAACAGTCTGGATGTAAGCTCCACCATGATACAGGCTAATTGGCTTGGTAACATTTTTAATTGTCCCTAGTGTGTGCAGGATAGTTGCTAATGTGCGAGGATCGCTGATCGGCGCAGACTCGGTGGCCTGAAGGGCCTGTTTCCGCACTGGATCTCTAAAACTAAAACTAAACCTCAAGTGAGGATTCAACTTTTAGTTTCCTTTGAAAATATTATCTGTGATATCTTTTCACCAACAGGAGTAACAAACTCATCTGGAAGGCTGGCTCCGTCCTGGGGGCGGAGTTGGATTCATGGGGGGCGGTCTTGGAGGGGAGAATGCTCCTCAAACTGCGGAGCATCCTGGACAATACAGCTCACCCCCTCCATGACACACTGGTCAACCTGAGGAGCACCTTCAGCAACAGACTGGTCCCACCAAGATGCAGCACAGAACGCTACAGGAGATCCTTCTTCCCTGTGGCTATCAAACTGTACAACTCCTCCCCTTCTGTCTTGGAGTAGACCAGTGCTTCTTAAACTATTTGTGTCATTAACCCTTGAGTCTTTATCACAAAATTTCATTCACCCTCGACTAAATTTTCTTATGTTTTTTTTTGTAATTTTCGTCTTATTCTCCCTTGTGTATAATTTTGTCACATGAGCAAAAACCATAAATTGGAGTGTGGGAGGAAACCGAAGATCTCAGAGAAAACCCACGCAGGTCACGGGGAGAACGTACAAACTCTGTACAGACGGCGCCCATAGTCAGGATCGAACCTGAGTCTCCGGCGCTGCATTCGCTGTAAGGCAGCAACTCTACCGCTGCGCCACTGTGCCGCCGTGAAGTCATAATGAAGCTTCATCAACACCTGCTCGTTTGATGTGGCTGGTGATAAAAGGAATAACTATCCACATCTGATTTTCCAAGTCCTGCAGAAGCTTCTGAGGAAAACATGTTTCAAAATGTTTAGACAGCAACTGCAGATGGTCGGAAATGATGTCCTTCGGTGTTTTCTCCAGATCAGGTTGCTTTTCTTCCCACTCGCACTCTTTGAGGAAGCTTTCCAAATGTGGGAAATTGGAGAAATTGGCTTTACGAATGTTAATACGCCACATGGTGATCTTCATTTCCATGGCTTTGTAGGGACATAGGGATTGGCCAGGTAATAGAACCCTCGGATTGGGTTACGGTCACGGGGTGAGGAAGCGCGGGGTATTTAAATGCTTGGCGCCAAACGTTAGATTAGAGATTAGATTAGTGAGTGAAGTTAGTGTTCGTCCAGAAAGAAGTCTGTCGCGTTTGTTACGGGTTTTATACCAATAAAGTATTTGGATAATACCACTCGTCTGGACTCACTACATTGGTGACCTCGAACGTAGGAAGAAAGCAGCAGCATGTCGCAGGCGGGAGCGAGCGCGGGCGAAATCCATCTACCGCCGTTCTGGGCCCATCAGCCGCACCTGTGGTTTGTGCAGGCAGAATCACAGTTCCATCTTAAAAAGGTGGAGGAAGACCAGGAGAAGTACCACCACGTGGTGAGCTGTCTGCAGGCGGAGGTGGCTGCGCGGGTCAGCCGATACCTGACCAGTCCACCCCAAACGGACCAGTACGTGGGGCTCAAGAAGCTCCTGCTGCGGACCTTCGGCTGGGCCCAGAACCAGCGGGCTCTGAAGCTCCTCCATTTGCCAGACCTGGGGCAGCGGCTGCCGTCGGAGCTGATGTCCGAGATGCTGGCTTTGGCGGGCGACCATCAGCCATGCATGATATTTGAAGCGGCCTTTCGGGAGAAGCTACCTGGGGACGTCAGGTTGGTGTTGGCAGACGTCCCTTTTGAAGATCCGGTAGCGTTCGCCGAGAAGGCCGACACGCTCGTGAGGGAACGCAACGCCCGAGACGGCTCCGTTAACCGGGTCTCGAGACCCAGCGGCAGTCGGGGGTGCGGCCGGGAGAGCGACGCATCGGCCGCTATTGCGCAGCCGGCCCGCCAAGAGAGGGCGGCGGCGCCTGTTCATTGGCAGAGGGCTCGACCAACAGAGCCGGATAGGCGTGGCTGGTGCTCTTTCCATCGGCGGTGGGGCAGCGAGGCACGAAGCTGTAGATCCCCGTGTTCGTTTCCGGGAAACGCCTGGGCCGATCGACTGTAGAGGCAGTCTCGGTTGGCCGTAACCACCGCCTCTACGCTACGGATCAGAGTACCGGGATCGTTTTCCTAGTGGATACGGGAGCGGTCGTAAGTATTGTGCCCCCCTATGACTGTGAAGTTCGAGTGGGGGAAAAGGGCCCGCCCCTAATTGCAGTGAATGGTAGCACCATCCATACATACGGTAAAAGGACCATGTCCCTGTCCTTCGAGTCCAGGACTTACCGTTGGGAATTCATCGTTGCGGATGTGGGCCAGGCCATATTGGGGGCAGATTTCCTATGGGCGTTTTCCTTGGTCGCAGACGTCCGAGGAAGGGGCCTACAACCCTCGGCTGATGTACAGCCTCGGGGTACTGGGCCAGAGGCTTCTACAAGCGCCGCCCCACCCAGCCTAGTTATCCAGTCCATTACCACTGCTCCCGGTCAGTTCGATGCGGTCCTGGCCGACTTCCCGCAGCTCCTCGTCCAGCGTTTTGATTCACCTTCGGAGAAGCACGGGGTCGTCCATTTCATTCCAACTGAAGGGCCGCCGGTTTTTGCCCGGGCACGGCGCCTCCCACCCGACAAGCTGGCCAGGGCGCGAGAGGAGTTCCTAAACTTGGAGAGGTTGGGAATAATTCGACCTTCGAGTAGTCCGTGGGCCTCCCCCTTGCACATGGTTTCCAAAGCATCTGGGGGGTGGAGACCATGTGGTGACTTCCGTCGACTCAACGCAGCAACACGGCCGGACCGCTATCCGATTCCACACATTCAGGACTTTTCAGCTAGCCTGGAGGGGGCGACAATATTTTCAAAAATTGATTTGGTGCGGGGATACCATCAGATCCCGGTCCACCCGCCGGACATTCTGAAAACAGCGACCATCACCCCGTTCGGACTGTTTGAGTGGTTGCGTATGCCTTTCGGCCTTAAAAATGCAGCTCAGGCATTCCAGCGTCTGATGGACCGGGTGGGTCGAGGGTTGCCGTTTGTCTTTATTTATCTAGACGATATTTTGATTGCCAGCCGTTCGGTCCAGGAGCACTTGGTCCACCTCCGCACGGTGTTCCAGAGGCTGCAAGACCATGGCCTGATTCTCCATCCGGACAAGTGCCAATTCGGCCTGTCCGCGGTGGATTTTTTGGGTCACCGGGTTACTCCGGCCAGTGCCACTCCTTTACCAGCTAAGGTGGACGCGGTCCGCTCTTTCCCCCGCCCGACTACCATCAAGGGCTTGCAGGAATTTGTGGGCATGGTCAATTTCTATCATCGGTTCGTGCCTGCAGCAGCTCGGGTTATGCGCCCCCTTTTTCAATGTCTTGCAGGTAACCCCGCGGAGTTGGTATGGTCCGTAGCTGCGGAGACGGCTTTTGTTGCGGTCAAACAGGCCCTCGCCAATGCCACCATGCTGGTGCACCCGCGCTCCTCCGCCCCCACAGCACTGACGGTGGTTGATCGGTTCACTCGTTGGCCGGAGGCGCTCCCGTTGTCGGACACCTCGGCGGCCTCCTGTGCACGGGCCCTGGCGTTGCATTGGGTGGCTCGTTTCGGGGTCCCGGCTATCATCACTACAGATCGGGGAGCCCAGTTCACCTCGTCCCTCTGGGCCGCGCTGGCGCAGCTGTATGGTGCTCGATTACAGCAGACCACCGCCTATCATCCCCAAGCCAACGGGATGGTTGAGCGTTTCCATCGGCAGCTGAAGGCGTCCCTCTGTGCTTGCCTGACTGGCTACGATTGGGCTGACCAGCTGCCTTGGGTCCTCCTCGGCATCCGTACGGCCCCGCGGGCTGAGCTGGGCACATCTTCGGCCGAGCTCGTCTACGGTTCGCCCCTGCGGGTGCCGGGTGACATTCTCCCTTCCATTCCCGCTTTGCCGCCATCCGTCACGTCAGTCTTGGGCTCCCTCCGGGAACGGGTGGGTTCTCTGGCTCCAGTCCCGACCTCTAGTCACGGAAGCACAGCAGTTCACGTTCCTTCGGAATTGCGGAGCTGTGATTTCGTGTTTCTTCGGAAAGATTGCCACCGCCCCCCTCTTCAGCCGGTTTACCAAGGCCCGTTCCAGGTGCTCAAAAGAGGGACTGTAACCTTCACCTTGCAGGTAGGAAATCGTCAGGAGCTGGTTTCAGTGTCCCGTCTCAAGCCGGCCCATTTAGACCAGGACCTCCCCGTGTCGGTGGCTCAGCCGCCGCGCCGGGGCCGGCCTGTGGCTGCTCGACTGGTCCCGTCAGCGGCGCCCAGTTTACCACCTCTTGGGTCTCCGCCGCCTATGGTTGGTCCCGGGCTGCCGTTGTTCATCAAGTGCCCCCCGTCACCTGCACCCTCTGCTCCAGTGGACCCCCCATCGCCTCCAGCGGCGGCGTCCACCCCGCCTCCTGTCACGCTGGGGGTATCGGTTTCCCCCATCCGTACACGTTCTGGGCGGGAGGTTCGGCCGCCCGTGAGGTATGGTTTCGAGGGTTCTGGGGGGGGTCATGTAGGGACATAGGGATTGGCCAGGTAATAGAACCCTCGGATTGGGTTACGGTCACGGGGTGAGGAAGCGCGGGGTATTTAAATGCTTGGCGCCAAACGTTAGATTAGAGATTAGATTAGTGAGTGAAGTTAGTGTTCGTCCAGAAAGAAGTCTGTTGCGTTTGTTACGGGTTTTATACCAATAAAATATTTGGATAATACCACTCGTCTGGACTCACTACAGCTTCTCTTTTCCCAAGGACATCGAAGATGTCACCTCCTTTACCTTGAAGTGACAGGTTGAGCCGATTCACATGTTCAAAAATAGAAGTCATGTAACACAATTTGGCCAGCCAAACATCATTGATTTCACGTCACCTTGCTCAGTAAAAAATACAGACAGTTCATTCTTCAGGGACAATACTCTTTCAAGGACCCTTCCAGGTGAAAACCATTGAACCATTAGACAACCATCAGAATGCAGGAGGAGAATCATGTGATCCACAGACATATCCTTGCGTAGCTCTGAAAACAGCCGACATTTTTTTTGCTTGTGGGCGAATAGCATTGACAATTTTCACCTCATCTTGCAACAATTCTTCCAGCTCATTTTTCTGGTCATTGCAACAGGTGTTCAGTTTTTTGGCAGCCAGTGCTTCCTGATGTAAACAACCATGTAAAAAGGTGCAATTATGGGATTTTTCTTTGATGCGAGAGGTGGCACCTTTATGTTTCCCCATCATGGCTGCAGCACCGTCTGTAGTCACAGCAATGCATTTGCTCCAAGATAAAGTTAAATTTTCCATGAATTCGTCAAGCTCGGAGAAAATAAATTCACCTTGTAGTTTGCTCTCCGACTGGCAAGCAAAAGAGATAAAGCTCGACGATTTTTCCCAAGCATTGATCCGGGAAACGACAATAAACAATGGGAATGTGCATCGTTTTTAATGTCCGTAGTTTCATCAAACTGCAGAGCGACAAAATGGTGCTTCCAACAGTTTTGCCTTCAGATCCTCAGCAATCATAGACCTAAGTTTCATTGTGTCATTGGACAAAGGAATTTGCACTACTTTGTCCACTGCTTGCTTTCCACCATGCAGTAGATTGGCAACGATTTTCAAACACGGTTTGACAACTTTCTCAGCCTCTGTGCATGCCTTTTTTTCTTTCATGATCAAATGTGCTATTTGAAGAGAGGCAAGAAGAAGAGGTGTTTTAGTCACAGTGTCATTCTTTACCATCGAATGGAAGAAATTCTGCTGCTTCCACAAATACTCACGAAAGGGTGGGCTGAAAGATGGCAGATGGAGTTTAATGCTGATAAGTGTGAGGTGCTGCATTTTGGCAGGACAAATCAAAATAGGACGTACAGGGTAAATGGTAGGGAATTGAGGAATGCAGTGGAACAGAGGGATCTGGGAATAACTGTGCATTGTTCCCTGAAGGTGGAATCTCATGTGGATAGGGTGGTGAATCTCATGCGGAGGAGTTGGCTGCGCCTAACGGCTGCGGCTCTCTGGCAGTCTGTTGTCTTTTTTTCTTTTTTTTTTGTTTGTGTCGGTGTTGGGATGGTTTTTGTTTCTGTTTTTGGCTGTGTATGTGTGGTGGGGGTGTGTGGTGGGGGTGTGGGGTGGGGTGGGGCGGGGGGAAACCTTTATTTTATTAGGTCTCTTCCCCGGGGCGCGGCTCGGCTGCGGGCCTTAACATTGCCGGCGCAGCTCGGCTGCGGGACGTTTCAGTGCCCGGTGCGGCTCGGCTGCGGGCCTTAACATTGCCGGCGCAGCTCGGCTGCGGGACGTTTCAGTGCCCGGTGCGGCTCGGCTGCGGGCCTTAACATTGCCGGCGCAGCTCGGCCGCGGGACGTTTCAGTGCCCGGTGCGGCTCGGCCGCTGGACTTAACATCGCCCGGTGCGGCCGCGGGACGTTTCAGTGCCCGGTGCGGCTCGGCCGCGGGACGTTTCAGTGCCCGGTGCGGCTCGGCCGCTGGACTTAACATCGCCCGGTGTGGCCGCGGGACGTTTCAGTGCCCGGTGCGGCTTGGCCGCTGGACTTAACATCGTCAGCGCTGTTCGGCCGCGGGACGTTTCAGTGCCCGGTGCGGCTCGGCCGTTGGACTTAACATCGCCCGGTGTGGCCGCGGGACGTTTCGGTGCCCGGGGCGGCTCGGCCGGGGGGCCTTCCATCCCCTTGCGGGGGCTGTGCGTGTCGTTTGCCTCGGTAGGGGTCGAGCTGCCTGTCCGTGGGTGCGGGGGGAAGAGAGGGGAAGTTTTGTTGCCTCCATCACAGTGAGGGGGTGTTTGGAGTCACTGTGATGGATGTTTGTGTTGGGGTCGGGTGTCCTGTGTTCTTTTCTTTTTGCTGTATTTTGTGTGACTGCTGAAATTTCGCTCGGTGTTGTGCCGAGTGACAATAAAGTGTTGTTATGTTATGTTATGTTATGTTATGAAGAAGGCGTTTGGTATGCTTGCCTTTATAAATCAGAGCATCGAGTATAGAAGTTGGGATGTAATGTTAAAATTGTACAGGGCATTGGTGAGGCCGAATCTGGAGTATGGTGTGCAGTTCTGGTCGCCAAATTATAGGAAGGATGTCGACAAAATGGAGAGGGTACAGAGGAGATTTACTAGAATGTTGCCTGGGTTTCAGCACTTAGGCTACAGAGAGAGGTTGAACAGGTTGGGTCTTTATTCTTTGGAGCGTAGAAGGTTGAGGGGGGACTTGATAGAGGTTTTTAAAATTTTGAGAGGGACGGACAGAGTTGACGGGGGTAGGCTTTTCCCTTTGAGAGTGGGGAAGATTCCAACAAGGGGACATAGCTTCAGAATTGAGGGACAAAGGTTTAGGGGTAACATGAGGGGGAACTTCTTTACTCAGAGGGTTGTGGCTGTATGGAATGGGCTTCTGGTGGAAGTGGTGGAGGCTGGCTCGATTTTATTATTTAAGAGTAAATTGGATAGGTATATGGATAGGAGGGGATTGGAGGGTTATGGTCTGAGCGCAGGTAGATGAGACTAGGTCAGGGAGAATGGTCGGCGTGGACTGGCAGGGCCGGACAGGCCTGTTTCCATGCTGTAGTTGTTATATGTTGTATGTTATATGAGTGTTTCCAGAGTGTACACTGGAATTTAGAAGGATGAGAGGGGATCTTATCGAAACATATAAGATTATTAAGAGGTGGGACACGGTAGAGACAGGAAACATGTTCCCAATGTTGGGGGAGTCCAGAACCAGGGGCTACAGTTTAAGAATAAGGGGTCGGCCATTTAGAACGGAGATGAGGAAAAACTTTTTCAGTCAGAGTTGTGAATCTGTGGAATTCTCTGCCTTAGAAGGCAGTGGAGGCCAATTCTCTGAATGCATTCAAGAGAGAGCTAGATAGAGCTCTTAAGGATAGCGGAGTCAGGGGGTATGGGGAGAAGGCAGGAACGGGGTACTGATTTAGAATGATCAGCCATGATCACATTGAATGGCGGTGCTGGCTCGAAGCGCTGAATGGCCTCCTCCTGCACCTATTGTCTATTGTCTATTGTCTAAAAGCTGTATGGACTTGTTTTGATGATTGCTGTGCTTTGTTCTTAAAAATGAGTCTAATGTTGAAGGAACCAGGCACTGGTTGCTATATTTTACACTGCAAAACATGCACTGAGTTGAGGGAGTAGGGCTTGTTAGTTCATCTTGGGGAAGGAAAAAGCCATACTTGATATATTCTTCGTTCCACTTTTTTTTCTTGAGTTTTGAGGAGAGGGTACTTTGGTCCAGGTATTTTCTCTTGAGATTAAGTTTTTCCTTGCCCGTATCATGAACAGAGTCATCATCTGTAACATACGTAGCTGCATTTTTAAGTTTGTTACCCTCAGTTTCCTTGTTACCCTTCACAAATGATTTGTCTCCTGAACATAGTGTGTAAGAAAATAACTGCAGATGCTGGTACAAATCGAAGGTATTTATTTCACAATATGCTGGAGTAACTCAGCAGGTCAGGCAGCATCTCAGGAGAGAAGGTGACGTTTCGGGTCAAGACCCTTCTTCAGACATACATCTGTCTCCTGAACATACCTCCTCTTGAGTCCTGTTCGTTTCACTTTCTTTCAGAAATGAACTACTTCTTCCTGCACACTCTTCCTCTAGAGCTAGTGTAAGAAAATAACTGCAGATGCTGGTACAAATCGAAGGTATTTATTCACAAAAAGCTGGAGTAACTCAGCGGGTCGGGCAGCATCTCAGGAGAGAAGGAATGGGCGACGTTTCGGGTCGAGACCCTTCTTCAGACTGATGTCAGGGGGGGCGGGACAAAGGAATGATATAGGTGGAGACAGGAAGATAGAGGGAGAACTGGGAAGGGGGAGCTTCCTCTAGAGCTGGTTTCTTTAGGTACTTCAACAAAGACATAGTGTCTTAATCTGCAAATCAAACTCACAAAATACTGAAGTCGCTCGAATAGAAAATGCAGACTATCACGACGAGAAAATGGCACAATCTAACTTTAGATTGCCTAAAAACTGGGCTAAAATCTCTTTAATATAGCTAGAATTCATGTTGCTTGATGCAAATAAGTGCTGATAGAGTATAGTAAATATATAGAGAATTCTAGTTCTAGCAGAAAAGTAGCTAAATTGGCAACACAAAGTAAAGTTACAGTTCAACAGTTGCCGACGGCAATCCTCCAGTGTTGCCATATATAAATTGATGATCCCACTAGCTCATCTGGTCTGCCCTAAAAGGTTATATTACAGTAAATTTGGGAAATATCCTGCTACTTTGAAATTAGAAAACCATAGGTAGAGAGAAAAATCATATCAAATTTCCAGCTCCACTGCCATTAAAACCAGTAAGAGCTCACTAACCACTTTAATGGCAATGCCTTTTTTAAGTATAGAATAAAAATATATAAATATCTGAATAAATTAAGTCATTCACCCTTCATTCACCCCTCTAGTTTCATTCACCCCCAACATAATTTCATTCACACTTGGGTGAACCATTCACCAGTTTAAGAAGCACTGGAGAAGACTGACTCCCCTTCCCCCCACCCCCCCCCCCCACCCCCCCCAAATCTTTGCACATCTTCTGCAGTTGTACAGGGCCCTAGTGAGACCGCACCTGGAGTACTGTGTGCAGTTTTGGTCTCCAAATTTGAGGAAGGATATTCTTGCTATTGAGGGCGTGCAGCGTAGGTTTACTAGGTTAATTCTCGGAACTGTCATATGTTGAAAGACTTGAGTGACTGGGCTTGTATACACTGGAATTTAGAAGGATGAGAGGAGATCTTATCGAAACCTATAAGATTATTAAGGGGTTGGATACGTTAGAGGCAGGAAACATGTTCCCAATGTTGGGGGAGTCAAGAACAAGGGGGCACAGTTTAAGAATAAGGGGTAGGCCATTTAGAACTGAGATGTGGAAGAACTTTTTCAGTCAGAGTTGTGAATCTGTGGAATTCTCTGCCGCAGAAGGCAGTTGAGGCCAATTCTCTGAATGCATTCAAGAGAGAGCTAGATCGAGCTCTTAAGGATAGCGGTGTCAGGGGTTATGGGAAGAAGGCAGGAATGGGGTACTGATTGAGAATGATCAGCCATGATCACATTGAATGGTGGTGCTGGCTCGAAGGGCCGAATGGCCTCCCCCTGCACCTATTGTCTATTGTCTATCTCCAATATCATTTCCACTTGTCACTTTAATTTCATGTTTCTTGTATTTTGTGTTTTATGACTGTTGGCAGACCAATTTTTCTCCTGGGATAAATAAAGCTCTATCGTATCATAGAAACATAGAAAATAGATGCAGGAGGAGGCCATTTGGCCCTTCGAGCCAGCACCGCCATTCATTGTGATCATGGCTGATCGTCCACAATCAGTAACCTGTGCCCAACTTCTCCCCATATCCCTTGATTCCACTAACCCCCAGAGCTCTATTTAACTTCCATATAGCCTTGGATTTTTGTATGGGTCACTTTTACACGGGGAGGTCTGCTTACCTGCAACTAATCAGTGGGGAGTGTGTCCTGCCCGTTACTCAACACATTATGTCCGAGCATCAGCACCCGGGCAGCAGCCTGGTAAAATTAATTCACTGACTGGACGAGAAGTGTGCCAACAGCACAAATTCCATTATCGTATCGCATCGCATCGTATCGTATCGTATCGTATCGTATCGTATCGTATCGTATCGTATCGTATCGTATCGTATCGTATCGTATCGTATCGTATCGTATCATACAGTTAAACCATGTTGTACATCAGACATGGCTTGAGCCGCTGAAGAGCTCTCCGTGTATATTGGTGCTTCCTTTACACCCCAGTGGTATGAATATTGATGTCTCTCACTTCAGGTAGCCCCGGCATTCCCCCTCTCTCTCTCTCTCTCTCTCTCTCTCTCTTCACCCCCCCCCACCCAAGTCGCACCAGCTTCTCGTTTTCACCCGGCCTGTTTCATTCATCGTCGTTACTTTTCTGGCTTTTCTTTCATTCATTGTTCGTTATCTCTCCACCTCATCGCCGCCTATATCTCTCGTTTCCCTCATCCCAAACCAGATAGATAGTTCCTCTGTCCCTCTCTTCCCCTCCCCCTTCCCAGATCTCCCTCTATCTTCTTGTCTCCACCTATATCCTTCCTTTGTCCCGCCCCCCTGACATCAGTCTGAGGAAGGGTCTCGACCCGAAACGTCACCCATTCCTTCTCTCCAGAGATGCTGCCCATCCCGCTGAGTTACTCCAGCATTTTGTGTCTATCTGCCTCGCACCATATTTAGTTGAACGCTACTTCTGACAGCTTCTCTCACCCACTCCTATTTGACTGGTGCATTGATGCCAGCGGTCAGGCTGTGATGAGACTGGGGGGCTTAGTGGGATAAATGGAAGCTGGACCCAGTCACTCTAATCAGCATATTGATGAGTCATGACCGCCCCGCGGCATTATTGATGATTTCTCCAGTCACTTAACCTGATTAGGAGGTAGCATGATCGGTCACGTTAGGTTTCAGTTCCCGCAAATATCTTATTAATATTTAGTTTAATTAAGTGTTATGCCTCGTTAATCTTACTGAAGACTGGTCTTAATTTCCAAATTCAAGATTCAAGATTCAAGATTCAAGATAGCTTTATTGTCATCCAAATTGGACGAAATTCAGTCACCCACAGTCCAACAACAAAAGCATCAAAATTGGCATTAAAATTACACAACCCCCAAAACACACAAAAGAAACATCCATCAAGAAAACATCCATCACAGTGAGTCTCCTCCAGTCCTCTCCTCACTGTGATGGAAGGCCACAATGTCTTTTCCCTTCTCCTGCTGTCCTCTCCCGCGGTCAGGTTGTTGTGGTTGCTGGCCGCGCCGGACGGTCCGCAGCGGGCCGAGCCTAAGGCGAGTCGCAGCCACTCCCGCAGCCTCCGAAGACGGCCGGCTCCGCCGATGATAAGTCCGATCCGGGGCGGGTGAACACGCTGCCGCTGTTGCTGCACGTCGGGGCGGTCGTGGCTCCCGACATTGAAGCCCCCGCCCAGCAGAGAAATATCCCGCGACCCAAGCCCCGCGATCCGGGGCGGGCGAACACGCTGCCGCTGCCAGAGCTCCCGATGTCGGCATCCACGCGGCCCGAGCCTAAGGCAAGTCGCAGCTGCTCCCGCTGCCTCCGAAGACGGCTGGCTCCGCTGATGGTTAGTCCGGTCCGCGGGCTCTGCGAACCAGAGCCCTGGAGGCCGACAGCTCCAGGAGTTGGGCCGATGGTAGGCCGCAGCAGGAACGGAGACACGGCCCAGAAAACAAAGGTCGGGTCTCCGTTCGGCAGGGACACATATTTACAATTTTACAGTTCCCCCCCTCCCCCCCACATACACACATAGTACACAAACACAAAAACACCACATCACAACTACAATTAAGACACAAAAACAACAAAAACATAAAGACAAATGGACCGCAGGTAAGCCGCAGCTGCTATGGCAGCGCCTCCATTTTGTATGGCAATGATCGACGGACACCTCTTCATGAGCCCCGCCCTTCTGACGGGCCACGACGTAGCTTTCGTGCTTTGCTCAGGACCTGCTGGTTATCTTTGAAGTCATAAAAAATCATTGAGCTGCCGTGTGGGAAAGCATACAAATTATTGTTCTGCGACTTGTGCATTGAAAAAGATGGGCTCGCTGACGGATGTTGGATATGTCATTCACGATTTTCAATTGCCTCTTTAATCTTGAGTCCAGGTGGTATCATTCATGGGAGATGACTTGTTTTACCATTTCTCTGCCAGCTAATAGCAGACGTGCTTTCTTCAACAAGGACATGTAGATTCCGCAAGTTATTTTTGGTTTTCTACGTCACGTCCTTTCCGGACGCATCACGGCTCATGTGTGAGAAGGAACAATAGACAATAGACAATAGGTGCAGGAGTAGGCCATTCAGCCCTTCGAGCCAGCAGCGCCATTCAATGTGATCATGGCTGATCACTCTCAATCAGTACCCCGTTCCTGCCTTCTCCCCATACCCCCTCACTCCGCTATCCTTAAGAGCTCTATCCAGCTCTCTCTTGAAAGCATCCAACGAACTGGCCTCCACTGCCTTCTGAGGCAGAGAATTCCACACCTTCACCACTCTCTGACTGTTTGTGCCGAAGATGGACACAACATTTTCGAGTAACTCAGCGGGTCAGGCAGCATCTTCAGAGGAAAGGAATGGCTGACGTTTCGGGTCGGAACCCTTCTTCAGTCTGAAACATCACCTATTCCTTTCCTCTTGAGATGCTGCCTGACCCCCCTGAGTTACTCCAGCATATTGTGCCTATCTTCTGCATCACCGCTTAGTTTGGAGACTGCTCTGTTCAAGACTGAAATAAATCAGGGATGGCAGGACTTTCATATGAAGAAAGACTGGATAGACTTGGCTTGTACTCGCTGGAATTTAAAAAACTGAGGGGGGATCTTATAGAAACTTACAAAATTCTTAAGGGGTTGGACAGGCTAGATGCAGGAAGATTGTTCCCGATGTTGGGGAAGTCCAGAACAAGGGGTCACAGTTTAAGGATAAGGGGGAAGTCTTTTAGGACCGAGATGAGAATGTTTTTTTTCACACAGAGAGTGGTGAATCTGTGGAATTCTCTGCCACAGAAGGTAGTTGAGGCCAGTTCATTGGCTATATTTAAGAGGGAGTTAGATGTGGCCCTTGTGGCTAAAGGGATCAGGGGGTATGGAGAGAAGGCAGGTACGGGATACTGAGTTGGATGATCAGCCTTGATCATATTGAATGGCGGTGCAGGCTCGAAGGGCCGAATGGCCTACTCCTGCACCTATTTTCTATGTTTCTATGTTTCTAAATCACAGAGAGTTGTGGATGTAGTCCAGCTCATCCGACAGACCAGCCTCCACACATTGACTCCATCTACATTTCATGCTGCTTCGAGTAAGCAGCCAACATATGAAGGACCTTTCTCACCCGGGTCATTCCCTCTTCTCCCCTCTCCCATCAGGCAGAAGATGCAAAAGCTTGTAAGCATTGATTCACCACCTTCTTTCCAGCTGTGATCATACTATTAAACAGTCCTACCTTAAACTGGGTAGTCCTGGATATACAGCATAGAAACAGGCCCTTCAGCCCACAGAGTTCACACCAACCATTCACACGAGTTCGATGTGATCCCACTTTCTGTAAGCTGCCCAAGCAAAATAGGAGGTGTTGTTCCTCCAATTTGCGTTGGGCCTCACTCTGAGGAGTAGAGGAGGCCCAGGACAGAAAGGTCAGTGTGGAAATGGGAAGGGAAGTTAAAGCGTTTAGCAACCTGGAGATCATGTAGGTCTAGGCGGACTGAGCAGAGGTGTTCATCGAAACGATTGCCGAGCCTGCGCTTGGTCTCACCGACATATAGAAGTCCACACCTGGAACAGAGGACACAGTAGGTGAAGCTGGAGAAGGTGCAAGTGAACCTCTGCCTCACCTGAAAGGACTGTTGGGGTCATTGGACAGAATGGAGGGAGGCAGTGCAGGGACAGGTGTTGCATCTACTGCAGGGGGACATGCCTGGGGAGGGGCAGGGTTGGATGAGTTAACCAGGGAGTTGCGGAGGGAACAGTCTCTGCGGAAGGCGGAAGATGTGGCTAGTGGTGGTGGCGAAAATGTTGGAGGATTATGTGCTGTATGCGACGGTTGATGGGGTGGAAGGTGAGGACTAGGGGGACTCTGCCCCAGATGCGACTGAGGGGAGGGGGAGCAAGAGCGGAGCTGCGGGGTACCAAGGAGACCCTAGTGAGGGCCTCATCCATGATGGAAGAGGGGAACCCCCGTTCCCTAAAGAATGAGGACACCCTTGTCATATTTGTGTATGACTTGATTGTGCTCATGTACGGAAAGATTTGACTGGACAGCAAGCAAACAGAGCTTATCACTGCATCCCAGCTCATGTGACAATAATAAAGCATACCAATGCTATTCTCAATTCTTTGCGACTAGTCCGATAAGCCTGTAATACATAGTTAAACCCCCAGGAATAGGAGGCATTGAGAACTTTCAGAAGCCCAATCTAGAAATATATATTTTTATAATTAAAAAATGACGAGCTGGAACAGCCTGAAAGAAAATAGAATGCAATTAATCTAATTAAAACCGGGGCGCAGTGCATGATACACTTCATAGATGGTGCAGAAATGTTACTTGCATAAAGCCAGGCAAACATATTTTAAGACAAAGGAGAAAACATGTTGACATATCGGCGAATGAAGGCAGCAACTCCAAACAAGTTAAATCTCAGTTGAGCCTCCCAGCACTAGTAAGACTCGTCTGAACGAGGTTCTCTCGCTTAATGAAATCTACTGTTAACTACACCACCTTCACTTCCATTGAGATGATTTAGAAGATACCTCCCTCCTTCAGGTTTGTGAAGATGCAAATCAATTTGTGGCACTGGCAAATCGTCAGGATGTGATGATTTTCTTTGTCAAGAATTTATTGTCTCAACTAATTTGATAACTCTGTTATTAAACAAAATTAATGAGCAGCAGGATGCCAGAAGCAATTAGGTTAGTGCGCGCTCCAATTTCCCCCAAGGAACATAAAGAACGCCAAGTCCGCCTGAGTTTCAGGCTCATCTCCTTAATAGCGATGGATTGCAGCATACTGACAGAAATGTTTGCCAATAAAACAAGGCTATTAATGTTGATCTGCGAAGAATGAATTGGTTCATGAGAGAAATGTAACGACCATACACAATTAGTAGAAAGTTTCTTGAAAAATCTCAGAGAGCTCAAATGAAGAGGTTTTTTTTTACCGTATCGTTTCCGCAGTGAAGACATTTAATAGACTCAGTGGAATTTATTAAATTTGCCTTGAGTAAACAACCTTACTTTCAAGCAATGTTGTCAGGTTATAGTTCTGTCGTGACAGACCATTAGTCTTGCTCAACTTTGTTTTATATTAATATAGATCCAAGATACTTTTACTCCATGTGTAGGAAGGAACTGCAGTCGCTGGTTTAAATCAAAGATAGACACAAAATGATGGAGTAATTCAGCAATATGAATATTGACTTCTCTAGCTTCAAGTAACCCATGCTTTCTCTCCCTCTTCATCCCTCCCCTTCCCAGTTCTTTGACCAGTCTTGTTGTCTGACTACATTTTATCTCTGTTTGCTTTGTGGTCAACTTCTCCCAAGTAACAATGATCAATTCTACATTTTCCTAGATCCTCAATCCCTTTGTCCTGTTTTCACACCTTACACTTCCTAATCTATGTACCGCCCACTCCCCTGTCATCAGTCTGAAGAAGGGTCTCGACCATGAAACGTCACCCATTCCTTCACTCCAGAGATGCTGCCCGTCCCACTGAGTTACTCCAGCATTTTGTGTCTATCTTCATACTTTTACTCCATTTCATTGCTAGATTATCACATGGTTCCCATGGAAGCCTATTCCAACTTCCAGTGAAATAGGATTGCAAGATTCACAGAATCATGGATTAAATTGCTAAAAGTTCATCCGTTAGAACAAACCTAAACATTTTAATGATTATGATTGATAACAATTTACCAAAAAAACATCTTTTACAAGGAGCAATACTGTACAATGTAAAAATCCATTGAAGGTCCAGTTTAGTTTAGTTTAGTTTAGAGATACAGCGTGGAAACAGTCCTTTCGGCTTCTCAAGTACGTGCTGACCAGCGATCACACTCACACCATCCTAAACATACTAGGGA
This sequence comes from Rhinoraja longicauda, assembly GCF_053455715.1. NCBI lineage: Eukaryota > Metazoa > Chordata > Chondrichthyes > Rajiformes > Arhynchobatidae > Rhinoraja > Rhinoraja longicauda. The sequence continues at coordinate 9,632,555 of NC_135955.1, forward strand.
CAATTTACAATTATACCAAGCCAATCAACCTACAAACCTGTACGTCTTTGGAGTGTGGGAGGAAACCGGAGGTCCTGGAGAAAACCCACACAAGACACAGGGAGAACATGCAAACTCCGCACAGGCAGCACCCGTAGTCAGGATCGAACCCGGGTCTCTGGTGCTGTCAGGCAGCAACTCTACCGCTGCTCCATTGTGCCGACCCAAAAGCGCTTTGCAGATTGGCCAATTGAACATAGATCTGGGCCTTAACTATTCTGTGTAAGGAGTAATGATAACTTCCTTGGTTGGTTTGGTCTCTGCTTTTATTTTGTTGTTCTGAACCTCCGGCAACCCAATGTCCCAGTTCCCCCTACACTTCCCCAGCCTCTGGGTGGAGAACGTTTAGGGGCATTCTTGTAGTGACTTCCCTCGTGGCAGGGAGCAAGAGATCCCTTGGTAAAGTGCACAATGAGACTTGTTTCCTTTCTTGAAGGTGACAGCTTTATGGCAGACCTGAATTCTCCTGGCGTGCTCTCTTTCCAGATGAGGGAGATGACGTCAAGAATTCTTGTCACAATTACTCCTCCATTGTTGTTACTAGTTCTGCAAAGAGTTTGTCTACCAGAGGCATTGCATGAATTTCTCCACCTCCTACCAGTGACTCTGTGGTTATGTTGGACAGTGCAGTCCCCTGATGGAGTTTAGAACATGCGTGTTAAAGGCAGATATATGGTTGAGGAGACCTTCAGGTGCACATTCAGTGGAATTTAGAAGGATGAGAGGGCAGCTTAGAAACATAGAAACATAGAAAATAGGTGCAGGAGGAGGCCATTTGGCCCTTCGAGCTTGCACCGCCATTCATTATGATCATGGCTGATCATGCACAATGTGCCTGCCTTCTCTCCATATCCCTTGATTCCACTAGCCCCAAGAGCTCTATCTATCTCTCTCTTATAGAAACATATAAAATTGGGCAGGCCGGATGCAGGGAAATATGTTCCCCATGTTGGGGGAGTCCAGAACCAGGGGTCACAGTTTAAAAATAAGAGGTAGGCCATTTAGGACTGGGATGAGGAAAAACTTTTTCACCCAGAGAGTTGTGAATCTGTGGAATTCTCTGCCACAGAAGGCAGTGGAGGCCAATTCACTGGATGTTTTCAAGAGAGTTGGATATAGCTCTTAGGGCTGAGGGAATCAAGGGAAATGGAGGGAAAGCAGGAACGGGGGTACTGATTCTAGATGATCAGTCATGATCATATTGAATGGCGGTGCTGGCTCGTAGGGCCGAATGGCCTACTCCTGCACCTATTGTCTATGTTTCCATGTTTCCTATCACTGCTGTGCTGATCAGTCTGTCACTGACTTCCACACTTGTGCTTTAAGCACAAAGTTAGAAATAAGCTGGAGGTGTTTCTGATCTGCTATTCTACTGGACTTGTCACTTAACATATCATATCATATCATATATCTACAGCCGGAAACAGGCCTTTTCGGCCCTCCAAGTCCGTGCCGCCCAGTGATCCCCGTACATTAACACTATCCTACACCCACTAGGGACAATTTTTACATTTGCCCAGCCAATTAACCTACATACCTGTACGTCTTTGGAGTGTGGGAGGAAACCGAAGATCTCGGAGAAAACCCACGCAGGTCACGGGGAGAACGTACAAACTCCTTACAGTGCAGCACCCGTAGTCAGGATCGAACCTGTGTCTCCGGCGCTGCATTCGCTGTAAAGCAGCAACTCTACCGCTGCGCTACCGTGCCGCCTACATGGTGGAGCATCGTGGTTGAAATGTAAACAGCGTTCCCAAATTGGAAAATCAAACTATGGTTGTGATCCAATCCACTGGGGTTAACAAGGGTGGCGGTGCAGTGACCTAGCGGTAGAGTTGCTGCCTCACAGCACTAGAGACCCGGGTTCCATCCCGACTACGGGTGCCGTTTGTACGGAGTTTGTACGTTCTCCCTAGGACCATATGGGTTTTCTCCAGGAGCTCCAGCTTCCGCCCACATTCCAAAGGCATACAGGTTGATAGGTTAATTGGCTTTGGAAAATGTCTCTGGCATGTGGGATCTTGCTGGTGTATGGGGTGATCACTGGTAGGCGTGGATTCAGTGGGCCGAAGGGCCTGTTTCCGTGCTGCATCTCTAAAGTAAAAGTAAAATAAAATGGAGTAGGGGGCATGCCCTATAAGACCATGAGCTGTGTGATTCATCACAACAGTATACTATGGATAAATAATGATTTTTTTTGAGTCACTGGATTTCCAGGCAAGGAAACTGACTGAAGAATGGAAAACAGTGACAAAATTCTACATTGCTTATTGTGCTGGCTGCGATGGATTAAACAGAATAGGTGAATAAAAACCTGCTATGGCCTTCAATGGATCCCTAAAGAAAATGTGTCAGATGCATTAGAAACACATTGCAACCTGCACAGAAACAAGTAAAGTTTACCATTACAACTTCTTTACACAGTCAGGAATGGAGAGAATAATTCTTTATGGAGCTAAGGTTCCTCGTAGAGAGTGGAGTTTCATAGATTTGAGAGACTCATCAGAGGCCGGATTATTTGTTCAATCCAGGAGCCCAGCCTGAGGGAATGTTTGCAACATGAGATAGAGTTAACTCCAGAAAAGTGCGTGCAGTCGTACAATGCTCTGAAGCCAGACGAGAGACATTGGAGTGCAGATGGAACAACATGCCAGGGAGGCAGAAAGGCATAGTTCAATGGTCTCCAATTATTGAATAAGTTTATTGGCCAAGTATGTGCATATACAAGGAATGTGCCTTGGTGCTCCGCTCACAAATGACAACACAAACATACAGTTAACAATTAAGAATAAAGCATAACCACATCAAAACAATAAGGATACAACATTACGGTCTAAACATGTGGGTGAAAATAAACCAGAGCAAAAAAGAAACTACAGACTTTGGTTATTGAGTAGAACTACTACTCGTGAAAAACAAAAGCTGTTTTTATGTCTGGCTGTGGCTGCTTTGACAGTCCTGAGTCGCCTTCCAGAGGGAAGTGCTTCAAAGATTTTGTGGCCATGGTGAGAGGGGTCAGAGATGATCTTGCCCTCTCGCTTCCTGGCCCTTGCAGTGTACAGTCTCCAATGAGGTAGATGGGAGGTCAGGACTGGACTCTCGAAAAATTAGAGTCAAGGGAGCTTACTTGCTGTACAAATACTGTCATCAACAACATGAGTGGCTGCAAAAGAAATGCCGTGCAGATTGGGGGAAAAAATGAGTGCAACGTGGCTTAGAAATGTAGATGCAATGAACTGCAGATGCTGGTTTACATTTTTTAAAAGGCACTATGTGCTGGAGTGACTCAGTGGGTCTGGCAGCATCTCTGTGGAATATGGATAGGTGACGTGTTGGGTCAGGGCCCTTCTTCAACCTGGAAAATTCCTCTTTGCACACAGTCCACTGTGAAGCTTAATCATGGGGCTAAGGAATGATTAAGATTTGCTGTGTGTGGACAGACTGCGGTAACCTTGTCACCTTGGCGTGGTGGAGAAGCTTGTGAGGGTCCTGAGATCTTGAGAGCGATGCCGTCTGGAGCTACGCTCCTGGTAGGGTCACCCATGGCGGTAAGGTCGAGGGGGAGGTCCCTGACAAAGAGCAATCCTACCAAGGCCTCAACGGTGGAACAGGCGGAGGATGATGGCTGACTTTAGTGGAGCTTCACAGCGGCTGGGAAGGCGGATGAAGGCCGCAACAGAAAAGGGTCCCCGGTCGTCTTGGACTCCATGCCACTGGATCCTGACCCAGATCTGTCAAGGACCGTGTGCTGGCTGGCTGTCTGTGCACCAGCCTCCCCACGTTAAACAAAGTCACGCACAGGCGTCCTCTATGGAGGGGACAGTCGTACTCGCTTCGAGTGACCGCCGTTGATGATGAATGCATATAACGGTAGTTCTGCTCTTCCAAACCCAGTAGGCTATGGTGCTTTTGGGGGCTTAACTTGTGTCACTGTTTTGATCTTTCGCAGATGCCCTTTTGGCTGATCTCTGAGACCCGTGCTTGCAGCCAAGTACACTCAACAAACCCAAAGAAAATAGATTTCCTGAAGGTGAAAACACAGCTGGTACTTTTTGATATGTTTAGATGTAACAGGGTCCAAGATTGATTCAGGCTGTCAATTAAACACAATGCTTCTGGAGCCGCTCCAGTCTTCCCCTACATCCCCAAAGATTTTCTTTTAGGTTAGCTGGCTACTCAGTTTAGTTTAGAAACATAGAAAAATAGGTGCAGGAGTAAATCATTCGGCCCTTCAAGCCAGCACTGATGGCTGATCATCTAAAATCAGTACCCCGTTCCTGCTTTTTTCCTCACATCCCTTGATTCCTTTAGCCCTAAGAGCTAAATCTAACTCTCTCTTGAAAACATTGTGAATTGGCCTCCATTGCCTTCTGTGGCTGAGAATTCAACAGATTCACAACTCTCTGGGTGAAAAGATTTTCCTCATCTCAGTCCTAAATGGCCTACTCCATATTCTTAAACTGTGACCCCTGGTTCTGGACTCCCCCAACATCGGGATTTTTTTTCCTGCATCTAGCCCGTCCAATCCTTTAAGAATTTTATATGTTTCTATAAGATCCCTCTCATCCTTCTAAATTCCAGTGAATACAAGCCCAGTCGACCCGTTCTTTCATCTTATGTTAGTTCCGCCATCCCTGGAATTAACCTGGTGAACCTACACTGCACTCCCTCAATAGCAAGAATGTCCTTCCTCAAATTAGGAGACCAAAATTGCACACAATACTCCAGGTACGGTCTCACCAGGGCCCTGTACAACTGCAGTAGGACCTCCTTGCTCCTAAACTCAAATTCTCTCACAATGAAGGCCAACATGCCATTAGCTTTCTTCACTGCCTGCTGTACCTGCATGTTTACTTTCAGTGACTGATGTACAAGCACGCCCAGGTCTCGTTGCACCTCCACCTTTTCCTAATCTGGCACCATTAATATAATAATCTGCCTTCCTGTTCTTGTCACCAAAGTGGATAACCTCACATTTATCCTAATTATACTGCATCTGCCATGCATCTGCCCACTCACCCAACCTATCCAAGTCACCCTGCAGCCTCATAGCATCCTCTTCGCAGCTCACACTGCCACCCAGCTTTGTGTCATCCGCAAACTTGGAGATGTTACATTTAATTCCCTCGTCTAAATAGATTAGTTTAGAGATACAGCGCTGAAACAGGCCCTTAGGCCCATCGAGTCTGCACCAACCAGCGATCATCCCGTACACCAGCACTATCCTACACACTCGGGACAATTTACAATTCTTACCAAAGCCAACTAACCTACGTCTTTGGAGTGTGGGAGAAAAGCAGAGCACCCGGAGAAAACCCACGCGGTCATGGGGAGAACGTTCAAACTCCTTACAGGCAGCACCCATAGTCAGGATCGAACTCGGGTCTCTGGTGCTGTAAGGCAGCAACTCTAGCGCTGCGCCACCGTGCCGGTTTTAAATAATATATCATGCAATAGTGTAGGCAAGCAGCAAAAGAATCAAAGGGAAGTTGGTGTCTGTGTGAAAGTGAGCAAGTTGTAGGCACAGAGGAAAATACGAAGAGCAAAGATGATTGTTCCCCTGCAATCCAGCACGCACCTGATGGACAGAATATCCTCCTTCTTTTAGTTTAGTTTAGTTTAATTTAGTTTAGAGATACAGCGCGAGAACAGGCCCTTCGGCCCACCGGGTCCGCGCCGCCCAGCGATCCCCGCACACTAACACTATCCTACACACACGAGGGACAATTTTTACATTTACCAAGCCAATGAACCTACATACCTGTACGTCTTTGGAGAGTGGGAGGAAACCGGAGATCTCTGAGAAAGCCCACGCAGTCACGGGCAGAACGTACAAACTCCGTACAGACGGCGCCCGTAGTCAGGATCGAACCCGGGTCGCCGGCGCTGCAAGCGCTGTAAGGCAGCAACTCTACCGCTGCGCCACCGTGCCGCCATACAGCAGTAAGTAGGTGAAGACCACCAAATGCTCTTGTCATTTGGACCATCACCTTTCTGCCATCCATGAGTAAAAGGCAACGTTTGTGTCACTTATTTGTTTATTTGGCATCACTTTACTCGGTACTAATGCTTATTATTTCTTGATTAGTACGGGTGTCAGGGATTATGGGGTGAATGCAGGAGAATGGAGTTGAGAGGGAAAGATGGAGCAACCATGAATGAATGACGGAGTAGACTTGATGGACTGAATGGCCTAATTCTGCTCCTAGAACTTACGGATATTATCAATTTAGTTTAGTTTAGTTCAGAGATGCAGTGCAGAAACAGGCACTTTGGCCCACCGAGCCCGCGCCGACCAGCGATCCCCGCACACTGACTCTACCCCACATGCTGGGGACAATTTACAATTTTAACAAAGCCTGTACGTCTTTGGTATTTATTCACAAAATGCTGGAGTAACTCAGCGGGTCAGGCAGCATCTCAGGAGAGAAGGAATGGGTGACGTTTCGGGTCGAGACCCTTCTTCAGACTGCCTGACCTGCTGCCTGACCTGCTGAGTTACTCCAGCATTTTGTGAATAAATACCTTCGATTTGTACCAGCATCTGCAGTTATTTTCTTATACTACCTGTGCGTCTTTGGAGTCTCTTCAGTCTGAAGAAGGGTCTCTTCAGTCTGAAGAAGGGTCTCGAGAAGGAAACGGGAGCACCGGGTGAATACTCACATGGTCACGGGGAGAACGTACAAACTCCTTTTAGGCAGCACCCATTGTCAGGATCGAATGCGGGTATGTGGCGCTGTTAAAGGGCCTGTCCCACTTTAGGCGATCTTAAGGCGACTGCCGGCCCTTATCATGTATCTGTACATTGCAAATGGATCGATTGTTATCATGTACAGGGGGAGGGGGAGGGGAGACTAGAAGAAGGGTCCCGACCCGAAACGTCACCCATTCCTTCCCTCCCGAGATGCTGCCTGACCCGCTGAGTTATTCCAGCATTTTGTGTCTGCCATCCATTTTCAATTGTTTACTTCAAATGACCCCACTGCGGAGGCCAATGTAAACTACATGGGGTCACATTTATCGTGATCCATTAAGAAAAATCACGATGAAAAATGCCACTGCCATTCACTTCCAGTGTAAGTCCAACACCCAATAAACATCATTATAGCATTCAATGGAAAATGATAGATCTATATTTGAGAATGTAGCATCCACTTCGAAACAAGCAACTCACCACATCCAGTGTCAACAAATGGATGTCTACACACAACCTCTCTTGGGACAGCCCTTCATGCCAGAATTTAATTTGTCATCACTGCAGTCTTGGGTAGATAAGAAGGCTAGAAATGATCCAGAATAATGTAAAAGGAATCCAACTGTGGTCTCATCACAGTCATCTCTTGTTGCATCGATGTTATTAATAATTGCTATGACACTTCCTTACTCCAACACACTAACCTCACTTATGAATTATTAACTTTCAATGACAGGCAAGTCCCTCGTCCACCGAAGTTATCATCATCATTCTTCATCAGTCTGAAGAAGGGTCTCGACCCGAAACATCACCCATTCCTTCTCTCCAGAGATGCTGCCTGACCCGCTGAGTTACTCCAGCCATTTTGTGTCCACCCTCTTCTACTGATATTTGCTCAACACTCCCCTTCTAAAAATACATTTCTTTCCCATTATTTCTGTCAATTTCACACAGGTTTTGTCTCTTAAGGGCCTGTCCCACTTAGGCGATTTTTTATGCGACTGCCGGCGACTGTCAAAGTCGTAGCAGATCACCAAACTTTTCTTTTACCCGACAACAATGACCACGACAATGCCGAGTCAGGTCGAGATTACAGCGTCTTCGGAAACATCGCAAAATTCCCACGCTGTCAATGCTGTCAATCCTAATTTTCTCTGAAATTACTGACAAGTCGGTAAGTACTTGAGAGTTTTGAACTATAACATCTTGTATAGGTTACTTAAAAACCAAGCATCACTGTAACAAGGCATAAACTAGATTTACTTCCAGTTTACTAATAGCTGTATTAAAAAAATAATTTAAAAAGTGGTTAAGTGGATTTTTGTGAAAAGTGTGTGTACATTCTTTGAAAATGTACGGGAGATGCATATCTGGTTTCTGGGTTGCATATCTGGGTTGGGAGCCCACTTTAAATGTAATGGCTGATGGCCATAAACATCGCAAAATTCCCATGCTTACCTGACCGTCAAACTCCAATCTACCTGTCAAATGTCCTGACGGTAAATAAGTTGGTTAAACACATGCATTTTATGGTATTTTGAAATGACTTTACTTATTTTAATATTATGTGCTTCTAAATTTATCTAAGAGAAACTAGCAAACCTGGGGCTAGCATGCGACAGCGCCCGCAATAAGCAACGATACCTGGCGACAAGCCAGCTGTCGCCGAGAACTTTCACTCCGGATGATTTCTCAGCGACGCGCTGAGATTCCACCATGATCCTTTGAAGATTCCTCACGATCATGCCCGCGACACCCTGCGAACTGTCGGCGACAGCCTAGTCACCGGCAGTCGCCTTAAAATCGCCGAAAGTGGGACAAGCCCTTAAGGCAGCAACTCTACCAGTGCGCCACCTTTCTGCCCCTTTCTGCAATGTTAAACTATTGAAGATTAAATATAATATTTTTAAATAACTTAAGCTTATTTAATGGATGTGAGTTGTCAATAGACCATCAAGTCAGTCTGGGCAGAGCCTTGGGATTTTGCCCCACCGGTTGGCGGTCGCTGATTGAAGCCGACCCTGTTACAAGAATGATGTTGTCTGGCATGAAGGGCCAAGCCAGTTGTCTTCCGGATCTGAACCCGGACAGGCTCCGCAAACAATCTGCTCCTGTATGATCCGACCCATTTAAAACTCATTGTAACCTGAGATGAGGTTTTATAAGAGGTTTTAGAGGGATATGGGTGGCGCAGCAGTAGAGTTGCTATCTTACTGCAGCGCTGGAGGCCCGGGTTCGATCCCGACTACAGGTGCTTGGCTGTGCGGAGTTTGTACGTTCTCCCTGTGATCTACGTGGGTTTTCTCCGAGATCTTTGGTTTTCTTCCATAATCCACGACGTACAGGTTTGTAGGTTAATTGGCTTGGTCTAAATGTAAATTTTCCCTCGTGTGTGTAAGATAGTGTCAATGTGCGGGGATCGCTGGTCGGTGCGGACACGGTGGGCCAAAGGGCCTGTTTCCTCACTGTATCTCTAAGGTAACTAAGGTAAACTGGTCTACCATTCATAGTTCAATTTAGACACAGATCGATAGAATGTTTTCCCTGATTCTGCTCATTGTTATCAGCTCATGGCTGCAAGTTATAAATAAGGCATGTTCAAGCCTGTCAACAATTTAATGGTCTTGAGCAGCTGTTTTCACAGCATTAGTATCACGGAAATTGTTTTTATTACCAGATTCTATTTAAATGATGTTGTGACTCAGAGATTGTATTTACCTGATAGCAGCCTGAAAGAGCTGTGGTTCATGATAATAAAATGGCTTATTTCATATGATCTGTCTGAATGAACAGAAAACAGTTCTCAGAATGGGAAAGATGTTTTTAAGCTTGAAAGGGTTCAGAGAAGATTTACCAGGATGTTGCCAGGACTCGAGGGACTGAGCTAAAGAGAGAGATTGCTTCAGGCTCGGGATTTATTCCATGGAGCGCAGGAGAATGAAGGGTGATCTTATAGAGGTGTACAACATCATGAGAGGAATAAATCGGGCAGGCGCACAGAGTATCTTGCCCAGAGTAGGGGAATCAAGAACCAGGGGACATGGGTTTAATGTGAGGTGGGAAAGATTCAATGGGAACCTGAGAGGTCACTTTTTTACACAGAGGGTGATGGGTGTATGGAACGAGCTGTCAGAGGAGGTAGTTGAGGCAGGGACTATTGCAATGTTTACGAAACATTTAGACAGGTACATAGATAGGGTAGGTTTAGAGTTATATGAGCCAAAAGCAAGCAGAAGGTATTTATTCACAAAATGCTGGAGTAACTCAGCAGCTCAGGGCAGCATCTCAGGAGAGAAGGAATGGGTGACATTTCGGGTCGAGACCCTTCTTCAGACTGAAAGCAAGCAGGTGGAACAAGTGCAGCATCGGCAAGTTGGGCTGAAGGGCCTGTTTCAAAGCTGAATGACTCTATGACTGACGATATTAGGCCTTTTGGTTTATCCTGGAACGCACTGCCAGTGACTGTGGTGAAGGCATTAGGATAGTAGTATTTAAGAGGCTTTTAGGTAAGCAGATAGAGATGCAGGAAATGGATGGCTATGGATCATGCACAATCTCAGCTTTAAGAATGCCCAAAGACTTGGCCTCCCCAGCTGTCCATGGTAATGTATTCCACAGATTCACCTGAAGAAATTCCTCATCACCTTTCTAAAGGTAGGTCCTTTTATTCTGAGGCAGCCGTTTCATCTACAGTAACTCTGGAGTGCATGAAGTCAGGACAGGATGTCAATGGTTCCCTTCCTTCCTTGAGTGACCTGGTGAGGTCCAGGTGAAATGTGTAGGAGGGACAGACAGCATCTCTGGAGACAAGGAATAGGTGGCGTTTCGGGTCGAGACCCTTCTTCAGACCAATTCCTTTTCTCCAGCGATGCTGTGTGACTTGCTGAGTTTCTCCAGCTTTTTCCCGTGTCTATCTGAGGTCCAGGTGAAAAGATGGTCAGTTGGGTTTGACGGCGTAAGGGCAGAATCCGTACCCCGTTCCTGCCTTCTCCCCATACCCCCTGACTCCGCTATCCTTAAGAGCTCTATCTAGCTCTCTCTTGAATGCATTCAGAGAATTGGCCTCCACTGCCTTCTGAGGGGCTGTCATTGTCGAAGCAGATGCTTGAATTGCCGAGAGAGGAGGAGAAAGTGTGCAGTTTCTGAACAATTCAGAAAACAACTCTGGTTAAAAGTTACCTTTCTCAGTCAAAAATAACTGAAGTTGAGCTAAATCTAACCTCGGGACTTTAGTAAAATGAATGTCAAATTAATAGAGCTTGAAAAATGCCTTTATAGTGATCTGTTTCAATAGACAATAGGTGCAGGAGGAGGCCATTCGGCCCTTTGAGCCAGCATCGCCATTCAATGTGATCATGGCTGATCATTCTCAATCAGTACCCCGTTCCTGCCTTCTCCCCGTACCCCCTGACTCCACTATCCTTAAGAGCTCTACCCAGCTCTACTGTGGTGAATAGCCTTCATAGAAAATAATGTTAATTGAGTGTGGATTCAAACCTCTAAAGTTAACGTAGACTTTGTTAAACCTATGTTTAGGCATTGTGGTGTTAATCAATAATAATAAGAGCATAGCCTTTCAACAAATTGGCCCCAGCACCTAATGAGCATTGTACATGAATAAAGAATACACTCTGACGGAGAGAGGCATCACGCAGGCTTATTATAAGTGGCATCATAAAAAAAACAGGCAATCTTCAAACTTACCACAAAGTCATTAGCTTTCGGAACTGATATTATTATCAGTGGCAGTCTGTGATTCGGTTTGACGTGAATTGACATCCCACAATCTAACAAGGTTTTGTGAAACAAAAAAAAAAGGTCTTCTCATTTAAAAATGGGTTTTGTAGCCAGAACGGGAACGGGAGGAAGCCGTGATCCAGCTAGTGACAGCAAATCTGCTGAGGGTGTTGTCACTACAATACCACATGGAATCACTTTAACAAGCTCACCCATGGAGGTGAGCAGTCGAGTGACGGAATTCCAGTCAGCGTCCTCCTTCATCTTGCCAGTGAAGCCAATTTAAATCCTTTTTTTTTAACGGGACAATCCAAGCAGATTCGGAGTCAGTAAGCTTCCTGTGATCTGATAAGAATTTATTTTTTTAAACAATAAACAGTGCTATTTTTAAAACATTAAAAAAATATTAGGATTTTAAAAAGCCGTTGAGATGACAATTATTAGTCAGTAAGTGCGCCTTTTCTTGGAAGGCATATTCGCAGATTAGCTCAAAATGAGAAGGAATGGAAACAACACAAAACTTGTAAGTGCTAACCACCATTTCCCGGGGATAAGAGTGATCATTGAAGTAATCATTGAGAGGGGCTGTTGTCAGATCTTGGTGCACTTGACATCAGTGGAAAGGCTGTTCCTGGTTCCTTTCTTCCTATCAATACATGGACACCTGCAAGAGAAAGCCTGCAAAAGATACCGACTAATGAATTGGTTCTCGGTGTTAAAATATTATTTTTCTCAATAATTGGATCAGCTTTGAGGCTGAAGCGGTTTTTTCCCCCCTCACTCTGTGCATTGCACAGGCTTGAGGCGACACAGTCTGAAGAAGGGTCTCGACCCGAAACGTCACCCATTCCTTCTCTCCTGAGATGCTGCCTGACCCGCTGAGTTACTCCAGCATTTTGTGAAATAAATACCGTCGATTTGTACCAGCATCTGCAGTTATTTTCTTACAGTAACAAAGGGATCGGCATGTGGTTTGTGCAAACTCATTAACATTAACTCAGGAGCAGAGTGGCGAGTGTAGTGGAAACAACAAAACCAAGCAGACAGTAAGGCGTCTGTATTAGTTTTAGTTTTGGGAGATACAGGACGGATGCAGGGCCTGAGGCCCACTAAGTCCACGCCAACCACCAGTCACCCATTCGCACTAGGTCCTGTGTTATCCCACTCTCGCGTCTGCTCCCTAGGCGTGACCTTTGGGATGTGGGAGGAAACTGGAGGACCCACAGCAAACCCCTGTGATCACAGTGATCACAGGGAGAACGTGCAAACTCCACACGGACAGTACCCGAGGTCAGGATTGAACCGGGATCTCTGGTGCAGAGGCAGGAGCTCTTCCATCGGTGCGACTGTATTGTCTTTTTTAAATAGTTTGTTTTCTGCAGGCCTGTTTTCTTTGAGGGCTTTCCGTCGGGAAATAGGGCGGCAGGGTGGCGCAGTGGTAGAGTTGCTGCCTTACGGCGCTAGAGACCCGGGTTCCATCCTGACTACGGGTGCTGTCTGTACGGAGTTTGTACGTTCTCCCCTTGACCACGTGGGTTTTCTCCGGGTGCTCCGGTTTCCTCCCACATTCCAAAGACGTACAGATTTGCAGGTCAATAGGCTTTGGTAAAATTGCAAATTGTCCCTAGTGTGTAGGATAGTGTTAGTGTAAGGGGATCGCTGATCAATAGACAATAGACAATAGACAATAGACAATAGACAATAGGTGCAGGAGGAGGCCATTCAGCCCTTCGTGCCAGCACCGCCATGCAATATGATCATGGCTGATCATTCTCAATCAGTACCCCGTTCCTGCCTTCTCCCCATACCCCCTGACTCCGCTATCCTTAAGAGCCCTATCTAGCTCTCTCTTGAATACATTCAGAAAATTGGCCTCCACTGCCATCTGTGGCAGTGAATTCTACAGATTCACAACTCAATTCCACAGATTTACAACTTGGTGGGCCGAAGGGCCTGTTTCCATGCTACATCTCTAAAGCCTAAAGTCTAAATCCAGGAGACCATGAAGACCAAGGAATTGATCAGGTGAAGGAAATCGGGTTAACTTTGGGATCAAGGCTGTATCCGAAAGATCTCATGGGAGGAAGACCAGGAGATTGTGGGAGGAGGGTTAGGGATTGTGAGAGGGTGTTAGCAGCCCAGAATGAGTTGGTAGGTGGTCCAGCAGATGAATAGAGTCAATGGGTTGACAGGGAAACTTGGGGAGTTGGGCAGAAGATGTCCTGGAGATTGTGAGAAGAATTTCTGGAGATTATCGCTCATCCATGTTCTCCAGAGATGCTGCCTGACCCATTGAGTTACTCCAGCACACTGTTTTTTTTGTTGTAAATAGGCATCTGCAGTTGCTTGTGCTCCATCAGTTCTGTTCGTTTCAAATGGCTAGAAACTCCATCATCCTGTCCTTAACTGATCCGATTTGACTAATGTAGAAACAAAGAGCTGCAGATGCTGGTTTATGCCAAAGATCGACATAAAGTTCTGGAGTAACTCAACAGGTCAAACAGCATCTCTGAAGGAAAAGGATAGGTGACGTTTTGAGTCAGGACCCTTCCCCAGACCCTTCTCAAGAAGGGTTCCAACCCAAAACGTCACCCATCTTTTTTTCTCCAGAGATGCTGCCTGACCCGCAGAGTTACACCAGCTCCATGTGTCTGTGGTTCTTGGTTCTCGGTCCTCCAAAATATTCCAATTGGAATTTAAACTGGAGGTGGCGGAGTATGGACTTAAGCAAGAAGGCCTTCTTGGAGAAGAAGAGCTGCCTTAAATTTAGTGGCGTCTGGTTGAGTAACCATAGTAGGGTGAAGACTATTAATAATAATAATAATAATAATAATGCATTACATTTATATAGCGCTTTTCAAACACTCAAAGACGCTTTACAGGGATTTCTAGAACATAGAGAAGTGAATAAATAGATAAATAAGTAAACGAACAGAAAAAGGAGACAGAAGGTGAGGTGACCTGCAGTGGTTGAAGGCAGTGCTGAACAGGTGAGACTTCAGTGATGTTTTGAATGTGGTGAGTGAGGAGGAGTCTCTGACGGTTTGGGGTCAACTATTCCATGCATTAATTGTGCAAGGGAAGAATGAATTGCTATACGCATCTGTCTTGATTGCTGGTATCTCAAGATTTGACATGCCTTTGCTAACCTTCTCCCGATATAGCCCATAAACCAATTTAAAGATATTACACCCTCACATGTCTGGGGCTCAGGGCTGTCTCTTGATGAGGTTCCTAAAATTGTCCCATTTTGTGCCATTCAAACAAATTTATATCCACACAAAACCAGTTTATTGAGAAAATCAATATTTCAGCAAATAATTTTGAGGGGAATGTTAAATTATCACGCTGAGTTAACTTCATCAGGTTGAACGGTATAATCACCCATGTATAAAACATATTCCTGTTAACATAGTACACAGTAAAAATAAGGGGGGGACATGCTCAATATGTACCTACTTGGCCCAATGGATCTATAATGCCTGCAGGAACTGCCCTTTAAAGGTCAACTCAAGAGGAGACTGCAACTAAGTATGACAGGTGAAGCTACTTTGGAAGCTATTGGTGAAAGCAAGTTAAGTGTAAATGCTGATTTACAGCCAAGCATTAACTAAACTAATTCGACAAGATGGAAATTATTAGAAGACAATAGGTAAGCAAGGATGCAAATCATGGAACACGTACATGAAATAGAAAGCAGATTGGATCGTAAAGGTCAAATCTTCATCTGGCGAATGTAGTGCGATCACAAGAGGAAAAAAAATCATTGCAGAAGTACCGACTAATTATATTTTGTGAGCAAGGACTACAAATTGCAACAGCAGACTTCTTTCCATTTACTGACCCATAAATGCTTGCCAATGTTTTTAACTCCTGAAACATACTTGTAATTATAGCAGGCATATATAGATTTCCTTTGCAAATTTGCAAACAGTTGCAAATGTAAAGCCCTTTTCGTGAATGTCTCTAAATGATCAGCCATGATCACATTGAATGGTGGTGCTGGCTCGAAGGGCCGAATGGCCTACTCCTGCACCTATTGTAAAAATAAACAAATAAATAAATAAATAAATAAATAGACAGATAGATAGACAGATAGATAGACAGATAGACAGACAGACGGACGGACGGACGGACGGACGGACGGACGGACGGATGGATGGAAAAAAAAAAAAGAGGGGAGGGTTTCACCCCACCCATCCAATAACCCCACAATTTTGCAAAGTTATATTGAGCCTCGATGTCTGCTCATCCCCATATCTCAAGTTACTTTAAGCTGCCTTCGATTGCTGAAATACGATTCCACTTTCAGCAAGCAGTTTTTCCACTTAATGCAGGGTCTCAATACGAAATGTCGACCATTCCTCCGTCTCCCTGATGCTCCCTGACCCATTGAGCTCCTCCCAGCAGTTTGCTTTTTTTGTTGCTCTGAATGCCAGCACCTGCAGTCTCTTGTGCCTCCGGTTATTATTCCACAAGCGGCCTCACAATCCAACCTTTCCTCATGCGATGTACTGATCTCCCAACACCAGTGGTAGAGTCGCAGAGTCATGCAGGGTGGAAACAGGCCTTTTGGCCCAACTTGCTCACACCGACCAACATGCCAAATCTAAACTAGTCCCCCCTGCCTGCTTTTGGCCCATATCCTTCAAAACCTACTACATCCATGTACCTGGTTAAATGGTTCTTATACTGTTGTCATTGCTCAACTACCAGCTTGTTCCATATACCCACCATCCTCTGTCCAAAAAGGTTACCCCTCAGGTTCCCTTAAAATCTTTCTCCACTATGTCCTCTGGTTCTCGATTCCCCTGCTCTCGGCAAAAGACTCTGTGCGTCTACCCCGATCTATTCCACTCATGATTTTGTACTCCTCTTTCAGATCACCCTTCATCTCCCTGCCCTCCAAGGAATAAACCCCGAGTCTGCTCAACCTCCCCCCATAGCTTGGTCCCTCTGAGTCCTGGTAAATTTTCGCTGAACCATTTAAGCTTGACAACATCTTTCCTGTAACACGGTGACCGAAAATGAACACAATACTTTAAATGTGGCCTCACCAACATCTTATAAAACTGTAACATGACCTCCCATCGTCTATACACAATACGCTGACTGATGAAGGCCAATGTACCGAAAGCCTTCTGAGCCAATCCATCCACCTATGACACCCCTTTCAAGGAGCTGAGCTCCTGCACTCCTACATCCACAACACCCCGCCAGAGCCCTACCAACTAATGTGCAGGTCCTGCCCATGTTAGACTTTCCAAAATGCAACACCTCACATTTCCCTGTATTAAATTCCATTAAAACCACTCCTCAGCTCCACCTGGCCAACCGATCAAGATTCTGGTGTAATCTTTGACATCCATCTTCACTATCTACAATACCACTCACCTTTAGAGTCATCAGCAAACTTGCTAATCTTGCCCTGTATGTTCTCATCCAAATCATTGATGTAGATGACAAACAGTAACAGGCCCAGCACCGAACCCTGAGGCACATCACTAGTCACAGGCCTCAAGTCTGAGAAGCAACCTTCCACCATCGCCCTCCATGAAGCCAATTTTCTACCCATTCACCTATCTCTCAGGCCACAGTTTAAGAATAAGGGGTAGGCCATTTAGAACGGAGATGAGGAAAAACGTTTTCAGTCAGAGAGTTGTAAATCTGTGGAATTCACTGCCTCAGAAGGCAGTGGAGGCCAATTCTCTGAATGCATTCACGAGAGAGCTAGATAGAGCTCTTAAGGATAGCGGAGTCAGGGGGTATGGGGAAAAGGCAGGAACGGGGCACTAATTGAGAATGATCAGCCATGATCACATTGAATGGCGGTGCTGGCTCGAAGGGCCGAATGGCCTCCTCCTGCACCTATTGTCTATTGTCTATTGTCTCTCCTTGGATCCCATGCGATCTAACCTTCCAGAGCAGCCTGCCATGCAGAACTTTGTCGAATGCTTTGCTGAAATCCATATATACACTACATCTACAGCGCTGCCACCATCAACCTTTTTGGTCACATCTTCAAAACACTCAATCAGATTTGAGAGACACGACCTCCCACGTACAAAACCATGCTGACTATCCCTAATCAGACCTTGTCCATCTAAACGCACGTATATCCTATCCCTTAGAATGCTCTCTAGTAACTTTTCCAACCACAAATGTTAGGCTCACTGGCCTGTAGCTCCCTGGTGCTTCCCTGCAGCCTTTCCTGAACTAAGGCAAAACATTTCACATTGAATGGCGGTGCTGGCTCGAAGGGCCGAATGGCCTACTCCTGCACCTATTGTCTATTGTCTAATTTGCCACCCTCCAGTGTTCTGGGAATTCCCTGTATTTAATGACGACCCGTAAAAACATTGAAGTACCACCCACAACAGAAGCCCTGAAATGAGTTCGAATGATTTACCCGAACACTAACAACAGTTTAATAGAGCGTAATATTTGTTTCAACCTAGAAAACAGATGAGAGCAAAATACACAACAGCTGACACAGCCTTAAGAAGCTACCGAAAGGTGCAGATACAGCTTGAGTGGGTGGAATAATTCGGTGAGGTTTCTTCTTCTTGAGTTGGAGGCAGCAGAAGTTATGAAGCTGCTTCTGCTTCTGCTGTCTCTGTTTGTTGTCTTGCGCCTGACTGAGGGTCAGTGAGTTTAGATTAGTTTTGAAGTACAGCATGGAAACAGGCCCTTCGGCCCACCCAGACCATGGCGACCATCCATCGCCCGTTCACACTAGTTCTATTTAATTCCACTTACCTCTCCGCTCCGCTCCACATTCGGGGCAATTTTCCAGAGGGCAATTAGCCTGCACGCTTTTGGGATGTGGGAGAAAACCGAAGCACGTGGAGGAAACCCACGCGGTCACGGGGAGAACGTGCAAACTTCACACGGACGGCATTCGAGGTTCAGGATGGAAACGGGGTCTCTGGCGCCGTGAGGTGGCAGCTCTACCAGCTGCGCCACCGTGCCGAACATATTTCCACAATAGACACATCTACACAGAGGGTGGGAGGTGCCTGGAACGCACTGCCAGAGGAGGTGGGTAGAAGCAGATATGACAGCAACATTTCAGAGGCATTCAGACCAGCACACGAACAGGCACGGAATGGAGGGAAGTTGACCAAGTGCAGGCCGATGGGATTACTGTTTTTATGGACATGATGTTCAGTACAGGCAAGGTGGGCCGAAGGGCCTGTCCGTGTGCTGTACTGTTCCATGAGCTAACAGGGTGTCTAGGTGGTGATTAAGCGCTGCCAATCCTCCGGTCAATTGGCTCATTTTTCAACTGAGTAAGAAGAGCCTTTTTGTCAATGATACGCTGGCTGAAAGATAGGAAGCAGGGTAGAGTTGCTGCCTCGCAGCGCTAACGAGACGTGTTCGACCCTGAGCAAGGTGCTGCCCGTACGGAGTTTGCATGTACCTTGTTTTGGGGATTTTGACTTAGGGCGGCACGGTGGCACAGCGGTCGAGTTGCTGCCTTACAGCGAATGCAGCGCCGGAGACTCGGGTTCGATCCTGACTACGGGCGCCATCTGTACGGAGTTTGTACGTTCTCCCCGTGACCTGCGTGGGTTTTCTCCGAGATCTTCGGTTTCCTCCCACACCCCAAAGACGTACAGGTATGTAGGTTAATTGACTGGGCAAATGTAAAAATTGTCCCCAGTGTGTGTAGGATAGTGTTAATGTGCGGGGATCGCTGGGCGGCGCGGACTCGGTGGGCCGAAGGGCCTCTTTTCCGCGCTATATCTCTAAATCTAAAACTCTCATTCATTTCCATGGCCTTAGGGAAGACAATTCCATTCATGAAATCCATTGCTCTGCTCTGGAGAAATACCAGCCCGGATTTTACAGGGTAAGACTTGCTGTACACTCCCGCCTGACCGATGAAGGCCAATGTGCCCAAACGCCTTCGTAATCATCCCATCCACCTGTGACACCCCTTTTGACGAGCTAAGCACCTGCACTCCTACATCCCCTCTGCTCCACAACACTCCCCAGAGCCCTGCCATCCACTGTGTAGGTCTTGCCCATGTTAGACTTTCCAAAATGCAACACCTCACGTTTCTCTGTGTAAAATTCCATTAACCATCCCTCAGCTCACCTGCCCAACCGACCAAGATCCTGCTGTAATCTTTGACATCCATCTTCACTATCTACAGTACGGAACCACCTGAAAGTGGCAACGGAAGTAGATCGAGTGGTAAAACATGTGTAGGATATGCATGTACCTTCATCGGCCGAGAAACTGAAGATAAAATTCAGGAAGTCCATGTTGCATCTTTACAAAGCTTAGATGATGCCGCAGTAGTGCATGCAGTTCTGGTCACCGCATTACCTACCAAAGGATGTGGAGGCTTTGAAAAGGGGTAGAGAAAGGGGTTCACCAGGATCTTGCCTGGACTAAAGAGTACGGGTTACATGTAGAGGTTGAATAAACTTGGATTGTTTTCTCTGGAGCTTCGGAGCTAAGGGCGAATGCCGAGTGTGAAAAAATGAGAGGTGCCGACAGGCTAGATAATCCACGTCTTTCTCCCCGGATGGTAATGCCAAATATTGGAGGGCACGGATTTCAGGTGAGAAGCAGAATGTTGAAAGGAGATTTATGAGGCAAGTTTATTTTTATACACGGAGGGTGGGAGGTGCCTGGAACGCACTGCCAGGGGAGGTGTGTAGAAGGAGATATGACAGCAACATTTCAGAGGCATTCAGACCAGCACACGGTGGCGCAGCGGTAGAGTTGCTGCCTTACAGCGAAATGCAGCGCCGGAGACTCAGGTTCGATCCTGACTACGGGCGCCGTCTGTACGGAGTTTGTGCGTTCTCCCCGTGACCTGCGTGGGTTTTCTCCGAGATCTTCGGTTTCCTCCCACACTCCAAAGACGCACAGGTATGTAGGTTAATTGACTGGGTGAATGTAAATTGTCCCTAGTGGGTGTAGGATAGTGTTAATGTGCGGGGATCGCTGGGCGGCGCGGACTTGGTGGGCCGAAAGGGCCTGTTTCCGCGCTGTATCTCTAAATCGAAAAAAAAAATCTAAATCACACGAACAGGCACGGAATGGAGGGAAATGCACGCGGATGGGATCTGTTTTCATGGACATGATGTTCAGTACAGGCAAGGTGGGCCGAAGGGCCTGTCCGTGTGCTGTTCTGTTCCATGAGCTGTGCCCTGTGTTCTAACAGTGGTGATTATGCGCTGCCAATCCTACTCTGTAAAATCCAGGCTGGTATTTTATCTGAGTGGATCAATTGATCTCATAAATGGAATTGTTTCCCCTAAAGCTTTGGAAATGAATGAGAGTTAACCTGGGATAATGCACAATATAATAAGTGAACTTTCCAAAAGCAGAGTTTTAGACCGAGAAGCTATTGGAATTATCTAACCGCCTGTGGGCTGTGGTTGCTGCAGGAGGTTATTGGAAATATAAAGTGTTCTCTTTCCGCACGGCAACCAGTCACAAGAACAACAGAGGCAGCAGAGGAACTGACCAAAACCTTCACTCTTTCTCTGCTGTTAGAAATTCCCAGGCTTGGTAACAGTTATTCATTATTAGAAGGCAGCTTTTCTGTAGCATAAAACCAATTGATGTTGGGGGTTTTTTTTTTTTAAGGTGACCTTTGCAACTCATTATCTCCCGAATGGAACCAGCGAAGCATAGGGGGATTATGCAGCCGATGCTGGAGAACGGCAGGGGTTCAAACAGGTCCGGGAAATGAGTGATGATGCCTCCGTAGCCCAGAACAGGTCCTTGTTTGACAACTGCCTCATTTTCACTAATGGGATACGCAATGAAATGCCGTCCACCTGATCAGGAGCTGTCAGGAAGCAGTTAATGATGCTGTCCCTGTGCATATCAGCCTGATCACTGCAAACATTCGAGGATGGCTGATTGGCGATCAGGGATTGCCAGTGCAGCGATGGCTAATGACTCCTGTTTGGTACCTGCAAACTGAAGGGACGAGCAAATATAATGAGGCCTGTGGGGAAGATGAAAGGTATGTTGGGAGCAGCCCTTGGCACTCACTGTGTGTTGTTTCAAATGTCTAAACAAATCTACAGGAGGCTTGTAACACAGCTGAGCCAAGGTGACTCCCGGCTCATCTGCTGGGAGTTGTGACAGGCCCGGATAGAGCGGATACGGAGAGGATGTTTCCACTAGTGGGAGAGCCCAGGACCAGAGGCCATAGCCTCAGAATTAAAGGACGTCCCTTTAGGAAGGAGATGAGGAGGAATTTCTTCGGTCAGAGGGTGGTGAATCTGTGGAATTCATTGCCACAGAAGGCTGTGGAGGCCAAGTCCATGAATAGTTCAAAGGCAGAGATCGATAGATTCTTGATTAGGAGATGGCAGGAGAATGGGGTTAGGAGGGAGAGATACATCAGCCACGATTGAAGGGCGGTGTAGACCCGATGGGCCAAATGGCCTAATTCTGCTCCTATCACTTATGAACTTATGAGTCACGATACGGGGAGAGCTATTTGCGTTCTGGAGCTATTGTGGAAGACCATGATGAACAAGGCACCTTCAAACACACACGACTGAACGAAAGGAGGCACAGCCCATGGTTATCAGGCTGCAGCAAGATAAAGGAGCCGTGCCTTATTGTCGACACGAGGGACCACAGATGCCGGAGTCTGGAGCTAAGAAAACAAACTGCTGGAGGACCTCAGTGAGTCAGGGAGCATCCAATTCCCTCCACGGAAGCTGCTTGATCCATTGAGCTCCTCCAGCAGTTTGGTTTTTGTTCAGTGCCTTATTGTCCTTGGCTTCGATGTTTTCAAAACGCAAAGAATTAAAATACTCGAACCCCCACCCCCCCACCCCCCAATTAGTCCTCTGAAGGTTTCTGCACCTTAGCTCTCCAAAATGCTCATTCTTTTGCGAAGTTGAATAAGGCAGAGAATCCTGCAGGCACCACAGTTCCACAGATTGTCGTTCCCAATGTACCATTTCCCAAAGGTTACTTTGTTCTACATCCATCTTCAACCTTTTGCCTCGATCTTTCTCTAGATGCATTCCCAAGTTTAACTTGCCTTTGGCTGACTGTGCGCGATCGGGCTTTGATGTGATGCATCTATTGTCATTTTCCGAATTTTGGCGCATTTATTGTTGTCAAAAGGCAAGCGGATTCAGATTATCGTGTCCCTTAAGAGAGCCAGCATGTAAAAAAAACCTCAGCGCTTGTGGCCTAATGGTGATGAGTATGGACTGTAAAGATGCATTTTTCCAGTGTTTTTACAGTAAGCCCACACGCTCACAACCCACAGGGAGAGGTAGGTGTCTATTATTGCCGTTTGTCCACCATAAACAAATCAGGGGGTTGATTTTCTACAGTATTACTGGAAAACAGGCAATAAACAAACACTGCACAATACAAATGGAAGGACATTTTAGAAGGATGAGAGGAGATCTTATCGAAACGTATAAGATTATTATGGGGTTGGACACGTTAGAGGCAGGAAACATGTTCCCAATGTTGGGGGAGTCCAGAACAAGGGGCCACAGTTTAAGAATAAGGGGTAGGCCATTTAGAACTGAGATGAGGAAAAACTTTTTCAGTCAGAGAGTTGTGAATCTGTGGAATTCTCTGCCTCAGAAGGCAGTGGAGGCCAATTCTCTGAATGCATTCAAGAGAGAGCTAGATAGAGCTCTTAAGGATAGCGGAGTCAGGGGGTATGGGGAAAAGGCAGGAACGGGGCACTAATTGAGAATGATCAGCCATGATCACATTGAATGGCGGTGCTGGCTCGAAGGTCCGAATGGCCTCCCCCTGCACCTATTGTCTATTGTTTATTGTCTATTGACATAAAATGCACAATAACTTGGGGCGGCACATATGCACCACAGTCAAGTAGCTGCCTTACAGCACCAGAGACTCAGGTTCGATCCTGACTACTACGGTGCTGTCTGTGTAGAGTTTGTACGTTCTCCCTGTGGCCACGTGGGTTTCCTCTGGGAGCTCTGGTTTCCTCCCACAGTGCAGGTTTGTAGGTTAATTGACCTCTGTGAATTGTCCCCAGTGTGCAGGACAGAACTAGTGCACGGGTGACTGTTGGTCAACATGGACTTGGTGGGCCACAGGGCCTGTTTCCACGCTGAATTTCTAAAATAAACTAAACCAAACTAACATGGTTCACAAACACTATTCAAACGTGTAATTCTCCAAAGTATTCAGGAAGGAGAGTGGAAACAAAACAGAGCAACATCATTGTCCCATATTGAAGCAATAGCCAAGAAAGCACACCAACGCCTCTACTTCAGTCAGAGAGTGGTGAAGGTGTGGAATTCTCTGCCTCAGAAGGCAGTGGAGGCCAGTTCGTTGGATGCTTTCAAGAGAGAGCTGGATAGAGCTCTTTAGGATAGCGGAGTGAGGGGGTATGGGGAGAAGGCAGGAACGGGGTACTGATTGAGAGTGATCAGCCATGATCGCATTGAATGGCGGTGCTGGCTCGAAGGGCTGAATGGCCTACTCCTGCACCTATTGTCTATTGTCTATTGTCTACTTCCTTAGAAGCCTCAGGAAGTTCGGCATGTCCCCAACAACTCTCACCAACTTCTACGGACGTGCTACAGAAAGCATTTTATCGGGATGTATCACAGCTCCATTCAAGACCTTAAGAAATTGCAGAGAATTGTGGACGCAGCCCAGACCATCACACAAACCAACCTCCCTTCCATTGACTCCATTTACACCTTGCGCTGCCTCAGTAGGGCCAGCAGCATAATCAAGGAACGAGTCGCACCCTGGCCACTCCCTCTTCTCCCCTCTCCCATCAGTAACAAGGTATCTTAGTGTGAAAACGCACACCTCCAGATTCAGGGACAGTGTCTTCCCGGCTGTTAACAGGCAACTGAACTATCCTACCAACAACTAGCGGACAGGCCTAAGCTACTATCTACCTCATTGGAGACCCTTCAAACCATCTTTAATCGGACTGTACTGGACTTTATCTGGCACTAAACGTTATTGCCTTTATCATGTATCTGTACAGTGTGGGTGTAGGAAAATAACTGCAGACGCTGGTACAAATCGAAGGTATCACCAAATGCTGGAGTAACTCAGCGGGTCAGGCAGCATTTCTGGAGAGAAGGAATGGGTGACGTTTCGGGTCGAAACCCTTCTTCAGACTCCTCTCCAGAGATGCTGCCTGTCCCGCTGAGTTACTCCAGCATACTGTGTCTACCTTCGATTTAAACCAGCACCTGCAGTTCTTTTCTACACGTTCTATTTCTCTCTGTATCTACCCACTCAGCACCCTTCAGAAGTCTAATCCTTTATACTCAAAGGACTACAAGCTACTCAGAGGGATCTTAATCTATTTGCAGTGTGCTTACTAATTGGCTGTTCTCCGATCCTCCAAGGTTGTGGCTGCGGAATAATTATCGTCTGATAAATGAAAGAGTTAATGAAGTGCTAACAATCACATCAGAGATACATCACAGAAACAGACTCTACATCCTGTTCAAACCTACCATGACCATCAAGGCGGTCACGGTGGTGCAGCGGCAGAGTTGCTGCCTTACAGCGCCAGAGACCCGGGTTCGATCCTGACTACGGGCGCCGTCTGTAAGGAGTTAGTATGTCCTCCCCGTTTCCTGCGTGGGTTTTCTCCGAGATCTTCGGTTTCCTCCCACACTCCAAAGACGTACAGGTATGTTGGTTAATTGGCTTGGTAAATGTAAAAATTGTCCCTAGTGCGATGGTGTTAATAGACAATAGACAATAGACACAGGAGTAGGCCATTCGGCCCTTCGAGCCAGCACCGCCATTCAATGTGATCATGGCTGATCATTCTCAATCAGTACCCCGTTCCTGCCTTCTCCTCATACCCCCTGACTCCGCTATCTTCAAGAGCTCTATCTAGCTCTCTCTTGAATGCATTCAGAGAATTGGCCTCCACTGCCTTCTGAGGCAGAGAGTTCCACAGATTCACAACTCTCTGACTGAAAAAGTTTTTCCTCATCTCAGTTCAAAATGGCCTACCCCTTATTCTTAAACTGTGGCCCCTGGTTCTGGACTCCCCCAACATTGGGAACATGTTTCCTGCCTCTAACGTGTCCGACCCCTTAATAATCTTATACGTTTCGATAAGATCCCCTCTCATCCTTCTAAATTCCAGTCCTTTGAATCCTTTGTCCTTTGGATCCTTTGAATGTGGAAGATAAAAGGGGCACCCAGCGATACCCCAGGTGGTCACAGGGAGAACATACAAACTCCACACTGATAGTAGTCAGGATTGAACGTGGGTCTCTGGCGCTGCAAGGCAGCAGCTCTACTGGTGCGCCACTGCGCCATTAGTGCGGACGCTGGAGCTGAACTGAAACACACAACTGAGAACTGATGGTTCACCAGCTGTAAGTCAGCTTGCTTTATCCCAGCACTCGCCCATATGCCAAATAGTTCGTTGTCTGCACAATTCTGTCTGCATCAGGTTGAATGTGCATGTGCTAATCTTGCACTCCCAATAATGCTCCCAGACAAGCTGATGAATTACCACCGCAAACCAGAATTGATTTACAACCGTGAATTGCATCGCAAGAAGAAAGCTGGAGAAGGGGAGAGGCAGGACAGAGCGTGGCAGGTAATAAATAGGTCAATGCAGGCAAGGGGGAAGGTTTGATAAGCAGATCTCCTTGTCGAGTCCACATCACAAGATTAGAAATTGTTCAACCAGAGCTGAACACACTTCTCGGCATCAGTGTACAATGGCACCTTGCGCTTCTTGTGCTTGAAGTGTTGGAAACAAAAGAGTAGGCATCAGCGTACAATGGCACCTTGTGCTTCTCGTGCTTCTTGCGCGTGGCGGTGGACAGATCGGTGGAAACAAGGCCGCGACGTGAACGCTCTTTCCTTGACCCCGATAAGCAGATGGTTGGAATAAAGGTCAGATGTAAGAACAATAGGTGTGACACAGGTTTGAGACCACCTTTCACCTCCCTCCCTACAATCAGTCTGAAGAAGGGTCTCGAACTGAAACGTCGCCTGTCCATGTTCTCCAGAGATGCTGCCTGACCTGCTGATTTACTCCAGCACATTGTGCCCTGTGCAATTTATCTGTGACATGTGTTGTTGGTGGCCTGGTGTTGGTAAAATAAACAGAGTGAAACGGGTGGGCAGGAATGAGGCATGAAAGTCAAAATGTATTCACTTACGTGAAGGCAAATGGACATTTTGCCTACGCTGTCCAGACTTAAGGATTTTGTTCCAGAGATCATGTTGCACAGCAAAATAGCCTTGGCAAACAAAATTCACTCAGATATTGTGACTGAAGAGAACGCGTTCTGTGCTAACGCCATTTCCCGCTGGACTGCAAAGTAGACTTGCTTCAGCCTAGTTTAGTTTAGTTGAGTTTAGTTTAGAGATACAGCGCAGAAACAGGCCCTTCGGCCCACCGAGACCGGACCGACCAGCGATTCCCGCACACTAACACTATCCTACACACACTAGAGACAATTTACACTTATACCAAGCCAATTAACCGACAAATCTGTACGTCTTTGGAGTGTGGGTGGATATCGGAGCGCCCGTAGAAAACCCACGCAGGTCACGGGGATAACGTACAAACTCCATACAGACAGCACCCGTAGTCGGGATCGAACCCGGGTCTCTGATGCTGTAAGGCAGCAACTCTACACCACCATGCTGCCCACATTCATCCAATGCCTCTGTGTGTTTGAATAAAGGACCAGCATGAAGGATGAAATACTTCTTAAAAAGAAGCAGAATCACCATTTTAAGTCTTTATCACCATTTTAATAAAAATGGGTCCACACACATCTATATACTAAAACTCTCGTTTGTTTGTTTGTTTGTTTGTTCCTGAACTACAGCCAAAACGGTACACGATAGCGCGACAATATTAAGCCCACCTTACTCACCGTCCCTTTGGTGCTAATGGAAGAAGTTTCATTGAAATCGGTGTTATATTTCTAGTTATTCACATTTTTAAGTTTAAATCTATCTCCTAAGGATGGAGGGGGGGGGGGGGGGAGGGAGGGTGGGGGGTGGAGGGAGGAGGAAGGATAAGGGGGATTGAGGGGGATGGAGTGGAGGGGCAGGGCAGGGGGAGGGGAAGGGGGCGAGAGGGAGGGAGGAAGGGAGGGGAGGGTGCTGCACCAATGCAGGAGAGGTTTGGGCCCAACGGGTCCACTTGGTCTAGTAATCCTTTAAAATCAGAGTAAGGTGATTTGAAATCATAGAACAGTTTCACAATTGCACCTGCTGAATCAGCACGGGACATATCACATCATTTAGACTTTGTTCTCTGAATAGCTTTGAACAAAATAAATCACATGTTAATGTAACTAATTAGCTGGGTTTATTAAACATAAAATCAATCAATGTTACCAAACACGAATAAATATTGAAAAAGAAATACCAAAACCAGAACTGAAAATAAATGGAAAATGCAAGCCATGAAGTTTGAACATAATTGATTCTGAGCCTTGCCTATAACCAATAAATCTGAAACATGTGGAATTTCTCCGTAAGTAGCAGAACTGTTTCAATTTTCATCGTGCCTTTGGCTTTGAAATATTCTTCATTTATGTTGTTAAAAGTAATTCAATACTTCAAATGGATCAGTTTAAATTGTAAACTAAAGTATGCAGAATTGAGGTACTTAAACTTCAATAGCTGGAGAAATGTTTCAGCAGGCCATAAAATACATTGCAAAGCATGTGAGTTGGACCAAGTGAAATAAGCTGCCAGGACCAACACTGCCTTAAGGAGGAGGTTTGTGTTTGTATTTTGCCTTTTTGTATTTTGTGCTGAAAATGCATGAGAAGAGCTGGCCATAGAACTTATAACCAAATGGAGACACAAGAACTGCAGATGCTAGTTTCACGTTAAAAAAATGACACAGAGTGCTGGAGTCACTAAGCGAGCCCCTTATAACCATATCATTGTTAGAAAATTGAATTAATTATGCAATTCACAAAGCAAGTCTAAAAAATGGAAAGACAGACTATTGAAACTTTGGACTTTAGACTTTAGGGATACAGCGCGGAAACAGGCCCTTCGGCCCACCGAGTCCGTGCTGACCAGCGATCTTCCTGTACACTAGCATTATCTTACACACACTAGGGACAATTTACAATTTTACCGAAGCCAATTATCCTGCGAACCTGTACGTCTTTGGAGTGTGGGAGGAAACCAGAGCACCCAGAGAAAACCCACGCGGTCACAGGGATCATAAGAACATAAGGTCATAAGTGATAGGAGTAGAATTAGGCCATTCAGCCCATCAAGTCTACTCCGCCATTCAATCATGGCTGATCTATCTCTCCCTCCTAACCCCATTCTCTTGTACGGACAGCACCCGCAGTCAGGAGCGAACCCAGGTCTCTGACGTTGTAAGGCAGGAACTCTACCCACAGTTTAAGGCAGGGGCCACAGTTTAAGAATAAGGGGTAGGCCATTTAGAACTGAGATGAGGAAAAACTTTTTCAGTCAGAGAGTTGTGAATCTGTGGAATTCTCCGCCTCAGAAGGCAGTGGAGGCCAATTCTCTGAATGCATTCAAGAGAGAGCTGGATAGAGCTCTTAAGGATAGCGGAGTCAGGGGGTATGGGGAGAAGGCAGGAACGGGGTACTGATTGAGAATGATCAGCCATGATCACATTGAATGGCAGTGCTGGCTTGAAGGGCCGAATGGCCTCCTCCTGCACCTTTGTCTATTGTCTATTGTCTACCCGCTGCGCCACTGAGTCGCCCTATTGTCGAAACTGATGTCTTTTTTTAAAATGGCACACAAATAAATTGCAAACTAATTTCCTAAATACTGCAGTTTAACCAAACCATTTAGAACATTCTCGAAACAAAGAGAACGTTTGTCATTTTGATTCGAGTAACTCAGACATTCTTGACGAAGCATCCTTTGCATATCAAATATTTGCAGATAGCCTTTTGTTCCCAGCATAAAACATCAAAGAATTCCATCTCTAGTCATGGAATCAATATTGAAATAGGTTAGGAGCTTCATCGCATGTCTTTTGTTGTTGAAATGCGTGCATTCAATATATTGAGCATTGCTGGGAATGAACATTGCTTCCAAGTAAGACAAGTTGAGAAAGCAGTTTCTTTGATCTGTGGATATTCAAGGATGCAAGAAAAGATATATAGCTGTTGTCTGGTCCGTTGTGCCAAAAATCTGAAACTAATCAAATTATCCTCCTTATTCTCCACGAATCCGTACCTTTGCTTTAAGTAATGATCCAATTTTCCTCACCTCAATCGCCCCTTGTGGCTTATAATTCATGTCCTAAAAAGTATAGTCCAAAGAAATCTTTCTTGTCGTCTTTCCACACGAGCCTGAGGTTCACGCACGAGTGTGGTGATTTCTCCTGCATTATTCACTCAATATCAGTATAACTCACACAAAGAAAGTGGGGACATTTATAACCATTATATTTCCTACAACTTTTAAAATAAAACAACTAATTTTAAACACGTTGCAATTGAAGCATAGGCCACCTAACTCCACTCCCAGGGTGAATTAATCTGTGGAGGTTTGGATTAATTGGTAGACACAAAATGCTGGAGTAACTCAACGGGTCAGGCAGCATCTCGGGAGAGAAGGAATGGGTAATGTTTCGGGTCGATATACCTTCTTCAGACTGATCTTGGATTAATTGGACTTGTTGCAGGTCTTCAAGAGTTTTTAATAATAATTTGCTGGAAGTTTTAGATGCAAGGACAGAAATAGATACATTTTAAGTGGCCTTGGGTTATATTTTCATGGAATATATAAAGCAGAACTGATTGCTGTGACACAGCATAGCTAGAAAATAGATTTGCCTAATTTATTTTCACGTATTTAAAATGTATTTGTTCATAGGAATTGGTTTTAAATCTGTTTAATTTGGCTCTAAAGAATTTTCACCAGCATTAAACAATCCAACAGGTCACCCCTTAATATATTAAGAAGTATATTTTAATGCTGAAGCCTATAAGCTTTATTTTTTAAGTGTGTACCACCAGGGGGCGACGCACGATGGCTGCCTCGCCTACAATCTGTCTGTCCTTTTTGATCTCTTGTTATTTTTGGTAAGTTTTAAAAGTTTGTGTAAATGTTCTGGGGTTTGTTTTATGTGGGGGGTGGGCAGGGGGAAACTTTTTTTCAATCTCTCACCTTGCCTGAGATGCAATTGTTTTCCGGATCGTACTTCCGGTCGCTCTGCGGCCTAACATCGTGGAGCTGGCGGCCTTGCCTTGGGACTGACTTTGAGCCCCACCGCGGGCCGTGGACTTACCATCAGAGCATACGATCACTTGCCTGGGATCGACACTCCAACCGCGGCCTGCGGACTTAACATCAAGGAGCTCGCAGTCTCGGGATGAGACCAGTCGGGAGCTCCAAAAGCCCCACGTGGTTCGATAGCCCCGACCCAGGGTCCAATCGCCTGGCACGGGGGAGCTGAAATCCCCCCCCCCCCCCCAATGCAGAAGCTGGATTGCCCCGACGAGGAAGGCCCGCCGTCGGCTACGGGAGTTCAGATTGTCCCGTCAACGGAAGGTTAGAGGCCCCCGACCGCTGGAGGACAAAGAAGGGAGAGATTGAACTGTTTTTTTGCCTTCCATCACAGTGAGGAATGTGGAGGAGTCACTGTGGTGGATGTTCATGGTAAAATGTATTTTGTGTGCCCTGTTGCTTTTTATTGTTATGACTGTATGGCAAATTAAGTTCCTCGTTTGTTGCAAAACGTACTTGGCTAATAAAGTATTACTATGATTGTGAAAGCAAACTATGTATACTGAAAATTTGTTTTTGTTTTTTAGATTTAGAGATACAGAGCGGAAACTGGCCCTTCGGCCCACCGAGTCCGCGCCGCCCAGCGATCCCCGCACACTAACACTATCCTACACATACTAGGGACAATTTTTACATTTACCCAGTCAATTAACCTACATGCGCCTGAAGAAGGGTCTCGACCCGAAACGTCACCCATTCCTTCTCTCCCGAGATGCTGCCTGACCTGCTGAGTTACTCCAGCATTTTGTGAATAAACCTACATACCTGTACGTCTTTGGAGTGTGGGAGGAAACCGAAGATCTCGGAGAAAACCCACGCAGGTCACGGGGAGAACGTACAAGCTCCGTACAGATGGCGCCCGTAGTTAGGATCGAACCTGAGTCTCCGGCGCTGCATTCGCTGTAAGGCAGCAACTCTACCGCTGCGCCACCGTGCAAATGAACAAGGAAATACCATAGATGGACACAAAATGCTGGAATAACTCAGCGTGACAGAGGCTAAAAGGAATGGGTAGAGTTTCGTGTCGAGACCTTTCTTCAGATGGAAATACCATACTCTCGGCAGATTAGGCAACATCTCAGGAGAGATAAAAGCAAATCCAGGTGGGGTGAAGGCATTCATGGCTCAGAGAACAGGGCAACCCGCCAGAGTAAGATTGAATGAATGTTATAAATGAAATCAAATCATACATGTACCACACATATAGTCATAGAGTCATTGAGTGATACAATGTGGAAGCAGGCCCTTCGGCCCAACTTGCCTACATCGGCCAACATGTCCCAGCGACACTTGTCCCAACTGCCCGCTTTTGGTCCGTATCCCTCCAAGCTTGTCCTATCCATATACCTGTCCAAATGTTTCTTAAACGTTGCAATAGCACCTGCCTCAACTACCTCCTCTTGTAGCTCATTCCATACACCCACCTCCCTTTGTGTGAAAATGTTACCCCTCTACTGTATTAAATCGTTTCCCCTTCACCTTAAACCTATGTCCTCTGGTCCTCGATTCCCCCACTCTGGGCAAGAGACTCTGTGCATCTAATATGAGATATTACAAAAGACCACCAGGGAAATATAACAAAAAAAATATTGTGCACTGGTATGACCTCTATATTCTAAAAATCATATACAGGTTTCAACCTTTAACTCGACCTACAACTTCAGTCCATATGCACTCCAGTTCAACTATGGCCATCATTCATAGTGATTGGCCATTTCTGCTGCTTTTTTGCGAGCTTCCCTTTATGTTAACTTTCAGTATTACTCATGCACAGTTTCTGTTAATCCCAAATGAATTTGGACATAATTCACCCTGGCGATCAATCAAAAGAATGTATGTGCAATTATTGAGGAGAGGAGATTAATCAATCTGGTCTGAAGCTGCCTGGCCCTGAACCCTCATTGCTTCACACTACAGAAACTAGGGCAACACACTGGCTGGTTGAACTGTTGCCTCATTTTTTTTTAAAAACACATTTTAATCAAAAATATTTATTCAAATATTGGCGGCACGGTGGCGCAGCGGTAGAGTTGCTGCCTTACAGCGAATGCAGCGCCGGAGACTCAGTTTCGATCCTGACTACGGGCGCCGTCTGTACGGAGTTTGTACGTTCTCCCCGTGACCTGCGTGGGTTTTCTCCGAGATCTTCGGTTTCCTCCCACACTCCAAAGACGTGCAGGTTTGTAGGTTAATTGGCTGGGTAAATGTAAAAATTGTCCCTGGTGTGTGTAGGATAGTGTTAATGGGCGGGGATCGCTGGGGGGGGGGGGGGGGGGGGGGGCGGACTTGGTGGGCCGAAGGGGCCTGTTTCCGCGCTGTAGAATCTAAATCTAAAAAAAAAAATCTAAAAAAATTTAAATAATATATACAATACAATAAAACCAAAACAGAACCCACCACCAGAATACTATACAAACAAATATACCAATTGAAACTATTATACAATTATATTACATTCCCCATCCAGGATACATCCAATCCCCCGTGGTGCCCAGCGGTCCCGGAAATCCTCCAGGGTGCCCGTGGACAGCGTGTACTCCCTCTCCAACACCACCCGGGCGCTGATGTAACCCCGGAAAAGGGGTAGGCAGCTGGCTCGGGCAGAGCCCTCTTCCGCCACTGTTGCGTCTTGGTGCCGGAGACTCAGATTTGATACTGACCTTGGGTATTGTCTGTGCGGACACATGACACACACACACACACACACGCGGACACACATGGACACACACGGACACACACGGGCACATGACACACACATAATTACACACGCGGACGCACACGGACACACGGACACACATAAACGGACACATGCGGATAGACACGCTCATACACACACACACACACACACACACACACGCGCACACGCACACGCACACGCACACGCGCACACGCACACGCACACGCACACGCACGCGCACACGCACACGCACACGCACACGCACACGCACACACAATCAGAATAGCCTTTATTGTCATACAAAAAACAAGTCTTTTGGATGAAATTCCGTTACCCACAGTCCAACAATAAGAGCAATAAAAATAAGCAATAACACACGCAATCACAAACCAACACAAAACAAAAAAAAATATCCATCACAGTGAGTCTCCTCCAGTCCCCTCCTCACTGTGATGGAAGGCCAGAATGTATTTTCTCTTCCCTTGCCGTCTTCTCCCGGGGTCAGGCTGTTGAAGTTGCCACGTCGCGGCGGTCGGGACTCTCGACATTGAAGCCCCCGCCGGGCGGAGAAAAATCACACACACACACCTGTTTGTATGATCTTTGTGTCAATTTTATTTGTGTACGTTCAAGAAAATGTTTCCTTCACCCTCAGTGAACTAGTCTAACATCATCTCAAAAAGAAAGTTACCCTGTCAGAAATGTTGACGACTGTAACGTGGGCTGACCTAATTTAATGAGAAGACATTTATTTCCCGGTGAGTGGGTCTACAAGTGTACAGAGACTATGTCATGATGGTGATGAGGCATTAGAGCAAAAGATATTGTAGCCATGGCAGGTCAGAGAGTCATAGAGTGTGGAAACAGGCCCTTGGGCCCAACTTGCCCGCACCGGCCAACATGTCCCAGCTACACTAGTGCCACCTGCCTGTGCTTGGTCCATACTGCTCTAAACCTGTCCTATTCAATAGACAATAGACAATAGACAATAGGTGCAGCAGTAGGCCATTCGGCCCTTCGAGCCAGCACCGCCATTCAATCTGATCATGGCTGATCATTCTCAATCAGTACCCCGTTCCTGCCTTCTCCCCATGCCCCCTGACTCCGCTATCCTTAAGAGCTCTATCTAGCTCTCTCTTGAATGCATTCAAAGAATTGGCCTCCACTGCCTTCTAAGGCAGAGAATTCCACAGATTTACAATCTCTGACTGAAAAAGTTTTTCCGCATCTCCGTTCTAAATGGCCTACCCCTTATTCTTAAACTGTGGCCCCTGGTTCTGGACTCCCCCAACATTGGGAACATGTTTCCTGCCTCTAACGTGTCCAACCCCTTAATAATCTTATATGTTTCGATAAGATCCCCTCTCATCCTTTTAAGTTCCAGTGTATACAGTGTATATTCATGTACCTGTCTAACTGTTTCTTAAACAATGGGATAGTCCTTGTCTCAACTACCTCCTCTGGCAGCTTGTTCCATACACCCACCACCCTTTGTGTGAAAAAGTTTCCTATTAAATTCGGATTTCTATTCAATATTTCCCTTCCAAACCCGAAACATCACCTATCCATATTCTCCAGAGATGCTGCCTGGCATGTTGATTTACTCCAAGCTTCTTGGTTCCAAGATTTGACCAGAATGATATATAACCCGAATCAAGGGTATGATCTAGACCAGTGGTTCCCAACCTTTCAAATATAGCGACCCATTTTAGAACAAGCAATCATGAAGCGACCCCAACCCTTAAAATATCTTATATA
The DNA here is from genome assembly GCF_053455715.1 of Rhinoraja longicauda. Taxonomy (NCBI): domain Eukaryota; kingdom Metazoa; phylum Chordata; class Chondrichthyes; order Rajiformes; family Arhynchobatidae; genus Rhinoraja; species Rhinoraja longicauda. Next base: position 9,667,715 of record NC_135955.1, read on the forward strand.
TACATTCGGTTTTTGTACAACAAACTGCCATATATTGCGATTATTGAATTATAGATTATTTATTCATAAAAAATTCCAAAGCTCCTACAAACATTAATTAATTGCAAATCAATTCAAAATTGTTCGAACACACAAATTTCCACCGTTATGTAAAATATGTTTATGAACTGACTTTAATGAGACGGCTGGTATTGCAGTTTTTTAGCTAGCAATTCTATCCTGGGCTCCGTTGTCGATATGGCACACCTCAAGTCGTCTTCCAGATTTAATTTATTTCGGTATTTGTTTTTAAGGATGAGAAGTTGGGAGAATGCTGCTTCACATAAGTAAGTTGTTGGGAAGGGCAATAAATTCCTTATCGCGATTTCTGATATTACTGGGAATTTTTGGAAACTTTTTGCCCAAAATTCTTGTAGTTGCAATTCACCAAACCATGATTTAGCTTCAAAATTGTTTTTTAAGTCGATGAACTCTTCTTCTGCTGCTTCAGGGATATTAGATACATTGGCATTGAATGGGTTGATTGTAAGGGAGAAAGATTTGCAACATTCATCAGGAAAATAACTTCTTAATCGAACAGTAAGAATTTCCAAATGCTCTTGTATCAAGCTATATAAGTCATCGATGTTAATTTCATTTGCCGCTTCTTCAACAAATTGGACAAGTGTTGGGAACATGTATAATTTCTTATGGTTAATTTTGGTGATCCAGAGTTCCAATTTCATTTTGAAAGACGATATGTTTTCAGACAAAGATATTATCGTACTTTCCTTACCCTGTAATCCTGTATTAACACTATTAAATATCTCAAAAATGTCGACCAGGTATGCCAATTTGCACAACGTAAATTCATCCGTCAACAATGATTCATATTCGCTTGCATTTTGAGAATCGAGAAATATTTGAAGCTCTCCTCTTAATTCAAAAAATCTCTTCAACGCCTTTCCTTTCGAGAGCCATCTTACCTCTGTGTGAAACAATAGTGCTTCATGCGTTGATCCCAAATCCTCACATAAAACTTTGAAGAGCCGTGTTGCAAGTGGCCTTGATTTAACGACATTTACTGCTTTAATCACTCGGTTAAGCACTTCTTTCAATGGTTCAGGTAACGTCTTGGTAGCTAATACTTGTCGATGAATCATGCAGTGAGTCCCAATTACTTCTGGAGTCACTTTTTTAACCAACGATTGGAAGCCAGACTTACAGCCGAGCATTGCAGGTGCCCCGTCAGTACAAACTCCGCATAATTTCTTCCATTCAATTGAATGTTCATTAAAGAAATCATCAATTAAATCAAAAATATCAGCAGCAGTAGTTGAAGTTTGCAGAGGCTTACAACACAAGAATTCTTCTTTAATTTTTTCATTTTTATAATAACGAACATACACAAGAAGTTGTGCAAAGTTTGTCACATCAGTAGTTTCATCAAGCTGTATGCTGAACAGCCCAGTTGGAGTTTCTTTTAATTCTTGAATAATTTGGCATAAAATATCCTCGGACATATCTGTTATCCTTCGTTTTACCGTATTGTTTGACACGGATAGAAGCGATAATTTATTTACCGCTTCAGGACCGATCATGAGACGTACAATATCTTTGGTGCATGGAAAAATAAGATTCTCAGCTATTGTGTGTGGCTTTTTAGCACGTGCTATTCTTAATGCAACCGTGTATGAAGCTTCAATGGCGGCTACATTTTTGTTTTGAAATAATCCACTGCTATCAAGCCGGCGGCTTTTGACACCAACAACTTTTGCTTTAAAAAAGTCAATACTTTTATCTTTCAAATCAGGGTGCTTAGTTTCGAGATGTCTTTGAAGTTTAGCTGGTTTCATAGACTCATGAGCAAGAACTTCCAAACATACTACACACTGTGGTCTTTCCACACCTGCATTAACTATGTCAGTGAATCCCCATTTCAAGAAATCATCACTGTACTTTCTCTTTCTTACACTCATTTTTAAAGGGTTAAGAATCACTCGAACAAAACTAACTACGTGTCACTGCAAGCGCGCGTACAACACTAGGTAAGTGGGAGGAGCGACAGCGGTGGCGCGACCAAGACAAAACAGAAACCAAACATGTTCAATACTGGCTTGAGTGACAACACGTTGTGTTGAGTGACTTAGGGAACTGTTACATTTAGTTTCATAGTATGAATTTATATAACTATCTTAATATGCATTTCACCGTGTTTTATATAATATTCATATCAGCTCAAAATCATTTAACGACCCCATGGCATTGGTGTCGCGACCCCGTTTGGGGTCGCGACCCACAGGTTGGGAACCACTGATCTAGACTGTAATTTATTTTTACTGAACAATGGGAGAATTAGCTAAGCACAATGAAAAGTGGTTCAGAGGGGCAATCTGTAATTCATTAAAAAAAATAGTAGTTCAGGGATAGTTCACGGAAGTTTCAGATCAACAGATTTTTAGATTTTTAGATTTTTAGATTTAGAGATACAGCGCGGAAACAGGCCCTTCGGCCCACCGGGTCCGCGCCGCCCAGCGATCCCCGCACATTAACACTATCCTACACCCACTAGGGACAATTTTTATATTTACCCAGTCAATTAACCTACATACCTGTACGTCTTTGGAGTGTGGGAGGAAACCGAAGATCTTGGATAAAACCCACGCAGGTCACGGGGAGAACGCACAAACCCCGTACAGACGGCGCCCGTAGTCAGGATCGAACCTGAGTCTCCGGCGCTGCATTCGCTGCAAGGCAGCAACTCTACCGCTGCGCCACCGTGCCGCCCGCCCCAAATATCTCAGGATGACACAGTGGCACAGTGGTAGACTTGCTGCCTTACAGCGCCAGAGAACCAGGTTCGATCCTGACTATGGGTTCTGTCTACATGGAGTTTGTGCGTTCTCCCCGTGAACTGTGTGGGTTTTCAACGGGTGCTCCGGTTTCCACCCACAATCCAAAGAGTACAAGCTTATGGGTTGATTGACTTCGGTGAAATTGTAAATTGTCCCTTTTGTGTGGGATAGCAATGGTGTGCGGGGATCGCTGGTCGGCGCAGACCCGGTGGGCCGAAGGGCCTGTTTCTGCGCTGTGTTTCCAAAGTAAAGTCTAAAAATCTAAAGCGGAAGGTCACGTCATGTATGGACTTACTAATGGCAACGCAGAGTGTGAAATAACAAAATGAGTGTACGAATGCCAGAGTCGACAATCTGGGCAATGATCCAGAGAGAGAAAGTCAGAGGAGATGACTTCATGGCTTTTATAAAGGCCAGCAGGAAGGAGCAAATGCCTGGTGTAAAATGTCACCTGTGGCATGACAATTAATCATTGTTGATTAGTTTTACAGAAGATTGCATATTCTGGAGATTCATAACTGTATCTGGGGAGCTTCAATTATTTCGTACAGATAGCATCCTGAAATAGAAGAGTTAGCATGTAAGATGGGCCATAATGTACACGCTCTGTGGAAACAGTGGGCTTAATACACGGAGCAGCAACTTCTGTACTGTACTTCAATCTACTCCAGGTGATTATAATAATAATAATAATAATAAGCATTTATTTTATATAGCGCCTTATCGGGAGCTCAAAGCGCTTTACAAGAACAATCATAACATAAAAACAAAGAGACAAACTATCCTAACGGAAAAGCGGCGAATAAACAGCGCCAGCGTCCTCTCACGTCAGGGTCCGGCAGTAGACAACAAAAAGCACAGGACACACAGATATAATTTTTACACAAACAGCCATCACAGTGATTGCTCTAGGCACACCCTCACTGTGATGGAAGGCAAAGTCTTATCTCCTCCTCATTCTTCTCCCGTGGTGCCACGAGGTGATCGAGGCTCCCAACTTTTTGAAGCCCCCACCGGGCGATGGAAAGTCCCAAGGCCGAGCCGAGCAGGCCGATGAAAGTCCTGAGCCCCCACCGGGCGATGGAAAGTGCTGCGGCCGAGCCACGCAGGGCGATGAAGGGCCTGCGAGCGGGTCGATCGTACCTCGCGCTTCGGGGCGGTCGAAGCTGCTATGGCTGGAGCTCCCAAAAGCCGGTCGCCAGCCAGGGACCTGCGAACTCCCAATGTTGCGGTCTGCAGGGCCCACGGCCGAAGCCTCCGAGATGGTAAGTCCAGGCCCTGCGACTGGAGTCTTCAAGGTCGATTCCAGCTGGAGGCCGCCGACTCCACGATGTTAGGCCATAGCGCGAACGGAGATACGACATGATAAAGGTCGCATCTCCGTTGAGGAAGAGATTAGAAATAAGGAGAGAAGGAATGGGTGACGTTTCGTGTCAAGACCCTTCTTCAGACTTGTCCCATTTGCCTGTCTTTGGCCCATATTGCACGGAACCCGTCCTGTCCATTTGCCTGTCTGAATATTTATTCTCCATCATTCTACTCCGTCATTTTTTAAAGGTGGAGTAAAGTCTCATAATTCTTCCTTATGAGGTTAGAAAGTGAGATTGTTAGACTTTAGACTCTAGACTACAGCATGGAAACAGGCACTTTGGCCCATCAAGTCTGTGCCAATCAGTGATCCAGCTGTATACGAGCCCTATCCTGCACACTAGGAACAAATTTACAATTTTACCGAAGCCTACAAATCTGCACGTCTTTGGAGTGTGTGAGGAAACTGGAGCACCTGGAGAACACCCACGTGGTCACAGGAAGAAAGTGCAAGATCGAACCTGCGATTCTGGTGCTGTAAGGCAGCAGTTCTACGACTGCGCCATTTTGATGCCACCACTTCTATGAGCAGAGAATTCAACATGTCATTAGTTTATTGATCCTGTCTTAAACTAGAATATTTTCTGCATGCATGAAGCTTCTAACTGCATGCATGAAGCTTCTAACTGATCGTGTCGCTCAACACCTTCGCTCGGTCCGCCTCAACCAACCTGATCTCCCGGTGGCTGAGCACTTCAACATCCCCTCCCACTCCCAGTCTGACCTTTCTGTCATGGGACTCCTCCAGTGCCATAGTGAGGTCCACCGGAAATTGGAGGAACAGCACCTCATATTTCGCTTGGGCAGCTTGCAGCCCAGCGGTATGAACATTGACTTCTCCAACTTTAGATAGTTCCTCTGTCCCTCTCTTCCCCTCCTCCTTCCCAGTTCTCCCTCTATCTTCCTGTCTCCACCTATATCCTTCCTTTGTCCCGCCCCCTGACATCAGTCTGAAGAAGGGTCTCGACCCGAAACGTCACCCATTCCTTCTCTCCCGAGATGCTGCCTGACCTGCTGAGTTACTCCAGCATTTTGTGAATAAATCGAGAGGCAGGAAACATGTTCCCAATGTTGGGGGAGTCCAGAACAAGGGGCCACAGTTTAAGAATAAGGGGTAGGCCATTTAGAACTGAGATGAGGAAAAACTTTTTCAGTCAGAGAGTTGTGAACCTGTGGAATTCTCTGCCTCAGAAGGCAGTGGAGGCCAATTCTCTAAATGCATTCAAGAGAGAGCTAGATAGAACTCTTAAGGATATCGGAGTCAGGGGGTACGGAGAGAAGGCAGGAACGGGGTACTGATTGAGAATGATCAGCCATGATCATATTGAATGGCAGTGCTGGCTCTAAGGGCCGAATGGCCTCCTCCTGCACCTATTGTCTATTGTCTATTGTGGGCTTCTGCGTCAACGGTGCCGGCTCTGATTTGTTCTGCACATTTTTATACCTCTAGATTCTCTCCCCCTCAGTCTGAAGTAGGGTCTCGACTCGTAACATCAACGATTCCTTTTTTCCAGAGATGCTGCCTGGCCCGCTGAGTTACTCCAGCATTCCGTGTCTATCTTCGGTGCAAACCAACATCTGCAGTTCCTTCCTACACCTGCTGAATTTTAAGCCTGGTCCACATTTCCTCTGGGTGCACCATTAACCATGCTTGGCCAGGCAGTTTGAATAATGAAACTACCTTCCCCGCATATATATATAAATATGGATTTGTCCCAGAAACTTCATAGATAACAATAACTGCTGAACTCTTCCACATCAGCAGCCAACATGGGAACCCTGGGGAGAGAAGGAATGGGAGAGAAGAACCAGCTCTATGAAATACTTTGAAGATTAAAGTATTTCATAGAACTTCTCTGCTGTCAGAGATAACTTCTCTGCAACCAACGAAACATTGACACTGCCAATATTGCAGGGCCAGTCAACTTTCACCCCATCACACCCTTAAAAAAATCATCAAACTGGAGGGAATTCTCATTCTCGCTTGTCCGAGCTTATGCCGAGGGTGAGATGAGTGAACAGTGGTCCTGATAAAACTACCTTCTCTAGTTCGACTTACTGCAAGAATAGATAGGGTGAATGTGGAATTCTCTGCCTCCGAGGGCAGTGGAGGTCAATTCTCTGCATGCTTTCAAGAGAGAGTTGGATGGAGCTCTTAATGATAGCGGGGTCAAGGGATATGGGGAGAGGGCAGGAACGGGGTACTGATTGAGAATGATCAGCCAGGATCACATTGAATGGCGGTGCTGGCTCGAAGGGCCGAATGGCCTACTCCTGCACCTATTGTCTATTGTCAATTGTCTATTGAATGCACAGTCTTTTTACCCACGGTAGCGATTCCAAGAACCAAACGACATGGGTTTAAGGTGAGGGAGCCAAGATTTAATAGGACGCTATTTCTCCTCATCTCCTTCCCAAAAGAACGTCCTTTAATTCTGAGGTCCAAAGGACTAAGGTTTAAGGTGTAAAACTCGGTTGTAAAAAAAGCAAAACTCAATGCCAGCATTTATTTCAGGAGGGCTTGTATACAAAAACAGGGATGTAATGCTGAGGCTCTGTGAGGCGCTGGTCAGGCCACATTTGGAATATTGTGAGCAATTTTGGGCACCATATCTGGGGAAAGATGTGCTGGCTCTAGAGAGGGTCCAGAGGAGGTTAACAAGAATGATCCCATCATAGGTTGACCTATGATGAGCGTTTGTCGGCACTGGGCCTGTACTCGCTGGAGTTTAGAAGAATGAGGGGGGACCTCATTGAAACGTACAATATAGTGAAAGACTTGGATAGAGTAGATGTGGAGAGGATGTTTCCACTAGAGGGAGAGTCTAGGACCAGAGGTCATAGCCTCAGAATTAAAGGACATTCTTTTAGGAAGGAGATGAGGAGGAATTTATTTAGTCAGTGGTGGTGAATCTGTGGAATTCTTTGGCACAGAAGGCTGTGTGAGGCCAAGTCAACGGATATTTTTAAGGCAGAGATAGATAGATTCTCGATTAGTACAGGTGTTGAGGGGAGAAGGCAGGAGAATGGGGTTAGGAGGGAGAGATAGATAAGCCATGATTGAATGGCGGAGTAGACTTGATGGGGCCAATGACATAATTCTACTCCTATTCCTTATGTCCTTATGCCCTGTTCTCATTGACTTACTGCAAGAATAGATTGGGTGATTGGCGAGTCTTTTTACGCAGGGTAGGGGATCCAAGAACCAAAGGACATGGGTTTAAGGTGAGGGAGCCAAGATTTAATAGGAAGCTGAGGGGCAAGTACTATAACACCATTGAAAAGACACTTGGGCAGTTATATGCATAGGAGGGGTTTAGAGGGATATGGGCCAAGCTCGGAAAATGGGTCTAGCTGAGAATTTAGGGTGCAATGGGTGAACTGGGCAGAGGACCAGTTTCCATGCTGTATATCTATATTATTTTCTGCTATTTTATGTGCCACTTCTCTTATATCCGGGCCTCTAAAATGTCTTTCATTTCCTCAGCTGAAGATTTTCCTCTGTTCTAGTAGGCTGCAACGAAGACCGTTATAGCTGTTCAACCCCCAGCAGTTCCATTTCCTACCCTATCTATGCTAGTCTTGTCCCTGAACTCACCTCCCCATCCAACACACTCCACAATGTATCACAGAAACATAGAAACATAGGCCATTCAGCCCTTCGAGCCTGCACCACCATTCAATATGATCATGGCTGATCATCCGGAATCAGTACCCCGTTCCTGCTTTCTCCCCATATCCCGGGATTCCGTTAGCCCTAAGAGCTAAATCTAACTCTCTCTTGAAAACATCCAGTGAATTGGCCTCCACTGCCTTCTGTGGCAGAGAATTCCACGGATTCACAACTCTCTGGGTGAAAAAGTTTTTCCACATCTCAGTCCTAAACCTTATTCCTACCCCTACCCCTTATTCCTAAACTGTGACCCTTGGTTCTGGACTCGCCCAAAATCAGGAACATTTTTCCTGCATCTAGCCTGTCCAATCCCTTAAGAACTTTATATGTTTCTATAAGATTCCCTCTCATCCTTCAAAATTTCAGTGAATATAAGCCCATTCTTTCATCATATGTCAGTCCCGCCATCCCGGGAATTAACCTGGTGAACCTACGCTGCACTCCCTCAATGGCATTTCCCACTCCGTCAGGTAAGTGCAGTTTGATGCCCGACACAAATTATTTTCCTCTCCCCTCCCTTATCAGGTTTCCTTGAATGCAGCGGTACAGTTGCTGCCTTAAAGCGCCAGAGTCCCAGGTTCGATCCTGAGTACAGGTGCTATAGACAATAGACAATAGACAATAGACAATAGACAATAGGTGCAGGAGGAGGCCATTCAGCCCTTCGAGCCAGCACCGCCATTCAATGTGATCATGGCTGATCATTCTCAATCAGTACCCCGTTCCTGCCTTCTCCCCATACCCCCTGACTCTGCTATCCTTAAGAGCTCTGTCTAGCTCTCTCTTAAATGCATTCAGAGAATTGGCCTCCACTGCCTTCTGAGGCAGAAAATTCCACAGATTCACAACTCTCTGACTGAAAAAGTTTTTCCTCATCTCAGTTCTAAATGGCCTACCCCTTATTCTTAAACTGTGGCCCCTTGTTCTGGACTCCCGCAACATTGGGAACATGTTTCCTGCCTCTAACGTGTCCAACCCCTTAATAATCTTATACGTTTTGATAAGATCTCCTCTCATCCTTCTAAATTCCAGTGTATACAAGCCTAGTCGCTCCAGTCTTTCAACATATGACAGTCCCGCCATTCCGGGAATTAACCTAGTAAACCTACGCTGCACACCCTCAATAGCAAGGTGCTGTCTTTACAAAGTTTGTACGTTCTCCCCGTGACCACGTGAGTTTTCTCTGGGTGCTCCAGTTCTCTTCCGCATTTCAAAGGAGGACTGTGGGAATGTGGGAATGTTGGCCCTTCTTCCAAAGACATGCAGGTTCTGACTTATTATACGGGTGGGTGACTATATTTGTATTTATATTTTGTATGTAAATGGTCGGGTATATGTATATATATGATTGGCCTAATGTATGTATATATATCAGATGCAGTTAATATAGACATTATTGTGTAAATAGGTATATTCATATGATTGTAGGGTGAGTGAGTATATATGTAGATATATATGTATTTTAGGTATTAGTTATTATAGATAATACTTGATAAATATTGATTAGGGAACGGGGGTATGATTAAATAAGTTCACACTTCTTCCTACTCCTTTTCGCACATGTAAAGACGTTAAGTAATGGATGAAATTCTTTGCATTTCTTCTGGTTTTTGTTGTTGTTTATTTTGTTTTTTAATTGATGTCTTTTAACATGTACGAAATAAAATGATAGAAAGAAAGAAAGAAAGAAAGAAAGAAAGAAAGGTTTGTAGACGTTATAGTGCTGCACGGTGGCGCAGCACTAGAGTTGCTGCCTTACAGCGCCAGACACCCTGGTTCGATCCTGACGACGGGTGCTGTCTGTGCGGAGTTTGTACGCTCTCCCTGTGATCGCGTGAGTTTTCTCCGAGAGCTCCAGTTTCCTCCCACACTCCAAAGACGTACAGGTTTCTATGTTAAATGGCTTTGGTAAAGATTGTAAATTGTCCCGAGTGGTAAGATAGCGCGAGTGTACAACGATCGATGGTCAGTGGAGACTTGGTGGGCCTGTTTCCGCGCTTTATCTCTAAACTAAAGTAAAGTAATCATGTTTATGGCAGCCACATCCTCTGCTGAAACGCGCATTGCCGTTCCCTTGAAACCTTTCTGAGCGAGTGCAGGAGATGGAATTCCTGCTCTTTAACTTCCTTGCTTCCACAAGTGTATTGGCCCCTGCGACATATTTCAATGCAAATGAATCCTACTTTAGTTTGTTTTAGAAACCCAGCTTGGAAGCTGGTCATTCGGCCCACCGAGTCCATGTCGGTCATTGATCGCCACTTCGCACCAGTTCTACGTTATCCCACTCTCGCACCAACTCCCTACACAATAGGGCCAACTTACAGGAGCCGATTAACCTCCAAACCCATGTTTTTGAGATGTGGGAGGAAACCGGAGCACCCAGAGGAAACCCACGCGGTCACGGGTGAGAACGTGAAAGCTCCAGGGAAACAGCATTCGAGGTTGGAATTGAACCCACGTCGCCGGCGCTGTGAGGCAGCAGCTCTACCGGGTGTGTCACTATGCCGCCCTGTCATGTGCTCGATGTAAGATGTCATTGCATGTACAATATCAGCACACCCGTCTTTCCATAATGGAGTTGGCACCTGGTGTGAACATAGAAACATAGAAACATAGAAAATAGGTGCAGGAGTAGGCCATTCGGCCCTTCGAGCATGCACCGCCATTCAATATGATCATGGCTGATCATCCAGCTCAGTAACCTGTACCTGCCTTCTCTCCATACCCCCTGATCCCTTTAGCCACAAGGGCCACATCTAACTCCCTCTTAAATATAGCCAATGAACTGGCCTCAACTACCTTCTGTGGCAGAGAATTCCACAGACTCACCGCTCTCTGTGTGAAGGAATGTTTTCTCATCTCGGTCCTAAAAGACTTCCCCCTTATCCTTAAGCTGTGACCCCTGGTTCTGGACTCCCCCAACATCGGGAACAATCTTCCCGCATCTAGCCTCTCCAACCCCTTAAGAATTTTATATGTTTCAATAAGATCCCCCCTCAGTCTTCTAAATTCCAGCGAGTATAAGCCTAGTCTATCCAGTCTTCCTTCATATGAAAGTCCTGCCATTCCAGCCACATTTCAATGCAAGTGAAGTGCTCCTTGTCTCCTTAAGTTTATTTTGTGCACTGCCGACTGTGTACAAACGTGCGAAAGCACACCTTCTACGAGAGGGAGGGAGACAGAGAGAGACAGAAGGAGGGGGAGAAAGTGAGGGAGAACGAGAGAAAACACATGGCCTCACGGGGTTGTGTTGACTAATTGGCTAATGGCTGTGCGACGAAGCACACCTACAGCAAAGCCAATGATAATGGTAACGGTGACGGCCTCGGTAATGGTGATGCCGCTGAATTCTCTCATGCGTAGGAAGGAACTGCAGGTGCTGGTGCACACCAAAGGCAGATACAAAATGCTGGAGTAACTCAGCGGGACAGGCAGTACATCTGGAGAGGAGGAATGGGTGACCCTTCTTCAGGCTGAGTCAGTCTAATCAGTCTGAAGAAGGGTCTCGACCCGAAATGTCACCCATCCCTTCTCTCCAGGGATGCTGCCTGTCTCACTCACGCTGAGTTACTCCAGCATTTTTTGCCCGTCTTTGAATTCTGCCGCGTTGCAGGTGCTGGCAGAAGCTTGTGAGTTGTCAATGTCAGCCTGGGCCTCGGCATTGTTTGCCTTGCGTTCCTCAATGTGTGTCGCTCAACCATTTTTAAAGAGATGTGGTCTGCCTGCCATGGTTGAATAGCTAGATAACTGCAGATGCTGGTACAAATCGAAGGTTTTTATTCACAAAATGCTGGAGTAACTCAGCAGGTCAGGCAGCATCTCGGGAGAGAAGGAATGGGTGACGTTTTGGGTCGAGACCCTTCTTCAGACTGATTAGACTGACTCAGCCCGAAGAAGGGTCACCCACTCCTCCTGAAGAAGGGACTCGACCCGAAACGTCACCCATTCCTTCTCTCCCGAGATGCTGCCTGACCTGCTGAGTTACTCCAGCATTTTGTGAATAAAAACCTTCGATTTGTACCAGCATCTGCAGTTATCTTCTTATACTACTTGTTGCTCCACTGCGATTTCTCCTCCAGTCTGAAGAAAGGGTCTCGACCCGAAACGTCACCCATTCCTTCTCTCCCGAGATGCTGCCTGACCTGCTGAGTTACTCCAGTATTTTGTGAATAAAATCCAAGGTTGAATAGCTGGCAGCTCCACACACACACTGTGCAGTGTCAGGTTAAGCCTTTTAATCGTGGTAAACGTCTGAGTGTCTGGTAAATCGCACAAAATGCTCTCTCTGAGCACTGATGAGATCGCAATGTACGTCAAATCGAGTAACAGTGCATCTTAATCATCACTGGGTTTGTTGGTCAGGTTAGACCACACGGAGATCTGAGAGGAAGCCATTAGTCCCACTTGTGCCGGAACGAACTGCAGAGGCCGGTTTTAACCAAAGATTGACACAAAATGCTGGAGTAACTCAGCGGGACAGGCAGCACCTCTGGAGAGAAGGAATGGGTGACGTTTCGGGTGCTGCACCCTAGAGAACTATTTTCTTCTAGTTCCCTACCTTCCACATTCTCTCCCTCTTATTACAAATATTCAATAAGAAACTAGATTTGTTCAGATTAAGACAAAGTGCTGGAGCAACTCAGTGGGTCGGGGAGCATTTCTGGGGAACATGGATAAGCAATGTTTTGTGGATACAGGCAAATGGGGTGATTGTGGATACAGGCAAATGGGGTTTTGATAGGCAGTTGGTTGAACAAAGGGCAGAGTTGAAAAGACAGAAGGCGTGAGATAAAAGGATTGAAGAGTTGTGAATGGTGAAGCTAGAGGAAGGAATGTAGGTGGAAGGTAAGGGAGTGGTGAGAAATTTAGTGTGAGTCCAGATGGGGCACAAGAGAGGGGGTGGGGGAAGGAAAGGGGGCGGGTTGTTTATCTAAAATTGGAGAATTCAATGTTCATTCTGTTGGGTTGTAAGCTATCTAAGTGGAATATGAGGTGCTGTCCCTCCAGTTTACATGTGGCCTCACTCTGGCAATGGAGGAGGCCCTGACAGAAAGGTCAGTAGGGGAATGGGAAGAGGAGCTAAAATGGTTAGCAAAATGCTGGAGTAACTCAGCAGGTCAGGCAGCACCTCTGGAGAGAAGGAATGGGCGACGTTTCGGGTGGAGACCCTTCCACAGACTGATGTCAGGGGAGAGGGAGACAGAGAGATAAGGAAATACAAGGTGTGAAAACGAGACATAGGGGATGGTGATCGTGGAAAATGTAGAATAGGTCATTGTTAGCTGGGAGAAGGTAACGACAAAGCGAACAGAGATAAAATGTAAACGGGGACAGTCAGACAAGTCGAAAGCTGGGAAGGGGGGAGGGATGCCCAAGCGAAATATGAGGTGTTGTGCTGGGCCTCGCTCTGACAGTGGAGGAGACCCAGAGAGAGACATACGGGATGGTGGGTGAAGGGAAGATTTAGATTTTCAGATTTTTTTTAGATTTAGAGATACAGTGCGGAAACAGGCCCTTCGGCCCACCGAGTCCGCGCCGCCCAGCGATCCCCGCACACTAACACTATCCTACACACACTAGGGAATTTTTTTACATTTTACCCAGTCAATTAACCTACATACCTGTACGTCTTTGGAGTGTGGGAGGAAACCGAAGATGTCGGAGAAAACCCACGCAGGTCACGGGGAGAACGTACAAACTCCGTACAGACGGCGCCCGTAGTCAGGATCGAACCTGAGTCTCCGGCGCTGCATTCGCTGTAAGGCAGCAACTCTACCGCTGCGCCACCGTGCCAAGGATGTGCGTACACGTGAGTCTTCATCCCTCTCACTCTCGGGTCTGTTCAAGCCAATAAAACCCTCCAGCAATATCGATGCATCTGGTAATAATAAACCAATAAGAGCACCTATGCTTTGAACCCATCTCTAAACTTTTGTTTTGCCATATCTATCTGGGAGATGAGATAATGTCTTAGTGTAACATCTCACCAGAAATGCAGGATGTACGTTGGCCAGTTGGTAGAGCTGGTGCATCACTGTGCCAGAGGCCTGGGTGCGATCCTGACCTCGGTTGCTGTCTATGTAGCATTTTCCCCGTGACTGCTTGGATTTCTTCCGGGTGCACCGGTTTCTTCTCCCATCCCAAAGACATATAGGTTTGTAGGTTAGTTGACCGCCGTAGAGGTAGAGATTTCACAAGTTCACAAGTGATAGGAGTAGAATTAGGCCATTCGGCCCATCAAGTCTTCTCCACCATTCAATCATGGCTGACCTGTCTCTCCTCCTAACCCCAGATTTAATTTACAGTCGAGTCCCTGGAGTGTGGATCGAGCCTTCAATATTTGAAACTGAAAGCAAAATGGTAACTGAGCCACAACTGAGACAATGAGCTGAAGGCCTACTTCAGAGAGCTGGAGATAACAATCTCAGTGGACTGTCCCCAACAGTACTGAGGCAGTGCTGTACTGACCACAGCACTGTGCGTGTCAAAGATAGACACAAAGTGCTGGTGCAACTCAACGGGTCAGGCAGCATTTCTGGAGAAAAGGAACAGGCGACGTTTCGGGTCATAACCCTTCTACAGATTCCTCAGAATGGACCTGAGCCTTTGCCCAACCATTTATCTGTAACCCCCTCCCCCCTCCCCCTCCTGTATCTACCACTTTCCTGTCAACTCCCTCCCCATTCTATCATTCAGCCGTACAAGTTAGATTTTAATTTAATTTTTTAGATTTAGAGATACAGCGCGGAAACAGGCCCTTCGGCCCACCGATCCCCGCACATTAACACTATCCTACACCCACTAGGGACAATTTTTACATTTACCCAGTCAATTAACCTACATACCTGTACGTCTTTGGAGTGTGGGAGGAAACCAAAGATCTCGGAGAAAACCCACGCAGGTCACGGGGAGAACGTACAAACTCCGTACAGACGGCGCCCGTAGTCAGGATCGAACCTGAGTCTCCGGCGCTGCATTCGCTGTAAGGCAGCAACTCTACCGCTGCGCCACCGTGCCGCCCTACAATAAGGCATTCCTACAAGTGAATGCCTTGGCACAAGGCGTTGGTCGTATAATGATTAACGTGCCATGTTTTGTTTCTTTACTGTGTGGGCATTTTACAAGGCTGTGTATACTGTCGTTCACTGTCGTTTCCAGTGGCTTTGCACTCTTCCTTTGAAGAAGGGTGTGCGGCAGTGGGAGATTGTCTGCTGATTAGCAGTGCGGCAGACTGTCGTGTAAGCAGTCCTTGGGTGGTTTATCTCACGCTTGCACCAGCTGATAAGGTGTATGACTCGATATTCCACAGACTCACCACTCTCTGTGTGAAGGAATGTTTTCTCATCTCGGTCCTAAAAGACTTCCCCCTTATCCTTAAACTATGACCCCTTATTCTGGACTTCCCCAACATCGGGAACAATCTTCCTGCATCTAGCCTGTCCAACCCCTTAAGTTTCTATAAGATCCCCCCTCAATCTTCTAAATTCCAGCGAGTACAAACCGAAAGAAGTGTGCCTGGATTGTCTGCATGTTATCCAATCCAAATCATACAAGACATTAGTACAATCAAATCACACACGTTTATAACAGGCAGTACAAAAAAATAGATATGTGAGAGTGGTAAACCAAAATACCAGTGCATTGGTATACCAAATACCTAATTCTAGCTATTTTGGAATACCAGTGGTATGTTGGTAATATCAAAATACCTAGTATTGCCCCATTGTAAAAGTAGAGCTACAGAGAAGGAGCATGGGAGAAGAGAATGCAAGATCCACAATGAGGGAGGTTGGGAGAGCAGGGAAGAAGCTATTCCTGAACCTGATGGTACATGCTTTCAAGCTTTTCTTTAGACTTTGCAGATACAGCACAGAATCAGGACCTTCGGCCCATCAGGACTGCGCAGACCAATGATCACCCCGTACACTCGCGCTATCCCCACACATTAGCAACAATTTGCAATTCACAATTTTTTTGCTCTAGCCAATTAACCCACAAAAGACTCCTAACGTATTTGGGAGTGTTGGACAAAAACCGCAGCTCCTGGAGAAAACCCACGCGGTCACGGGTAGAATGTACAAACTCCTTACAGACAGCACCTGCAGTGAAAGGATCGAACATGGGTCTCTGGTGCTGTAGGGCAGCAACTCTACCACTGCGCCACCGTGCCGCAGCGCCACTGTGCCACAGTGCCACTGTGCCACAGTTTTCTATCTTCCGTCCGACAGGTAAGGGGAGAAGTGGGAATGACTGAGGTGTTGATGATCCATGATTGTGTTGGCTGCTTTCCCAGGGCGGCGTGAAGTGTTGGGATAGATGGATGGCAAGGGACGAGGGGGTGAGGTTAGTTTGTGTGAAAGATCTGACTGAAACATAGAAACATAGAAACATAGAAAATATGTGCAGGAAGAGGCCATTTGGCTCTTTGAGCCAGCACCGCCATTCATTGTGACAATGGCTGATCATTCCCAATTAATACCCCGTGCCTGCCTTCTCCCCATAACCCATTGATTCCACTAGCCCCTGGAACTCTATCTAACTCTCTCTTAAATCCATCCAGTGATTTGACTTCCATTGCCCTCTGTGGCAGAGAATTCCACAAATTCACAACTCTCTGGGTGAAAAAGTTTTTTCTCACCTCAGTTTTAAATGGCATCCCCTTTATTCTAAGACTGTGGTCGTTGATTCTGGACTCGCCCAATATTGGGGACATTTTTCCTGCATCTAGTTTGTCCAGTCCTTTTATAATTTTATATGTCTCTATGCGATCCCCTCTCATCCTTCTAAACTCCAGTGAATACAAACCTAGTCTTTTCAATCTTTCCTCATATGTCAGTCCCGCCATCCCAGGGATCAATCTCGTCAACCTACGCTGCACTGCCTCAATTACAAGGATGTCCTTCCTCAATTTAGGAGACCAAAACTGTACACAATACTCCAGATGTGGTCTTACCAGGGCCCTATACAACTGCAGAAGAACCTCTTTACTCCAATACTGAAATCCTCCCGTTATGAAGGCCAACATTCCATTAGCTTTTTTCTCTGCCTGCTGTACCTGCCCGCCAACTTTCAGTGGCTGGTGTACAAGAACACCCAGGTCTCGCTGGACCTCCCCCTTACCTAGCCTAACTCCATTGAGACTGCATCCACAAATTTTGGCAGCTTCTTGCAGTCTTGCAGTTTCCCTCATCCTTCCAAACTCCAGCGAGCACAGGCCCAGCGTTGTCAAACGCCAACCATTTTTGTTGTCATTCAGTCCGGATCATGTTGATTGCAAGACTTTTATTTCCACCTACATGTTTCGCAAGGTTTTTCTCTCTGGTTTCTGGGAATCAGAACGAGTAGCTTGATGACTTCCTTTGCAAGGTTCACATGAGACGTCTTGAATGGCCTCCCTGGGATATCCAGGGAGCAGTTGGCCACAGCTCACACATTATATATGAACCTATTTGTACCAGAGAACAGCATTGCCCTGAGCTGAATATGCTTGTCTTTAGCAGATGTGTTTCACAAAGCGGACTGTCACATCGAGATGTGTTTCCTTGGAGGCAGATTTGCAGATGAATTGTACCATGTAGCTGGCTCTTCCCAAGGGCATAAAGGTCAGGGCTGCATTAAGATTTTACACAATTTTATATTGGCTACATTTGCCACATCA
Source organism: Rhinoraja longicauda (assembly GCF_053455715.1). Classification (NCBI taxonomy): domain Eukaryota; kingdom Metazoa; phylum Chordata; class Chondrichthyes; order Rajiformes; family Arhynchobatidae; genus Rhinoraja; species Rhinoraja longicauda. Next base: position 9,685,248 of record NC_135955.1, read on the forward strand.
GTCAGTAAGCTGTCCACAGACGAGCTGGTGGCAACAGAGGCTTTTTACTTGCAAAGAGCATCACATTACTCCATTTCCTTGTGGATTGGAAACATCAGTTCCGTTGCAGATAGAACTTAAACCCGAGTTTAAGTATAAGGGCCCTGGTAAGACCACATCTGGAGTATTGTGTACAGTTTTGGTCTCCTAATTTGAGGAAGGACATCCTTGTAATTGAGGCAGTGCAGCGTAGGTTGACGAGATTGATCCCTGGGATGGCGGGACTGACATATGAGGAAAGATTGAAAAGGCTAGGCTTGTATTTACTGGAGTTTAGAAGGATGAGAGGGGATCTTATAGAAACATATAAACGCCAGAGACTTGGATTCGATCCTGACTACAGGTGCTTGTCTGTACGGAGTTTGTACCTTCTCCCCGTGATCTGCGTGGGTTTTCTCCAAGTTCTTTGGTTTACTCCCAAACTCCAAAGGTTAATTGTTTTGGTGTAAATGTAAAATTGTCCCTAGTGTGTGTAGGGTAGTGTTAATGTGCGAGGATCACTGGTCGGTGTGGACTTGTTAGGCCGAAGAGCCTGTTTCCCTTCTGTATCTCTAAACTATGTCACATATTTCTTATAAGGAGTGTAAATCCTATCAAGCGCGCAAATAACACTTGATAAGTTTGACCATACAACACATTTCCAGTTTCTACTTTATGGAATCCATTTCAAAATGAATATTGTGATATTGTATTATATCTTAGAACATAGAACAGTACAGAAGATAGACACAGAGTGCTGGAGTAACTCAGTAGGTCAGGCAGCATCTCTGGCGAAAAAGGATGGGTGACGTTTCACAGAGTGCTGGAGTAACTCAGCAGGTCAGGCAGCATCTCTGGCAAAAAAGAATGGGTGACGTTTCGGGTTAAAACCCTGTTTCGGACTTTGAATATGCCAGCATCTGTAGTTCCTTTCTGCACATAGAACAGTACAGCACAGCAACAGGCCATTTGGCTGTGCCGAACATGATGCCAAGACGAACGAATCTGATCTGCTTGCACGTGATCCATATTCCACTATTCCTTGTGCCCATCTAAAAGCCTCTTAAAAGCCACTATTGTATCTGTATCCACCACCACTTCCCGGCAGTGCGTTCCAGGCACCCAAAGTCCTCTGTGTAAAATACTCCTCCCTCACATCTCATCACTTTGGGCGGCATGGTGGTGCAGCAATAGAGGTGCTGCCTTACAGCGCTTGCAGCGCCGGAGACCAGGGTTTGATCCCGACTACGGGTGCTGTCTGTATGGAGTTTGTACGTTCTCTCCGTGACCTGCGTGGGTTTTCTCCCACGTGGGTAATCGGTTTCCTCCCACACGTCCAAAGACTTACTGGCATGTAGAATAATTGGCTTGGCATAAGTATAAATTGTCCCTAGTGTGTGGGGATCGCTGGTTGGTGCAGACCCGGTGGGCCGAAGGGCCTGTTTCTATGTTGTATCTCTAAGCTAAACTAATCTGAACTAAACTAAACTCAACTCAACCTAACTCAACTAAACTAAACTAAACTCAACCCAACCCAACCCAACCCAACTCAACTCAACTCGACTCGACTCGACTCGACTCGACTCGACTCGACTCGACTCGACTCGACTCGACTCGACTCGACTCGACTCGACTCGACTCGACTCGACTCGACTCGACTCGACTCGACTCGACTCGACTCGACTCTACTCTACTCGACTCGACTCGACTCGACTCGACTCGACTCGACTCGACTCGACTCGACTCGACTCGACTCGACTCGACTCGACTCGACTCGACTCGACTCGACTCGACTCGACTCGACTCAACTAAACATCTCCTTTAAACTTTGCCCCTTTCACCTTAAAGCTATGCCCTTTAGTCTTTGACATTTCTACCCTGGGACTCAAATTCAATTCTCTGCTTACAATCACTGTATTTTGGGTTGGGATTTTTGCAAAATATAAATCGGAGGTGGGCTGTAGAGGCTTTGCAGGATGCTCACTCAGCAAAGTCCTCAACCAATTGGGCATTACGGGGCTGGCAAAGAAGAGGGCCATTCAATCCGCAAGCGAAGCCACAGAGAAAGCCACTGGGTGGCTTTGGATGAAGAGGGCTGATCCGTGGGCAGTTGCTGCTGGGACGCAAGTCGGGGCTGGGTCGCCTGGGCGAGGGTGTCTGATGTTGTCAGACCCGAAACACCCGATGACCCCAGGTTACATCACTAAGGATGCGTCCCAGTGCATCCAGAAGATGTATCTTGCACATCACACAATGTATTCACATTTTTTTCTAGAGTTTCCACTAATATCTGGTACCTGGAGGAACTCACTGTATCCATTTATGTATCTAGACACTGTAAATGGCTTGATTGTAATCACGTAGTGTCTTTCTGCTGACTGGTCAACACGCAACAAAAGCTTTCCACTGTGCCTCGGTAAACGTGGCAATAAACTAAACTAAACCAAGATTTGCAAGAACATTGAGTTTTAGTTTTCTGTTCAGTTTGTTAGTATCATGGAATGCACGCAGTATGGAATCCAACCTTTGTCTTTGGAGATAATAACCTATCCTATAATGTATTTTTGTATCTGATTGAGGAACGTGTTCCGTGATATATCGGCTGTAATAGTGTAGAAACATTATTTCAAAATGATTTGACACTTTGGTCTGATTCTGAAAACACTTCGTATTTGTCTTTTCTTGCGTTCACATCTCAAGCAAATTAAATGACCCTTCATAAAAGAAATGGACTCCAAGTGTCAGTAAAAGGAGAGCCTGTTGTAAAAATCCGTTCAGACGCGTGCCAAGATATTTTGAGCTGATTTTCTTTCATTGAAAAAACAGATGGTCGGATTGACAGAAGAACAAAATAGATCTTCCTACTCTTGAGTTTGATTGTTTTATTGTCAATGGTGACATGTTATCCAAATACTGTTGCCAAAGGTTTATTTTCCCGATGTCTTCTGTTCGACCTCATCCACTAAGTCGGCACATTGGTGCAACCTGTAGGGAGCATTCCTAACAGTTCCTGGTTCAGTCCTGACGTTGGCTGCTGTTTGTGTGCAGTTTGTCTGTGGGTTTCCGGGTGGGTTTCCGCCAGGGCGACACGGTAGCCAGGAGCTCGGGTTCGATCCCGACTACGGGTGCGGTCTGTGCGGAGTTTGTACCTTCTCCCCGTGACCTGCGTGGGTTTTCTCCGAGATCTTCGGTTTCCTCCCACACTCCAAAGACGCACAGGTTTGTAGGTGAATCGGTTTGGTGTAAATGTAAAAATTGTCCCTAGTGTGTGTTGGATAGTGTTAATGTGTGGGGATCGCTGGCCGTTGCGGACTCGGTGTGCGGAAGGGCCTGCTTCCATGCTGTATCACTAAGATTTTTTTAAGTGCTCCAGTTTTCTCCAACATCTCAAACATGTGCAGGTTTGCAGGTTAATTGGGGCCTCTGTAAAATTGCCCCTAATGCGTAGGGAGGGATTGGATGAGAGTGTGGGACTAATGTGAATGAGTGATCAATGGGAACTCAGCGGGCCGAAGGCCTGTTTCTTTGCTATATCCCTAATCTAAACGGGTGGCACGGTGGCGCAGCGGTAGAGTTGCTGCCTTACAGCGAATGCAGCGCCTGAGACTCAGGTTTGATCCTGACTACGGGCGCCGTCTGTACGGAGTTTGTACGTTTTCCCCGTGACCTGCGTGGGTTTTCTCCAAGATCTTCGGTTTCCTCCCACACTCCAAAGAGGTACAGGTATGTAGGTTAATTGGCTGGGCAAATGTAAAAATTGTCCCTAGTGTGTGTAGGATAGTGTTAATGTGCGGGGATCACTGGGTGGTGCGGACCCGGTGGGCCGAAGGGCCTGTTTCCGTGCTGTATCTCTAAATCTAAAAAAAAATCTAAATCTAAACTAAACTAAACTCCATGGACATTTATTTTATTTTTGACATTACTGTCTTGTAATATTTTGAGATATTGAGATGATGTGTAGAAGTCGTTTCCAGTTGTAGCAGAGTGTAGGACCAGAGGGCACACTCTCAGAATAAAAAGACATACCTTTAGAATGGAGATGAGGAAGAATTTCTTTAACTAGAATGTGTGGAATCTGTGGAATTCATTGTCACGGATGGCTGTGGAGGACAAATCATTGGGTATTTTTAAAGCAGAGATAGATAGGTTCTTGATTAGTAAGGGCATGAAAGGATTACGGGGAGAAGGCAGGATAATGGGGTTGGGAGGGAAAGATAGATCAGCCATGATCGAATGGCGGAACAGACTCGATGGTTTGCATGTCCTAGTTTGGCTTCTGTGTCTTATGGTCTTGTGGTCTTTTTTGCCAAATGAATCGAAAATTCCTGCTTTGAGTATGGTTTTGATCTTGAGGGTGGCAGAGTGGTGCAGCAGTAGAGTTACACCCTCACAGCTCCGGAGTCCCGGCTTCAATCTAACTACAGTCGCTGTCTGTGTGGAGTTTGCACGTTCTCTCTGTGACCGCGTGGTCTTTCTCCGAGCGCTCCGGTTTCCTCCCACATCCCAAAGATCTGTTGGTCTGTAGGTTAATTGGCCTCTGTATAACTGCCCCTAGTGTGTACGGAGTCAATGGGAACATGGGTTAACATCGAACGAATGTGGACGGCTGATCGATGTGGACTCGGTCGGCCCTAGGGCCTGCTTTGATACTGTATCTCTTAAACTAAACTAACCAATCACGAAAATTTATCAAGGGTCAATTTTTTTTCTGAGGTAGAAGTTTATTGCCGGCAAAAAGTCAACTAAGTCCTAACTTTTCCTACCCTTCAAAAGTGCTGCAGTTATGAAACATGTTGTGTAAATGGATTTTTTTCTTTAGCAACAATGGCTCCTTACGTAAAAAGAGAACAAGGTTCACAAATTAAAATCTTCCTTAAGCTTCAGGGGTCCAATTTTTTCTTTCCTTTAAAGTATGCCATAGTGTGAAACAAAATAGCTTTAAATCACACAGCATTAAAAATATTTGTCTTGTTTTATATATTTTTTTACACAGAGAGTGGGGGGTGCCTGGAACCCACTGCCAAGGGTGGTGATATGTTCGATGGTGGGTTTTAAGAGGCTTTTTAATGGGCAGTGGATATGCAAGTAATGGATGGGCTCTGGACCACGTGCAGGCAGAGGAGATTAGTGTAACTTGGCATCATGTGCAGGCCGGTCACGGTGGCCCAGCGGTAGAATTGCTGCCTTACAGCGCATGCAGCGCTGGAGACCCAGGTTCGATCCCAACTACGGGTGCCGTCTGTACGGAGTTTTTTACGTTCTCCCCGTGACCTGCTTGGGTTTTCTCCGAAATCTTCAGTTTCCTCCCGCACTCCAAAGACGTACAGGTTTGTGGGTTATTTGGCTTGGTAAATGTAAAAATTCTCCCTAAGTGGGTGTAGGATAGTGTGTTAATGTGCGGGGATAGCAGGTCGGCGCGGACCCGGTGGGGTCTATTAGGACAGAATGTAAATAGACAATAGACAATAGGTGCAGGAGGAGGCCATTCAGGCCTTCGAGCCAGCACCACCATTCAATGTGATCATACAATACAATACAATACAATACAATATATCTTTATTGTCATTGTACCCAGGGGTACAACGAGATTGGGAATGCGCCTCCCATACGATGCAATCATTTAAGTAATTAACAGCAACCCAACGAAACGAAACAGTTGGAAAAGATTTTAGATAGGGTAAAGTGCAAGTTGATCTATGCGATGTGGCCATCCCGCTCAGCAGGACCGGTTCATAGCAGCTATGGCCCTGGGGATGAAGCTGTTCCTGAGTTTGGAGGTGCGGGCGTAGAAGGCCTTGTATCGTCTGCCCGATGGAAGGAGTTCGAACAGACTGTTGCAGGGGTGTGAAGAGTCTTTGTGGATGCTGGTGGCTTTTCTGAGGCATCGTGTGTTGTAGATGCCCTCCAAGTCTGGTAGCTGTGTTCCGATGGCCCTCTGAGCTCTATGGACTACCCGCTGTAGAGCTTTCCTTTCTGCCTCCGTGCAGCTGAGGTACCACACAGGGATGCCATGCGTTAGGATGCTCTCTATGGTGCAGCGGTAGAAGGTCGTCAGCAGCTGTTGGGGTAGACCAGACTTTTTCAGTGTTCTTAAGTAGAACAGTCTTTGTTGTGCCTTCTTGACCAGCACAGCAGTGTTATTGGACCATGTTAGGTCCTCCGAAATGTGAGTGCCCAGTAACTTGAAGCTGGACACTCTCTCCACACTGTCCCCGTTGATAGAGATCGGGGCATATTCCCCGTTATGTGACCTACGGAAGTTGATGATCAGCTCCTTGGTCTTGGTGGTATTTAGGGACAGGTTGTTATCCGAGCACCAGTCCGCCAGGTTCTGCACCCCCGCTCTATAGTTTGTTTCATCCCCGTTGATGATAAGCCCGATCACCGTTGTGTCGTTTGCAAACTTGACAATGGTGTTGGTGTCGAATGCAGGAACACAGTCGTGTGTGAAGAGGGAGTAGAGCATGGGGCTCAAAACACAGCCCTGTGGTGTGCCGGTACTCAGGGTGATAGTGGAGGACAGGTGCGGGCCCATTCTCACTGCCTGCGGTCGTTCCAGCAGGAAGTCCAGGATCCAGTCACATAATGACGAGCTGAGGCCTAGCTGGTGGACTTTGGTGATGAGCTTGGTGGGGATGACCGTGTTGAAGGTGGAGCTATAGTCTATGAATAGCATCCTCACGTACGTGCCCTGTCTCTCTAGGTGAGGCAGGACAGTGTGAAGAGCCAGAGAGATGGCGTCCTCTGTGGATCTATTTGCCCTGTATGCAAATTGATGTGGGTCCAGTGAGTCAGGGATGCTGGATTTGATGTGTGAGAGGACCAGCCTCTCAAAGCACTTCATGACTATCATCCACAATCAGTACCCCGTTCCTGACTTCTCCCCATACCCCCTGACTCCGTTATCCTTAAGAGCTCTATCTAGCTCTCTCTTGAATGCATTCAGAGACTTGGCCTCCACTGCCTTCTGAGGCAGAGAATTCCACAGATTCACAACTCTCTGACTGAAAAGGTTTTTCCTCATCTCAGTTCTAAATGGCCTACCCCTTATTCTTAAACTCTGGCCCCTGGTTCTGGACTCCCCCAACATTGGGAACATATTTCCTGCCTCTAACTTGTCCAACCCCTTAATAATCTTATATGTTTCTTAAATGGTGCAATTTAAAATAAGCAGAGAAGTAGATCCTGCATCAAACGTAGGAAGAGACCACATTCTGTAATTCAGAGAGCAGCTCATTTGTCTTTGAGCAATCAAGTTAATCGGGCGATTCTTTTCCCTCAATGTTAGCAAGATGAAGGAGCCTCATGGGTTGGTAGAGTCTCGCGGGTCGACTCATGGTCGATGGTCGATGGGGGCGTTGGGGAGCCGCCGTGAGGGGGTGAGGGGGAAGAACAAAGGAACCGCCGTGAGGTGGGTGGGAGTACAAAGCAGGAGCCAGCTTGTAATATAAGAAAATAACTGCAGATGCTGGTACAAATCGATTTATTCACAAAATGCTGGAGTAACTCAGCAGGTCAGGCAGCATCTCGGGAGAGAAGGAATGGGTGACGTTTCGGGTCGAGACCCTTCTTCAGACTGATGTCAGGGGGGCGGGACAAAGGAAGGATATAGGTGGAGACAGGAAGATAGAGGGAGATCTGGGAAGAAGGAGGGAAAGGGAGGGACAGAGGAACTATCTAAAGTTGGAGAAGTCGATGTTCATACCACTGGGCTGCAAACTGCCCAGGCGAAATATGAGGTGCTGTTCCTCCAATTTCCGGTGGGCCTCACTATGGCTTGTAACTTTACTTTGTAACTTTGTCAGCGCCCGTTTCTGTGGCAACAAATACCTTGTGTAAACAAGCAAAGATCTTCTCTGTGAGTTGTAACATGTCCATTCCAATCTATTCCATTCCATTCCTTTCCAAATGAATGGAGGAGCATGTGGCCCCAATGGTGCTGGAGTGGAAATGGCTGAGATCATCAAGTTCCTAGTTTGCTCGGTTCCTAGGTGTAAATCCCACGATCAATTTGGATCAACCGCATTAAAACTACAGAGTACAAAGCATGACTTTACTTCCTCAGGAGACTGGGGAAATTTGGCACGTCCCCAATGACTCTTACCAACTTGTACAGATGAACCATAGAAAGCAACCTGTCGGGTTGCATCACAGCTTGGATTGGGAACAGCTCTACTCAAGACCGCAAGAAATTTGCAGAGTTGTGGATGCAGTCTATTCCATCACACAAACGGACTCCCTGCCATTGAGTCCATCTGCACTTCATGCTGCCTCAGAGAGCAGCCAACAGAACCAAGGACCCTTTTCACCTCTTCTCCCTTCTCCCATCGGGCAGTGGTATGTAAGCTTGAAACCATGTATCACCAGACTCAGAATAGCTTCTTCCCCTCTGTTATCAGAATACTGAATGGTCCTCCCTTAATTTTTTTAGTTTTTTAGTTTTAGAGACACACCGCGGAAACAGGCCCTTCGGCCCACCGCGTCCGCACTGACTAGCAATCCCCGCACATTAACACTATCCTACACACACTAGGGACAATTTACACTTGTACCAAGACAATTAACCTGCAAACCTGTCTGTCTTTGTGTGGGACGAAACCAAAGATCTCAGAGAAGGCCCATGTGGTCACGGGGAGACTGTACATACTCAGTGCAGACAGCACCCATGGTCAGGATCGAACCCAGGTCTCTGGCGCTGCAAGCGCTGTAAGGCAGCAACTCTATCACTGCGCCACCGTGCCGCTCCATAAGCCAGGGTGTAGTCCCAATTTTCCAATTCACTTTCTTCAGACATTGGACGCTTACTCAGGAAAAGTTAGGCTACAATGCTCTAAAATATGCTCTGCACTCTGGTATTTGTATATGGCTTGACTGTGCGTATGTATAATATGATCGGATTTAATTTGGATACAATGCAAACAAGAGCATTTCACAGTATCTTGATACAAGTGACAATAATAAATTAAATGGCGATATGAATGCCTGATGAATGACTTCAGCACAATGTTAGGCATTTTTTATGATTAGCAAAGCCAAGTGGCAAATTGACTCTTTGAGAAACGTCAAAGGACGATTTTTGTAGCTTCTTTATTTTCTTTCCTGAATATCAACGGGAACAAAAAGTGTTTCTTGCAAGCTTTTTGACAGTTCATTAATTTAATGAATCGAAACTTACACCCTATCACTTTATGATAAAAAATAGAAAAGCAAGTTTCATCTTGGTATATCATGAGGCATATTGCAGATTGTTTATAGTTGTACCATGAAATAACAATACATACAAGCAATATATTTTTAAAAATCAATAATAGCTGTTTTAACGAGTGTGTTATAGTTTACTACCTTTAACAAATTATAGACAGACAGTCCTTTCCAATGTTCTGATAGAATTATCCCACCTTGTTTTCAATAGATAGAATTATCCCACCTTGCTTGCAATAGATTGAATTTGATTACTCTAAAATATGTTAATTATATGTTAATTCATCTCTGTGGGAGAAGGGGAATAAAAGTTGGCAAGGATAATTTTAATCAATTTCTTAATACTAATTATCAATTCTCTAACTACACTTCACGGACAAATTGAAATAAATAGAGAGCATTTATAATATTAAAATAGGTAAATAACTGGAGTGTAGCCAATGTTGTTCCATTTTGAAGAAGGGGAGTAGAGATAATCCCTGAAATTATTGGTTGGTGAGCCTCACATCAGTGATTTTAGTTTAGTTTAGTTTAGAGATAAGCAGCGTGGAAACAGGCCCTTTGGCCCACCGAGTCCGCACCTACCAACGATCCCCACACGCTGAAATTACCCCACACGCACGAGGGACAGTTTTACACTTATACCAAGCCAATTAACCTACAAACCTGTACGTCTTTGGAGTGTGTGGGAGGAAGCTGAAGAATTTGGAGAAAACCCACACAAGTGAACGTACAAACTCCGTACAGACCGCATCCGTGGTCAGGATCGAACCCGGGTCTCTGGGGCTGTAAGGCAGTAACTCTCTATTGGGGGGAAGCCGGAGCACCCAGAGGAAACCCACACAGACACAGGAAGAATGTGCAGGTGTCACACAGGCAGGATTGAACCCAGGTCTCCGGTCCAGCGAGGCAGCAGCTCCACCAGCTGTGCCATTCCAACATTCATCCGGACCTGGGATTTAGTTTCTTCCCTTCTGTGGACTTTTATCTTGTGCTTGAGAACATATCCTATGTGGACGGATAATTACAAACATTAAAATGAAATGACCTCCGCAGGGACAAAGGGAGTGTCGCTTGACAACATCGCAAAGATCATTGAGCAGATTAGTATATCGACAAATGTGCATTAAAATTCCTTTGCAGTCAAGGTAACTGAAAGAAAATAATGGGGAATCTACCAAGCATTCCAAAATATCGTTTACATCTATTTTGCTAAGTGTTTCTGAAGAATATTGTTTTGACATGTGGAATTCACTTCATGATTCCCCAATAGTTAATGAGTTCAGTAATTGAATTTCATCCCAAAATAGTCACTAAATTATTATTAGGTTTTGTTAAGGGTCCCCTCTCTCCACCACAACCCCCCCCCCCCCCCCCCCCCCTCACCCCACCCACCCCACCTCTAGCTGCACATTTCGCACCTCATCCATCATTTAGCTTCACAATCACCATCTCTCTAAACCTTATATCTCACACTTTCTCGCACGTCTCTATGTGACATCTCTAGCCCTTGTCCAACCGCCTGCCTATCGAAACCCCCCCTTGGCTGTGTTCACCTTTGACCTATTAGGGTGGCGCAGCGGTAGAGTTGCTGCCTTACAGTATCGGAGACCCGGGTTCAACCCCGATTACGGGAGTTTGTACGTTCTCCTCGTGACCTGCGTGGGTTTCCTCCGAGATCTTCGGTCTCCTCCCACACTCCAAGGACGTACAGGTTTGTAGGTTAATTGGCCTGGTATAAGTGTAAAATTGTTACTCTTTAGAATTCGTTTTTCCAAAGCTCGACTGTCACAAGTTTATCCCAATATCACCGACAGCTGTGACAGATGTCACGCTTCATCCTGCAATTTAACCCATACGTTATATTCTTGTCCATTATTATTTTGCTTTTGGCAGAACTATTTCAATACTATGTCAAAAATACTTTCGATAACTATAAACATCTCCCACCCCATATTGCCATATTTGGGCTTCCAGAAGACCTCAACCGTTGCACCTCCATGCAATTAGACGTTCTTTCTTTCACTTCCCTACTGGCAAGACGCCATCTTCGTCTTCACTGGAAGTCTACTAAAGCTCCCTCCAGCTCTCAGTGGCTCAGTGATATCATATCATATCATATCATATATATACAGCCGGAAACAGGCCTTTTCGGCCCACCAAGTCCGTGCCGCCCAGCGATCCCCGCACATTAACACTATCCTACACCCACTAGGGACAATTTTTTACATTTACCCAGCCAATTAACCTACATATCTGTACGTCTTTGGAGTGTGGGAGGAAACCGAAGATCTCGGAGAAAACCCACGCAGGTCACGGGGAGAACGTACAAACTCCTTACAGTGCAGCACCCGTAGTCAGGATCGAACCTGAGTCTCCGGCGCTGCATTCGCTGTAAAGCCGCAACTCTACCGCTGCGCTACCGTGCATGTCCTTTCTAAAGTTAGAGAAGATTAGATATTCACTGAGTGGCAATTCTGATAAATTTTATAATAAGTGGCAATCTTTTTTAACGTTTTTCCACTCTCTGCAATCTCTGTCTCCTGACTAACGGATCCCTCCCCCTCCCCCCCCTCCCCCCTCCCCCCCCTCCCCCCCCCTCCCCCCCCCTCCCCCCCCTCCCCCCTCCCCCCCCTTCTCCTTCTCCCCCTTTTTATTTGTCTTTTGTTTTTTTGTCTTTTTTTTTTTTTTTTTTGTCTTTTGTTTTATTATATCTTTGAAACACAGAAAGTATGACTAGTTTTTATTTCAATCTATTGAGATACACAGTACTTTGATTGTAGTAATGCCATTTTTGTCTCTATCCTTTGACTGTGATTCTCATCATTGAACTGACATCGTTTTTCATTTTCATGTGTCATATTTCTTAATAAAAATATAAATTAAAAAAAATAAGTGTAAAATTGTCCCGAGTGTGTGTAGGATAGTGTTGATGCGCGGGGATCGATGGTCGGCGCGGACTCAGTGGGCCGAAGGGCCTGTTTCCGCGCTGTATCTCTACACGAATTTTAAACTAAACCTGCAGTGCATGGTCCTGCTCCTCCAGTATTGTAGCTTTCTTTCACCCACCCCTGCAATCTGTCATTCTGTCAGAGGTGTCAGATGCCTTGTGGAGGTGCCGGGGCTGCCGCTGACGACGAACGTGTCCCTGGGACGATGGAGCCCCAGCAGGAGAGGACCCGGCAGCGTTGGTGGAGTGGTCGGTGCGGCGGTCAATGATGGTTCCGACCGACGGACGAGGACGGACACGTGGAAGCGAGGACTGCGCTGCCGAGGGGAGGAAAAACGAAGGACCCGGTGGTTGGGGGATCGCCGTTAGGGAGGGGGGAGGGGGGAAGAACAATGGACAATGGAGGACCCGGCGTGGGGGGGATCGCCGTGAGGGAGTGGGGAGGGGGGAAGGACAATGGACAAAGAAGGACCCGGTGGTGGGGGGACCGCCTTGAGGGAGGGGGGGAAGAACAATGGACAACGGAGGACTGGGCGTGGGGGGATCACCGTGAGGGAGGGGGGAGGGGGTAGGGGGGAAGAACAATGGACAATGGAGGACCGGGCGTGGGGGGACCGCTGTGAAGGAGGGGGGATGAACAATGGACAATGGAGGACCGGGCGTGGGGGGACCACCATGAAGGAGGGGGGAGGGGGGAAGAACAATGGACAATGGAGGACCAGGCGTGGGGGGATCACTGTTAAGGAGGGGGTAGGGGGGAAGAACGAAGGAGGATCTGGTACGGGGGGAGGGGGGAATTAGTAACTTTGTAAGCACCCTTTATGGGCAACTATTTGCATACCTTGGCACGGTATGCGAGCAAAGAATTTCACTGTGACTTGTCATGTGACATTAAAGTATTCAATTCAATTCAAATGAAGAAATGTCCGGATACAAAAAGTCACCTGTCCAGGTTTTTCCGGGAATGCTGCCTGACACGCCGAGCTCCGCCGGCATTTTGTATCTTTCCCAAACACGTTGCCTTATACAATACAATACAATACAATACAATATATCTTTATTGTCATTGTACCCAGGGGTACAACGAGATTGGGAATGCGCCTCCCATACGATGCACTAATTTAGGTAATTTAGACAGCAGCAACCCAACGAAACGAACAGTTGTAACAGTTTTGGACAGGGTAAAGTGCAAGTTGATCTATGCGTTGTGGCCATCCGGCTCAGCAGGACCGGTTCATAGCAGCTATGGCCCTGGGGATGAAGCTGTTCCTGAGTCTGGAGGTGCGGGCATAGAAGGCCTTGTATCGTCTGCCCGATGGAAGGAGTTCGAACAGACTGTTGCAGGGGTGTGAAGAGTCTTTGTGGATGCTGGTGGCTTTTCTGAGGCATCGTGTGTTGTAGATGCCCTCCAAGTCTGGTAGCTGTGTTCCGATGGCCCTCTGAGCTCTATGGACTACCCGCTGTAGAGCTTTCCTTTCTGCCTCCGTGCAGCTGAGGTACCACACAGGGATTCCATGCGTTAGGATGCTCTCTATGGTGCAGCGGTAGAAGGTCTTCAGCAGCTGTTGGGGTAGACCAGACTTTTTCAGTGTTCTTAAGTAGAACAGTGAGGAGTGGACTGCACTCAGAGTCACGAAGTGAAGTAGTTCTTGGAAAGTGCTATTCAACTGAAAATCTGCTTTTACCATTAACATTTGTTATAAATTATCACAACACTTTGGCGCACATTGCGATAAAGATATTTAATGATGTTATAGAAGAGGAACTTTGGGAAGCTGCCACTGATTAATTCTGGTGAGTGGGAGCTGTTGGTTTTTTTTTTGTGATTGTCGAGGCGGTAGCTGCTTGATTAACCTCTGCCATTGTCTAGTTTTGTTTTCTCACTCACGAGGAAGGTCATACTATCTGTGGCTGCGTTAAGGCGGTTTGTTTGAGGCCATCCATGCCCGGTGATGCTATAAATCTGAAGGCTACTCTGAGATCGAATTACAAGCTAGTCTCGGTGTAATTCATGTTTGGATTGTTGACCCTTGTCAAACGAGGGAACACTTGCAGACCCTTTGTTGTTCTGCAGCTCAGAGTTATTAGAAAATGAAACAGAGAACAGTAGAGCACAGGAACAGGACGTTCAGCTCGCAATCTCTGCGGAGCAATAACGATGCCAAATTAAACAACCTGTAAAGCGTGCAGAGAAGATTTACGAGGATGTTGCCAGCACTCGAGGGCCTGAGCTACAGGGAGAGGTTGAGCAGGCCAGGACTCTATTCCTTGGAGCGCAGGAGGATGAGGGCTGATCATATGGAGGTGTACAAAATCATGAGAGGAATAGATCGGGTAGACGCACAGAGTCTCTTGCCCAGAGTAGGGGAATCAAAACCCAGAGGACATAGGTTTAAGGTGAGGGGGGAAAGCTTTAATGGGAACCTGAGGGGTAACTTTTTTAAACAAAGGGTGGTGGTACAAACTGCCAGAGGAGGTACTTGAGCCAGGTACAATCGCAACATTTAAGACACCTTTAGACAGGTACATGGATAGGACAGGTTTAGATGATGAACAGGGACAGATGATGAACGGGTGTGACTAGTGTAGATTGGACATGTTGGTCAGTGTGGGCAAGTTGGGTTGATGGGCCTCTTTCTACACAGTGTGACTCTATAATTTTATGACTTTATGATTTCCATCATAGGCATGTTGGCCTTCATCCCGAGAGGATTTAAGTATAGGAGTAAAGAGGTCCTTCTGCAGTTGTACAGGGCCCTGGTGAGAACACATCTGGAGTATTGTGTGCAATTTTGGTCTCCTAATTTGAGGAAGGACATCCTTGCTATTGAGGCATTGCAGCGTAGGTTCAAAAGGTTAATCCCTGGGATGGCAGGACTGTCATATGAGGGAAGATTGGAAAGACTGAGCTTGTATTCACTGGAATTTAGAAGGATGAGAGGGGATCTTATAGAATCATATAAAATTAGAAAAGGACTGGACAAGCTAGATGCAGGAAAAATGTCCCCAATGTTGAGGTTGTCCAGAACCAGAGGCCACACAGTCTAAGAATAAAGGGGAGGCCATTTAAAACTGAGATGAGAAAAACTTTTTTTACCCAGAGAGTTGTGAATTTGTGGAATTTTCTGCCACAGAGGGCAGTGGAGGCCAATTCACTGGATGAATTTAAAAGAGAGTTAGATAGAGCTCTTGGGGCTAGCGGAATCAAGGGATATGGGGAGAAGGCAGGCACGGGTTACTGATTGTGGAAGATCAGCCATGATCACAATGAATGGCGGTGCTGGCTCGAAGGGCCAAATGGCCTCCTCCTGCACTTATTTTCTATGTTTCTATGTTTCTGCTCCCTTCTGTCTGCACTTGATTCATATCACTCCATTCCATGCATATTCATGTGCCTATCTAAAGGTCTCTTCAATGTCAATATCTGCCTCCACCATCACCAGGCACCCACCACTCTCTGTGTAAAAAATGTTCCCCACAAATCTCCTTTTAATTTGAGCTCTCACCCATGTTGGGTGTACCAAATCATGAGAGGAATAGATCGGGCAGACACACAGAGCCTCTTGCCCAGAGTAGGCGAATCAAGAACCAGAGGACATAGGTTTTACAGTGAGGTTGTGGGGGGGGGGGATTTCATAGGAGCCTGACGAGTAACCTTTTTACACAAAGAGTGGTGGGTGTATGGAACAAGCTGTCGGAGGAGGTAGTTGAGACAGATACAATTACAACGCTTTAGAAACATTTAGACAGGTATATGGATAGGATAGGTTTAGAGGAATATGGGCCAAACGTAGGCAGGTGTGACTTTTGTAGATGGGACATGTTGACAGGTGTGTGCAAGTTGGGTCGAAGTGCTTATTCCCACGCTGTAAGACACTATGACTCCATGACTCTATCTGGTATACGTACACACCTGTAGATGTGACTATCTGATATACGTACACACCTGTAGGTGTGACTCTATCTGTTATACTTACATACCTGTAGGTGTGACTCTATCTGTTATACTTACATACCTGTAGGTGTGACTCTATCTGGTATACATACACACCTGTAGGTGTGACTATCTGATATACGTACACACCTGTAGGTGTGACTCTATCTGGTATATGTACCCACCTGTAGGTGCGACTATCTGGTATACGTACACACCTGTAGGTGTGACTCTATCTGGTATACATACACACCTGTAGGTGTGACTATCTGATATATGTACACACCTGTAGGTGTGACTATCTGATATACGTACACACCAGTAGATGTGACTATCTGATACACGTATGCACCTGTCGATGTAACTTTATCAGGTATATGTACTCACCTGTAGGTGTGACTCTATCTGGTATACGTACACACCTGTAGGTGTGACTCTATCTGATATACGTACTTGCTAAAGGGATCAGGGGGTATGGAGAGAAGGCAGGTACAGGCTACTGAGCTGAATGATCAGCCATGATCATATTGAATGGCGGTGCAGGCTCGAAGGGCCGAATGGCCTACTCCTGCACCTATTTTCTATGTTTCTATGTTTCTATGTTTCTATGTACACACCTGTAGATGTGACTATCTGATATACATACACACCTGTAGATGTAACTCTATCTGATATACGTACACACCTGTAGGTGTGACTATCTGATATACGTACACACCTGTAGATGTAACTCTATCTGATATACGTACACACCTGTAGGTGTACCTACATTGGACATCAAGAGCCAAGAGTGGTTATTAATCAAAGGCGCAGGGAATGGAATAATAAAATTCTTCCTTGCTGCAGCCTTAGTCACGCTAAACGTCACAACTCAACAAATAAATATACGATAAAAATAATAAAATAACATGATAAATTATCAGTTAAGGTAACTGGACCATAACAGTGCAAACTGAAGTATGAAGTGCAATCTATATAAAGCCCATGGTAGTTTGTTGCTAAGAGTTACAGTTGTGCAATGTGCCTCGTGAGTCTGATGGGTGTTGGAAAGAAGCTGTTCTTGAACCTGGAGGCAGCGGTTCTCAGGCTCCTGTACCTTCTACCTGTTGGTAGCAGGTGTTGTGCCGCCTTGATGGTATCGGCTGCCTTCATGGATCTTCGGTTTTCCCTCAATGAAGTCAACAATGAACTCTTTGGTTCTCCTATCGCTGAGAGCATGATTGTTGTTCTGGCGCTATTCATTCTGATTATGGATCTTCCTCCTGTACTCTAACCCATTGTTACCCGCTATTGACGACTTATTTTGTTAAATTAATGGGGATTTTGTTCAATTAATCGCCGCAGTCCTAGTATAGAACTGTCCTAGTACAGTCCTAGTATAGGCAGCACGGTGGTGCAGCGGTAGAGTTGCCGCCTTACAGCGAATGCAGCGGCGGAGACTCAGGTTCGATCCTGACTACGGGTGCTGTCTGTACGGAGTTTGTACGTTCGCCCCGTGACCTGCGTAGGTTTTCTCTGAGATCTTCGGTTCCCTCCCACACTCCAAAGACGCACAGGTATGTAGGTTAATTGACTGGGTAAATGTAAAAATTGTCCCTAGTGTGTGTAGGATAGTGTTAATGTGCGGGGATCGCTGGGCGGCGCGGACCCGGTGGGCCGAAGGGCCTGTTTCCGCGCTGTATCTCTAAATCTAAATCTAAAATATCTATAAGATCAGGTGCTATTCCATCTAAAAATTCGATGTGCTCAAAATCTAACATGATATAAATGCGAACAAACTGAATTTTTCAGAAATTTCAGAAAGCAGAGTTTAAAATACAGGTTTTGATTTGGCTTGGCTTTTTCCAATTGATATTGCACAAGGATTGGAATTTACCCAAACTAAGCAAACCTTAGATTGTGCTTCATTTGATTGAACTAAATAAATCAGCATCGTCTTGATTCTCAGACGCAAAAAAATGTGCTCATCTATCCAAACAGATGTTCAGATGTCTAGCTCATGAAGCAGATGCCATTGATTTATAATCCCAGAATTCCAAAATATCCAAAGAAAAAGCCAAGGACCTGAGGAATCTTCAATGGAAAAACAGCCTAATCATTAAATATGGCAGACAAATCTGGAGCATCAGGTGGAAACTATGAACATCAATTTTTCTATAGGTATTACGCCCAGTAATAATTTCAAGGGTAAAATTCAGCCTTGTATAAATGACCGTTGTAAACTATTTACTCTGGAATGAAAATTAATTCTCTCCTGCATATGCGTATTGTGATCAACTTTTTGTGTGGGTGGCACAGCGGTAGAGTTGCTGCCGAACAGTGCTAGAGACCTGGGTTCAATTCTGACCACGGGTGCTGTCAGTACGGAGTTTCAACATTCTCCCCGTGACTGCATGGGTTCCCTCCGGGTGCTCCCGTTTCCTCTCACTTTCCAAAGACGTGCAGTTTTGCAGGTTAATTGGCTTCTGTAAATTGTCGCTACTGTGTAGGGCAGAACGAGGGTATAGGTGATCGCTGGTCCGCGCGGACTCGATGGGCCGAATGGCCTGTTTCCACGCTATATCTCCAAACTAAAAACTTTAAAACGAGTTGTTTGGGGCCTGTTTGACAGCAGAACATTAGATGGTAGCCAATGCAGCTGGAATGGGCACCTGTCGTGGGCTAAGTTATGACACACCGATTTCAAACTGCGACTGCAATGTTCTTGATAGAAAAATGTCAATATCATATCATATCATATATATACAGCGCGGAAACAGGCCTTTTCGGCCCACCAAGTCCGCGCTGCCCAGCGATCCCCGCACATTAACACTATCCTACACCCACTAGGGACAATTTTTTACATTTACCCAGTCAATTAACCTACATACCTGTACGTCTTTGGAGTGTGGGAGGAAACCGAAGATCTCGGAGAAAACCCACGCAGGTCACGGGGAGGACGTACAAACTCCTTATAGTGCAGCACCCATAGTCATGATCGAACCTGAGTCTCGATGGATGCATTCATGTAGTTGGGGATTGAACGTGATCCTGCAGTGAATGCTGTAATTTTAACTGTTTCTGTTTGGTCTGCAGCAATAATCTGCATCACTGACAACAGAGCAGGTCCTGTAAGTGGGCCAAGTCTAACCAAGTGGAACGGTGAGAGAGTGTCATTGATAAGGCATGGCGGTTGTCCAGTTGTCTCATGACCGCAACACATTTTACTTGCATCACAGCAAGTATTCATGACAGGAACCATAATTACTCTGATATCATGTCTGATTGTAATTATAATAATAATATGCATTCGCACAATGTGTCTAGCTTAGTGGCCAGGATATCGTTGAGCATCCCATTGCCAGCAGACTGTTCGGGAACTGCCCAGCAAGCCAGCGAGCATTCGTCTCATGGGTAACCACATTCACGTTTAAGAAACATTTAGACACATACATGGATAGGACAGGGTTTAGAGGGATAAGGGGCAAACGCAGGCAGGTGGGACTAGTGTAGATGGGACATGTTGGCCGGTGTAGGCTCGTTAGGCTGAAGGGCCTGTATCTAAGCTGTACGATTCTATGACTATGACCCTATGACACTGTCGACTTCGGGGAACGAGCAAGAGCCAGTCCCAGCCTACTCAACCGTTCCCTTTAGCTCAGACCCTTCAGTCCAGGCAACATCCTCATAAATCTTCTCTGTGCCCTTTCCATGAAAGGCTGGAGCAATTAGGCTTGTTATACACTGGAATTTAGAAGGATGAGGGGGGATCTTATTGAAACATATAAGATAATTAGGGGATTGGACAAATTAGAGGCAGGAAACATGTTCCCAATGTTGGGGGAGTCCAGAACAAGTGGCCACAGTTTAAGAATAAGGGGTAGGCCATTTAGATCGCAGATGAGGAAGAACTTTTTCAGTCAGAGAGTGGTGAAGGTGTGGAATTCTCTGCCTCAGAAGGCAGTGGAGGCCAGTTCATTGGATGCTGTCAAGAGAGAGCTGGATAGAGCTCTTAAGGATAGCGGAGTGAGGGGGTATGGGGAGAAGGCAGGAACGGGGTACTGATTGAGAGTGATCAGCCATGATCGCATTGAATGGCGGTGCTGGCTCGAAGGGCTGAATGGCCTCCCCCTGCACCTATTGTCTATTGTCTATTGTCTATTGTCCTACAACATGGTGCCAAGTACTGAACACAGTACTCTAAATGCGGCCTTACCAACGTCTTATACAACTGCAACATGGCCTTCCGACTCCTGTGCTCAATACTCCGACTGATGATGGCCAATGTGCCAAAAGCCTTTTTGACCACCTTATCTACCTGCGACTCGACCTTCAAGGAACCATGCACCTGCACTCCGAGATCCCTCTGCTCTACAACACTACCCAGAGCCCTGCCATTCGTTGTGTAGGTCTTGCTAAAAATGCAACAACTCACATCCTTAGATGTGCGTCTTCCTCAGATGACAAGGCGCGTGGCAGAGATGAGGAAAGGTATGCCAGTAAATGGAATTGACCATGGCAAAAGAGGAGTTAAAGGGAAACTTTAACTGCGCACATTACCTACTGAGATTGGTTTAGAGATACAGCATGGAAACAGGCCCTTTGCACCCACCCCATTCATTGTAGTTCTATGTTGACCCTCTTCGACTCCAAAACGACAAGTTCAACTCCCAGGCGGGTTTTTGACTTATTCACTAATGGATTACTTTGGATTATTTTGTAATTTTGGATGCCGTGTAATAATCCAGATTTTTTCTGATTAAGAAAAATTAGGTTTGACCTTCTGCTCTGGTAATGCAAAATTGAGCTGCAGTGATATGTAATGGAAAATTGATATGCAGTGGGTATGAGGAGAAGGCAGGAACGGGGTACTGATTGAGAATGGTCAGCCATGATCACATTGAATGGCGGTGCTGGCTCGAAGGGGCGAATGGCCTCCTCCTGCACCTATTGTCTATTGTCTAATGTCTATTGATGTGGACTGTCAACTGTTGCAATTTGATGACTGTAAGTTTTTTTTCAGATTTAGATTTTGAGATACAGCGCGGAAACAGGCCCTTCGGACAACCGAGTCCGCGCCGCCCAGCGATCCCCGCACATTAACACTATCCTACACACACTAGGGACAATTTTTACATATTACCCAGTCAATTAACCTACATACCTGTACGTCTTTGGAGTGTGGGAGGAAACCGAAGATCTCGGAGAAAACCCACGCAGGTCACGGGGAGAACGTACAAACTCCGTACAGACGGCGCCCATAGTCAGGATCGAATCTGAGTCTCAGGCGCTGCATTCGCTGTAAGGCAGCAACTCTACCGCTGCGCCACCGTGCCGCACATTAGCATTATTTGAAAGACAAGCAAGGGAGGTATCCTGATGATTTTCCCAACACTGATTGAACATCACTGAACCAGATTACCTGATGTTGATAACATTTGCTTTTTTTAAAGAGCTGGTTATAAGCAGATTGATTTCTGTGTTTCCAAGATTACAAGAGTATCTACTGTGTGTTAGTACTCCATTGGGTGTAAAGCACCATTTGGGACGTACTGGCGCTGTTTGGTTGAATGTTTCCTTTAGTTTAGAGAAACAGCAGGTCTTTCAGTCTACCAGGTCCACGCCGACCATTGATCACCCCTTCACACCAGTCCTATGTGATCCCAACTTACAGAATCCAATCACCTGCACACCCGCACTTCCTTGGGATGTGGGAGGAAACCCACACAGTCACAGGGAGAACGTGCAAACTCCGCACAGACAGCACCCGAGGTCAGGATCGAACCGGAGTCTCTACTGCTGTGAGGCAGCAGCTCTATCAGCTGTGTCACTTCGCCACCCTTTCTCTAGTTCCTACTCCCACTAGTTGCTATCCTCGATAGTCACGACAACGTTATAGTCAGTATCTACCTGACCTTCTTCTTCTCCTTGCGTTTGAGACGGCAGAAGTTATCGAAACGTATAAGATTATTAAGGGGTTGGACACGTTAGAGGCAGGAAACATGTTCCCAATGTTGGGGGAGTCCAGAACAAGGGGCCACAGTTTAAGAATAAGGGGTAGGCCATTTAGAACGGAGATGAGGAAAAACTTTTTCAGTCAGAGAGTTGTGAATCTGTGGAATTCTCTGCCTCAGAAGGCAGTGGAGGCCAATTCTCTGAATGCATTCAAGAGAGAGCTAGATAGAGCTCTTAAGGATAGCGGAGTCAAGGGGTAGAGGGAGAAGGCAGGAACGGGGTACTGATTGAGAATGATCAGCCATGATCACATTGAATGGCGGTGCTGGCTCGAAGGGCCGAATGGCCTCCTCCTGCACCTATTGTCTATTGTTCTTCTGCCGTCTCTGTTTGTTGTCGTTCCCCTGACTGAGGTCAGGTGACAGGGCTCACCACAGGGAGGTCGACAACGTGAGGCCCCGTCTACCTGGTCAGAACTCCGGACGGAAAAGGCTCTGATCAAAGATCTATGAGCGCCATCGGAACAAATACCACATCAATATTACTTTGACAAATTCTGCACATTTTTAAGTCGTTGAGCATTATTTGTGAGCTACAAGATGTACAATTTTTTAAAAATATGCTTGGTATGTTGACACTTTGCAGTGGAAGCCAAGCTTGTGACTCAGCCAACATGGACAATTAAAGTAAAGTTAAGTACCACAGATGCAGAGCAGAGCATGGAGAGAATCTCTAAGTGCAAACCTGTGGGGGAAGACATAATTAGACTGTTTTAGAAACATAGAAACATAGAAACATAGAAAATAGGTGCAGGAGTAGGCCATTCGGCCCTTCGAGCCTGCACCGCCATTCAATATGATCATGGCTGATCATCCAGCTCAGTAGCCTGTACCTGCCTTCTCTCCATACCCCCTGATCCCTTTAGCAAAAAGGACCTCATCTAACTCCCTCTTAAATATAGCCAATGACCTGGCCTCAACTACCTTCTGCGGCAGAGAATTCCACAGACTCACCACTCTCTGTTTTATTGATTACGAAAGTGGAAGATTCAGTGGAAAGTGTTCCGTGTGGAAAGAGGACAAGTTCCACCAAGCGGAGGAGTGTGTTCGTAGAGGGGAATTGGGCCTCTATTCAATGGAGGCCATTGAGACCCTTTAGTGAGACTATCTGATCAGAAGTTCATTGGTGATAGGAGCAGAATTAGGCCATTTGGCCCATCGAGTCCAGTCCCCCATTCAATCATGGCTGATCTATCTTTCTCTCTCAACCCCATTCTCCTGCCTCCTCCCCGTAACCCCTGCCACCCGTACTAGTCAACTGGTACAAATATGGAGCCCAAGAGTAAATGAAGGAAGGGCCATTGACCATCTCAAACTACCCACCCACCTGTGGCTGAAACTGCTGACCCCACATTCAGCCCCCTCATACCCTATCATTCCCCACTGGCTCCATGGGACGGATAAGAGACAAAACCTGTGTGTGAAATTGATATAAATAATGGGAAATAAATGTATTTTTAGAAGGGGAGTGTTGAGCAAATATCAGTAGAAGAGGGTGGACACAAAATGGCTGGAATAACTCAAGCGTGTCGGGCAGCATTTCTGGAGAGAAGGAATGGGTGACGTTTCGGGTCGAGACCCTTCTTCAGACTGATGAAGAATGATGATGATAACTTCGGTGGACGAGGGACTTGCCTGTCATTGAAAGTTAATAATTCATTAGAGAGGTTAGTGTGTTGGAGTAAGGAAGTGTCATAGCAATTATTAATAACATCGATGCAACAAGAGATGACTGTGATGAGACCACAGATGGATTCCTTTTACATTATTCTGGATCATTTCTAGCCTTCTTATCTACCCAAGACTGCAGTGATGACAAATTAAATTCTGGCATGAAGGGTTGTCCCAAGAGAGGTTGTGTGTAGACATCCATTTGTTGACACTGGATGTGGTGAGTTGCTTGTTTCGAAGTGGATGCTACATTCTCAAATATAGATCTATCATTTTCCATTGAATGCTATAATGATGTTTATTGGGTGTTGGACTTACACTGGAAGTGAATGGCAGTGGCATTTTTCATCATTATTTTTCTTAATGGATCGCGATAAATGTGAGCCCGTGTAGTTTACATTGGCCTCCGCCGTGGGGTCATTTGAAGTAAACAATTGAAAATGGATGGCAGACACAAAATGCTGGAGTAACTCAGCGGGTCAGGCAGCATCTCGGGAGGGAAGGAATGGGTGACGTTTCGGGTCGGGACCCTTCTTCTAGTCTCCCCTCCCCCTCCCCCTGCACATGACAACAATCGATCCATTTGCAATCTACAGATACATGATAAGGGAATAACGTTCAGTGCAAGGTAAAGGCAGCAAATTCCGATCAAGGATAGTTCGAAGGTCATCGAAGAGGTAGTTTAAGAAAATAACTGCAGATGCAAGTACAAATCGAAGGTATTTATTCACAAAATGCTGGAATAACTCAGCAGGTCAGGCAGCATCTCGGGAGAGAAGGAATGGGTGACGTTTCGGGTCGAGACCCTTCTTCAGACTGATGTCAGGGGGGCGGGACAAAGGAAGGATATAGGTGGAGACAGGAAGATAGAGGGAGAACTGGGAAGGTAGTTTAGTTTAGTTTAGTTTAGTTTGGAAATACAGCACAGAAACAGGTACTTCAGCCCACCAAATCAACATTGACCGTCAGCCACCCATTCACACTAGTTCTACATTATTCCATTTTCTCATCCACTCCCAACACACCAGGAGACAATTAGTTCATAAGTCATAGCAGCAAAATTAGGTCGTTTGGCCCATAGAATCTACTCTGCCTTCAACCTACAAACCCGTACAAACCTACAAACCCGCACGTCTTTGGGATGTGCAAGCGAACTGGAACACTGGAGGAAGCCCTTTTCTTTAGCCAGAGGGTGGTGAATCTGTGGAATTTATTGGCACAAACGGCGGTGGAGGAAAAGTCACTGGGTATTTCTAAAGCGGAGATTGACATTTTCTTGATTCGTAAGGGTGTCAAAGGTTAAGGGGAGAAGGCAGGGGAATGGGGCAGCATGGTGGGGCAGTGGTAGATTTGCCGTCTTACAGTGTCAGAGACTATGGGTGCTGTCTGTACGGAGTTTGTTGTCCTCCCTGTGACTTTGTGGTTTTTCTCCGGGTGCTCCGGTTTCCTCCCACACTCCAAAGACGTGCAGGCTTGTAGGTTAATTGACCTTGGTAAAAATTGTAAATTTTAAATTGTCCCTTGTGTGTCGAGCAGACCAATTGTAGGGGATAGCTGGTCGGCGCGGTCTCAGCGGGCCGAAGGGCCTGTTTAGTACTGTAAACTAAACTAAACAAATGGGATTGAGAAGGAACGATAGATTAGCCATGATTAAATTCCTTCTCTCCCGAGAGGCTGCATGACCTGCTGAGTTACTTCAGCATGGTGTGCCCACCTTCGATTTTAACTAGCATCTGCAGATTTTTTTCCTACACATTCAGCCTTGATTGATCGCAGGGTAAACCTGATGGGCCGAATGGGCTAATTCTGCTCTTATGACATGAGCCTCTGCTCCTCTGTGACTCTTCCCTTTGAAAAGCATCCACCAATTCCCCTCGTTGACAAATGCCAACAGAGTCGTAGTCATACGCCCAGACCACGTAAAAACTACAGGTGGGACTATCTACACTTGTCCCACCTGCCTGCATTTGGCCCGTGTCCCTCTAAACCTGTCCTATCCATGTACTTGTCTAATTGTTTCTTAAACATTGCAATTGTCCCTGCCTCAACGACCTCCTCTGGCGGCTCGTTCCATACACCCACCACCCTTTGCGTGAGAAAGTTCCCCCTCAGATTCCTATTAAACCTTTCCCCCTTCACCTTAAACCTATGTCCTCTGGTCCTCAATTCCCCTTCTCTGGGCAAGGTACTCTGTGCGTCGACCCGATTTATTCCTCTCATGATGTTGTACACCTCTATAAGATCATCCCTCATCCTCCTGCACTTAGAGCTGCTGTGACCAGCACATAAAGTTAGTTTAGTGCTAATGCTGGCAATAGCCCGACTACTGCTTTTTTTTTTACACAAATACTTTATTCCAAAGCAAAAACAAACATGCAAAGTAGTAACGCAATCAAATCAAAGGCTGCCTGTATTTATCAGTTTACAAACAAAACGATTATCAAATTAAAATTCAGCAAACTTTGTCAATAATACATTCGACCCCCCGCGGCGACCAGCGATCACGGAAGGCCTCCAGCGCCCCCCCGTGGACACCGCGTGTTCCCTCTCCAGGGTACATGCGGGCACGGACGTAAGCCCGGAAAAGGGGCGGGCAGCCGACCCCTGTGCGGCCGCCGACTGCCCTCTGCCTGGACCCGTGAACGGCCATCTTGGCCAGGCCCGGGAGCAGACCGACAGGGAGACCCCCCTCCCTCCCCCGCCTGTGCACAAAAATCAGGAGCGGAGGACTAAAATGGAGCCAAAACCTGAGGCGTCTGAAATAAAGTTTATAAAGTCACAAGCACAGACATTGTGTGTATCCTGCACTGGGTCAAAATGACATAAGATAATTGGGCAGGACCATCCTCAGCATTCACATTCCAGTGTTATCCAATTTCAGTCCCTTTGATCCCAAATTTCAGTCATGGAAATGGTAATGGGAGCTCATCTATTGAAATTCATTCAGTGAACCATACTGTAATAAACAGGTCACCAAAGTTAGAACAATTAAAATTCCATCATGTAACGGCTATTTTTAATTTGCATCACATAGTCTTTCTACAGTGACATTGTACTTAAAACTGAATTAGTCTTCAATTTAATTTTCACTAAAACTACTTTCACTTTGAAACAGCCAATCAATTCCTTCCACTCTAATGCATTCTGAATTGATTAGTGCTAAGAAAAATAATTTTGAAAGTTTCAGACAGCCATTCCATGTAATTAGACTTTGATTGCTCCCGCAAAGTGTAAATCTCAATTCATTAGATATTCTTCCCTTCCACAAACCCAAATGGCAACAAAGGGAATGAGCAGGAAGGAACTGCAAGTGCTGGTTTAATCCGAGGAGGGACGCAAAAAGCTGGAGTAACCCAGCGGGTTGGAGAGCATCCCTGGAGGAAAGGAATAGTTGAAGTTTCAGGATGAGACCCATCTTAAGACTGACTGAAGAAGTGTCTCGACCCGAAATCGTCACCTATTCCTTTTCTCCAGAAATACTGTCTGACCCGAAGATAGACATAAATTGCTGGAGTAACTCAACGGGACAGACAGCATCTGTGGAGAGAAGGAACGGGTGACGTTTCGGGTCGAGACCCTTCTTCAGACCCTGCTTCAGTGTGAAGAAGTGTCTCGACCAGAATCGCCACCCATTCCTTCTCTCCAGAGCTGCTGCCTGTCCCACTGAGTTACTCCAGCATTTTAGATTTAGATTTAGATATACAGCGCAGAAACAGGCCCTTCGGCCCACCGGGTCTGCACCGCCCAGCGATCCTCGCACACTAACACTATCCTACACCCACTGGGGACAATTTTTACATTTGCCCAGCCAATTAACCTACAAACCTGTATGTCTTTGGAGTGTGGGAGGAAACCGAAAATCTCGGAGAAAACCCACGCAGGTCACGGGGAGAACGTACAAACTCCGTACAGTACAGCACCCTTAGTCAGGATCGAACCTGAGTCTCCGGCGCTGCATTTGCTGTAAGGCAGCAACTCTACCGCTGCGCCACCGTGCCGTCTATCTTCATCGTACTGTAAACAATTTCTGGCACGGGCCCATCAATGCACTCTGACCTCTGGACCTGATTTCTGCATTATGCCGCCAAAATATACTAATCATGAACTAGACTATTATGCTGTACAACTATTGCACCTGGACCTTCTCAATTATGCCTTAAATCACCCTGAGTTAGATTCCATTGATCTGTGCTATTACAGAACTACAAAGCTGATTCCTGCGGTGCATTATCACGATATATGCTGAGCTAGATTGCCATCACAAGATGTTACTCTCTGCATCATTACAGCATCTTGATCTTACCTGTGCTAATTCAGGATCACGAAGCAGATTGCTGCAGTATATCATTAGATCTGCCTGATTACTTATCCAGATTCCTGTCCCATAACATTACAGCACCTGACCTGTGTGAAAGAGTCCCACACCTTACCATGACAGCATGTGGCTTCTGCCTCGGCCCGCTGAGTTACTCCAGCATTTTGTATCTATCGTTGGTTTAAACCAGCATCTGCAGTTCCTTCCCACACATGCTGTCTGACCTGTTGAGTTACTCCAGTTTGTTTTTAGTCTATCCTCGGCAATACAGGGAGACAAACGTATACTCTGTAAGTAGTGAGAAAATGTGCTGGGAGGCCTTTGCACTGTGTTTTACAAATATGATCAAGGTTTGTTCAAGGGCAGAATCAACTAGACATGGGAGCTTTCAGCAATCTCGCAGGATAGGATTGTCTGCAGCTCACTCTGTTTATCAGTGTGCAAATTGGATTCTAAATCAGGGATGATAGATCCTAAAATGACAAATTGACACTGGGTAAACAGCCGAACCATAAGGACCATCTGGTAAATTGACTTCAGAGACAAAAGAATGATAGAGGCCCAAGCTGCCTTCAAATGCTTACATTTCATTCGCAATTTTGGTCATGTGCTTGCTAAAATGCATCTGCAGCCCTCCCTGCCAATGCAACGTTTAGCATTAATAAGAACCAGAGACAATGGAGCTACGGTACACCTGTTGCCTCACTGCGCCAGAGGCCCGGGGTCGATCCCGCTGCCTGTGTGTGGAGTTTGCACGTTCTCCCTGTGACCGCGTGGGCTTTCTCCGGGTGCTCCGGTCTCCTCCCACATCCTGTGGGATCGCAGGTTGTGTAAGAAGGAACTGCAGAAGCCGGTTGAAACCAAAGGTGGACACAAAAAAGCTGGAGTAACTCAGCGGGACAGGTAGCATCCCCGGAGGGAAAAGGAATGGGTGATGTTTCGGGCCGAGGCCCTTCTCTTTGGGATTGTACAAGAAAATAACTGCAGATGCTGGTACAAATCGAAGGTATTTATTCACAAAGTGCTGGAGTAACTCAGCAGGTCGGGCAGCATCTCGGGAGAGAAGGAATGGGTGACGTTTCAGGTCGAGACCCTTCTTCAGAAAAACTCTCCTTATTTATGCCTCCCATGATTTTGTACACTTCCAAAAGGTCATTGCTCCCACATCCCAAAAACACGTAGAATTTGAGGCTAATTGCTCTCTGTAAGAAGGAGGGTCTCGACCCGAAACGTCACCATTCCTTTTCAAGATTCAAGATTCAAGATTCAAGATAGCTTTATTTGTCATCCAATATTGGACGAAATTCAGTCACCCACAGTCCAACAATAAAAGCATTAAATAAGCATTAAAATTACACAACCCCAAAAAACCCCCAAAACACAGTCCAACAATAAAAGCATTAAATAGGCATTCAAATTACCCAACCCCAAAAACACACAAAAAAGAAACATCCATCAAAGAGATGCTGCCGAGATGCTGCCCGACCTGCTGAGTTACTCCAGCACTTTGTGAATAAATATCTTCTTTGGGATTGTAGGTTGATTGGCCCCTGTATATTACCCCTCGAGCGAAGGGAATGTGTACAATAGTGGGATAACATGTAGCTAATTTGAACGGTTGATTGATGGTCGGCGTGGACTCGGTGGGCCAAAGTGCCTGCTTCCATTCTGGATCTTTCAATCATTAAGTTAATTGGCTTCTGTAAACTTCCCCTATTGTGTAGAATGCAAAGGTGAGATAACAGAACCAGTGTAGGTGGGTGATCGATGTCAGTACAGACTCAGTTGTTAAAAGGACTTGTTTTCATGCCACATCTCTAAAAAAAACAGCAATGATTCAAGAGAAAACTAAGTTCACAAGTTCACAATTTATAGGAGTAGAATTAGTCCATTCGGCCCATCGAGTCCACTCCGCCATTCAATCATGGCTGATCTCTGCCTCCTAATCCCATTTTCCTGCCTTCTCCCCATAACCCTTAACCCCTGTTCTAATCAACAATTTGTGTATCTCTGACTTAATAATATCCACTGACTTGGCCTCCACAGCCCTCTGTGGCAATGAGTTCCACAGATTAACTACCCTCTGACTAAAGATGTTCCTCCTCACCTCTTTTCTAAAAGAGCGCCCTCAAATTCTGAGGCTATGACCTCTGGTCCTAGACTCTCCCACCAGTGGAAACATCCTCTCCACATCCACCCTATCTGTGCCTTTCATTATTCTGTAAGTTTCATTGAGGTCCCCCCTCAACCTTCTGAACTCCAGCGAGTACAGGCCCAGTGCTGTCAAACGCTCATCATAGGTTAACCCACTCATTCCTGGGATCATCCTTGTAAACCTCCTCTAGACCCTCTCCAGAGCCAGCACATCCTTTTTTTCAGATATGAGACCCAGATTTGTTCACAGTACTCCAAATGCGGCCTGACCAGCGCGTTATAGAGCATAAGGGTTGGACGGTAACTTTAGTCCAAAACAGCACTGTGAGCTCCCTATATTCACATAAAATTAAAATATACTCCTTCCTACATTTTTTTGAACGTTTTCATTTTATGTAGAGATACAGCATAGAAACAGGCCCTTCGGCCCACCAAGTCTACCCTGACCACTGATCGCCCACCCACACAAGTTCCATGCAATCCTGACACAATTGGGGCAATTTTACAGAGAACAATTATCCTAAAATTCTACGTGTTTTTGGGATGTGGGAGCAATGACCTTTCGGAAGTGTACAAAATCATGGGAGGCATAAATAAGGAGAGTTTTACCGAAGGTAGAGCTATCCAAAACTAGAGAGCAGAGGTGTAAGATGAGAGGGGTCAGATGTAAAAGGAAGCAGAGAGCAATTTCTTCACCCAAAGTGTGATGCGTAGAAGGTATAAGATGCCAGATGAACCCTTCGAGGCAGGTACAATGGTGACATTTAATAGGTACTAGACCAAGTAGACCTGTTGGGCCCAAACCTCTCCTGCATTGGTGCAGCACCCTCTCCCCCCCTCTCCCCCTTCCCCTTCCTTCCCCACTCCATCCCCCTCAACCCCCCTTATCCTCCCTCCTCCCACCCCCGCCCCCCCTCCCTCCTACCTCCCTCCCTAGGAGATAGATTTAATCTTTAAAATGTGAATAACTTTAAAAATATAACACCGATTTCAATGAAACTTCTTCCATTAGCACCAAAGGGGACAATGGTGAGTAAGGTGGGCCTAAAATTGTCTCGCTATCGTGTGCCGTTTTGGCTGAAGTTCAGGAACAAACAAACAAACAAATGAGTGTTTTAGTATATAGATTTAGACAGATACATGGATAGAAAATAATTAGCTGGACATGGGCTAAATGCAGGCAAATGGGACTAGTCCCATTATAAACCTGGTTGGCATGGAGAAGTTAGATCGGATGGGCTGTTTCAGTGTTGCATCCCTATCTACTAGTTGTTAGCGCTCACTATTCTTTCCCCTACGGCACCCCTACATGTTTTCCTTCTCTTGGCCGATGGAGTAGAAATTGAGCAAGTTAATTGTGCATAGCTTTGGATCTCACGCACCACTGAAACTTTGCACAGCTGTGTGCAGGAGAAAGAAACATCGGTTAACTTATTATGCATTCGCCAATATATGTGCTCCTTCATTCATCATCATATCATATCATATATATACAGCCGGAAACAGGCCTTTTCGGCCCTCCAAGTCCGTGCCGCCCAGCGATCCCCACACATTAACACTATCCTACACCCACTAAGGACAATTTTTACATTTACCCAGCCAATTAACCTACATACCTGTACGTCTTTGGAGTGTGGGAGGAAACCGAAGATCTCGGAGAAAACCCACGCAGGTCACGGGGAGAACGTATAAACTCCTTACAGTGCAGCACCCGTAGTCAGGATCGAACCTGAGTCTCCGGCGCTGCATTCGCTGTAAAGCAGCAGCTCTACCGCTGCGCTACCGTGCCGCCCTGAAAGGCTCAAACGATTCTACTTCCCTGCAGCACTGTAAAACACAATAGTCTCAAAGAAGCAAGGCTCCAAAGAATATTCCGCCAAATTGTTTACTCGCCTCACCCTGCTCCTCTGCTCCGATCAAAAATGACAAAGCTTTTAAAAAGGGATATGCTCAAGTAATATCAGGATTAACCACACTAGATTTTCACAAATAATAGCAGAAAGATAAACTG